>NC_043978.1:49081907-49421907 GCF_902148855.1 Sphaeramia orbicularis | reverse complement strand
TTGCTCAATTCCTTTTCCACAATTTCTAATATTTGTTTCATATTTACTCCCGAATAAAGCAAATTAGTATCATCTGCAAATATTGTAAATTTTAACTTACTAGATGCCATAAAGATATCATTTAGATAAAGTATAAATAACTTGGGTCCCAGAACTGAACCTTGTGGGACCCCACATGTTACGTTTCTAAGTTGTGAATTTGTATTTCCAATTGATACATACTGAGACCTATTTTGTAAATAACTTTTTAACCAGTTTTGCGTCACACCTCTTATACCATACATTTCACATTTCCGGAGTAATATTGAGTGATCAATTGTGTCAAATGCTTTCCTTAAATCAATAAAAACACCAACAGTATGTTGTTTCTGATCCACCGCTGTTGCTATATTTTCTGCAAATTCCATTACTGCTAAAGATGTTGATCGGTTTTTCCTAAATCCATACTGATGATCATTTAATATCCTATATTTGTCTATGTAGTCATCTAACCTCTTTACAAACAGTTTCTCAAGAATTTTAGAAAACTGTGGTAACAGTGACACCGGTCTATAATTTGACACCATGTGCTTATCACCATTTTTATAAATCGGAATCACTTTAGCTATTTTCATATTTTCTGGAAAAGTACCTGTTTGAAATGATTTGTTACATATATACGTGAATGGTTGAAGGATACTGTTTATCACTTGTTTTATGAGTGACATATCAATGGAATTTCTATCAGTAGATTTTTATTTTTAGATTTCCTGACCACTTCCAACACTTCACTTTCACAAACTCCACCAAGAAACATTGAATTATTGTTTTCAATAGCAAAATTAAAGGTTTTATCATCCTTTTCCCACTTGGTAATATCTTTTGCCAAATTAGGACCGACATTAACAAAAAAATCATTAAATATATTCACGATGTCCTCTGTATTTTCCACCACAGTGTCACCATTTTTAACAACATATGTAGCAAAATTCTTTTTATTACTTTTTTTAATCATATCATTTAACACTTTCCAAGTACCTTTAATATCATTTTTGTGTATTTCTAACAACTTATCATAATAGGCTTTTTTATGTGTTCTTATAATTGCTGTCAATCTATTTTTGTATCTTTTATATTTATTCTCTTTTTCTTTCGTTCTGTGCTTCAGGAATTCCCTATAAAGACTGTTTTTCTTCTTACAAGCCCTTTCCAATCCCTTAGTTAACCATGGTTTCTTATTCTTTTTAAGATCTTGTCTATATTCTTTCACAGGACAATGTCTATTGTACAATGTCAGAAATATGTCTAGGAAAGCATTATATGATTCATTAACATCATCTACATAAACTTCATGCCAGTCATAATTTATTAATTCCTCCTTTAAGGCCATAATTGCTTCTGGTGACTTTGTTCTTACCAAACAAGGTTTTTGCTTATAGTTGGTTAAAGATAATTTGTTGTTCATTTCCAGTTCTAGAAAAACTGGCAAATGATCACTTATGTCAGTCAGAAATAGACCACTCGTTATTTCACCATCAATAATGTTTGTAAAAATATTATCAATCAATGTTGCGCTTTCCAATGTGATTCTACTTGGTTTTGTAATTACAGGGTGAAAACTCAAACTAAACATAGTGTTTACAAATTCTGCTGTTTTTGCATGTTCATTCCATTTCAATAGATCAATGTTAAAGTCACCACAAACCAAAATCACCTTATCACATTTTTTTTCATATAAATTAGTAATCTCCTTATTGAATTTCTCAATACATGACCCTGGTGTCCTGTAAATACAACTAAGAAATATGTTTTTGTGTTTTTCCATCTTAATTTCAACCGTTACACATTCCATCAGATTGTCTATAGCAATTGTCAAATCACCATTTATCTTACATTTCAAATCATTTAACACAAATAGGGCCACGCCCCCTCCTCTTTTATTGGCTCTGTTTTGCCAAAACATCTCATATCCTTCTAACTCATCTAGTAACTCTTTCTCATCACTCAGCCAAGTCTCTGAAATTGCTATTACACTAAATTTATGCTGTAATTTTTGCAAATAATCTTTAATTTTATCAAGATTGCTATATAGACTCCTGCTATTAAAGTGAATCACCGAAAAACCCTTAATTTTAGACTTATACTTGTCTTCTGAATAATATTCACATGTTGTTTTAATGCTGTGGTAGAAGTGGGTCTCTGGGTCAATATCATTCTCTAAGACATAGGGTTTGTGATCTTGAAAGTCAAAAGACTTAAATTCAGTGTATTCACACATTCTCATATTTCAGTCCTCAACAGAATCTGACCTCATAGCTCCATCACAACAAAATCTGATATGACATATCTCCACTGGTCCACCTCTGTACTTTGTTCTTCATCTTCATTTATACTGATCAAGCTCAGTTATGTCTCTAATAACAATAACTTTGGCCCGTTCAGGAGTACCATTCAGTCTTATCATTACCTTACAGTTTCTTACCCATGTGTCTTGGATTTTTTTTTCCTTTTTCAAGATTCTTGCTTGTCTTGCAATTGCAGCATTTCTCTTTGTTAAATTTTCGTTTATGTACACCCCTGTGCCCTTAAGTTTTTTTGCATGCTTGAGCACTTCAATCTTCTGTTTTCTGCTCACCAAACGAATAATAATGTTTGGCCTCTTGCTCTGTTTTTGGGGTAAGGTGTGACAAACAGCTATATCTTTACGGTGTAAAGGAATGTCTTTGCTGTTTAAAAACTTAATAACTTGTTCCTCCAGAGAGTGTAATTCAGTGTTTGATGCATCCTCACCGTTCTTGTCACCGGCTGTGATGCTTGCATAAGTGCGATGGTTAGTCTTTAGTCCTGTTATCATTAGCTCATCCATCCTTATGCTCTGCTCCAGATCTTCAACTCTTCTTTCCAGTTCGTCTATTTTCTTGTCTTTTTCCCTAATCACCGCCTTCAATTTCCGCATTTCCTCAATTAAATCCAGTAGTCCCGTCTGTTGTTTTGCCACCTTGCTTAGCTCCTCAGACATAAAGTTCAAAGACTTCTTCACTTCTTCCATGTCTTCTGCAAGCTTTTTCGTTGCCATGTCTCCTGCCTTAGCTTGGCTCCTGGCCTGGCCTGGTAGCTTACCGCTGGTAGTGGTGGCTCCTGGCCCGGTAGCTAGCCGCTGGTGGTGGTGGCTCCTGGCCTGTTAGCTGGCCTCTGGTGGTGGTGGCTCCTGGCCCGTTAGCTAGCCGCTGGTAGTGGTGGCTCCTGGCCTGGTAGCTTACCGCTGGTGGTGGTGGCTCCTGGCCTGGTAGCTGGCCTCTGGTGGTGGTGGCTCCTGGCCTGGTAGCTGGCCTCTGGTGGTGGTGGCTCCTGGCCCGTTAGCTAGCCGCTGGTGGTGATGGCTCCTGGCCTGGTAGCTTACCGCTGGTGGTAATGGCTCCTGGCCTGGTAGCTGGCCTCTGGTGGTGGTGGCTCCTGGCCCGTTAGCTAGCCGCTGGTGGTGATGGCTCCTGGCCTGGTAGCTTACCGCTGGTGGTAATGGCTCCTGGCCTGGTAGCTGGCCTCTGGTGGTAATGGCTCCTGGCCTGGTAGCTGGCCTCTGGTGGTGGTGGCTCCTGGCCCGTTAGCTAGCCGCTGGTGGTGGTGGCTCCTGGCCTGGTAGCTTACCGCTGGTGGTGGTGGCTCCTGGCCTGGTAGCTTACCGCTGGTGGTGGTAGCTCCTGGCCTGGTAGCTTACCGCTGGTGGTGGTGGCTCCTGGCTCAGCAGCTGGCCGCTGGTGGTGTCTCCTGGCCCGGTAGCTTACCGCCGATGGTGGTGGCTCCTGGCCCGTTAGCTGGCCGCTAGTGGTGGTGGCTCCCGGCCCGTTAGCTGGCCGCTGGTGGTGGTGGTTCCCGGCCCGGTAGCTTACTGCTGGTGGTTGTTCTTCTTCTTATTATTATTTCTTATTATTATTTCTTATTATTTTTCTTCAGAAATTTCAGTTTTTTCAGGTTATTCACATCTTTTTTTGTTTGGCTAGTTTATAAAATGTAAATGTTTTAATAATTTAATGTTACTTTTTGCATATAAAAAATTTTGGACTGGTCATTATTTTAGGCTATTATGCTACAAATCCACTATTTTTCCAATCTAAAACTTTAAAACTCATTGACCTTGTAGAATTCAAAACTATTCAAATAATGTATAAAGCATAGAAAAACTTACTGCCGGGCAATATTCAAGAAATGTTTTGTGAAAGAGAGGGAGGCTATGATTTAAGGGGAAAGTTAAATTTAAAGATTCACAAAGTACGCGCTATGTTAAAAAGTTTCTGTATCACCATCTGTGGAGTAAAACTGTGGAACAAATTGTGTGTGGAGATAAAACAAATATCAAACATAATTCAGTTTAAAAAAAGATATTAAAAAAAAAAGATTCTTGAGAGGTCCAGTATTTAAGAATGACAATGAGGCATTTTTGTTGATGGATGATGTACTGATAAATCTTCTGTAATTATTGAAGAAAATGGTTGAATTGTTGAGTCTGTTTGTATGACTGGACTGCCATGATCATATTGTTGTGTATAATTCAGTTACTGCATTATGGATTTGTTGTGGTTTGATGTTAAAATTAGGAAAATATTATTGTTTGACTCTTGTATCAAGTTAGTGATAAACGTGTAAAAGCACTGAGAGGTAGGATTAAATAAGTTTATACTTCTTCCTACTCCTTTTCGACCATGCAAAATTCAGACTTCTATGTGCTTGGAGATAGATTCTGTCCATTTGAATGTTTTATTTTGTTTTTATTTTGTTTTTAATTTTTATGTTTTTTTTTTTTTTTTTTTGCATGTTTGAAAAAAAAATTAAATTAAATTAAATTAAATTAAATTAATAAATAAATATTATTTGACTGGTCCGGCCCACTGGAGGTCAAATTGGGCTGAATGTGGAAGCTGAAAGAAAATGAGTTTGACACCCTGTTGTAGCCCATTTACTCTATCTACTCTAGATGTTATACTGCATACTTCCAGTAGTTATTTAACCCTTTCATGCATACTGGTCACTACAGTGGACAGCTATTCTACAGCTGTTTTCTTGTATGTTCATGGATTTTGTTGTTCTTTCTGTTGTTGTTGTTGTTGTTGTTTTTTACACATATCTTTATTAAAGTTTTAAGACACTGCATATCTTTTCTGACATGAATTGGTAACATTATGTAGATCTCTCCTGAGCATAAACCCCCAGAATCACAAGCCCTCCCCATAGTTTTCACACAATTTATCAGTAAATACATGTTTCTGTGCATCAAAAATTAAACGTGTGGTGTCCAGTTGAGTGGACATTTTTGCGACTTCATGAAAAATAGGTTGATAAGAATTTTTTTTGTCATTATTTATTTTATTTTTTAAACATTTTTATTTTATTTTATTTTATTTTATTTTTTTCAGAAGAAATTTTTCAATCACATTGTTTTTTTTCATGCCTAAAGAGGAATAAAAACACTCAGGAAAAAAATCTTGATTAAGGTTCTCATAATTTGTGCATGAAAGGGTTAAGTTACTGTTGCCTCTCTATCAGCTCAAACCAGTCTGGTCATTTTCCTCCAACCTCTGTCACCAGCAAGGTATTTTCATCCAGACAACTGCAGCCCTCTGCATATTTTCACTTTTTCGGACAAGAAACTTTGCAAAAATCCCAGTAGATCATCAGTTTAGACCTGTGACATTAGCTAATATTAGCATAAATTGATCCTGGATTATGAATCTGTTAACTAGCCTCGTAAACCTCTTTTTTTATACAAAAGAAGTCTTTCCTGTTGCATGAAATTATATTATAGTCAATGGCAAGAGGCGTGTTTTTGATCCTATTTGAATTGTTCCATCAACTACACATGTGATGTTTGTCAATTTACAAGTTAATTTCATGTGTGAAGAAAATCAGATTGTGGTAAAGATAGAGAAGCATCATTATCAGTGTGATACAGCTCATCATCTCACACAATGTGTGTTACCGACATGAAAACA
Organism: Sphaeramia orbicularis; assembly: GCF_902148855.1. Lineage (NCBI taxonomy): Eukaryota > Metazoa > Chordata > Actinopteri > Kurtiformes > Apogonidae > Sphaeramia > Sphaeramia orbicularis. The sequence goes on along the minus strand of NC_043978.1, from coordinate 49,415,944 downwards.
GCTGTTACCTCAGAGTATTTCAGCTCATTCTCTGAGAGGAGGGTGAAAAAGTATCACAAGATGTGAAAATTAACACAAGTCTGATCATGTCGATCAGTAGCGATGCCACAGGTCATTAGTTCCCACAGCCGTCAGAATACGGACCTGATCAAAATCTTAAAACCAGTTCAGTTGAAAAATGGCATGAATTCACAGTTTGCTCTGTTGGATCTTATAGCCCCATAGCCATATTAATTTAAACTGATTCATATAAACTCAAAACATATAGTAACTGATACAAATGCATTGTTACAAATATTAAATTATTTAACTACAGTCTACTCTCATTAAACCGCCCGCCGTTATACCACCATTTTCACTCACCACCGACCAAAACCATTGCACAAAAATCCCCAATGCATTATTCCATTAGCTACCGCCATTTCCGCCTATCGCCATCCGCCAGCCCAGTTCCATGCACAAACAACACTTATACCATTGATTTCCCGACCGTTATACCGCCAGCGTGATTGCCATCGAGTACACATAAATTTTAACAATGCACTGAAACAAACGCGCCAGACGCTGATCGCGACAAGCTACGAGTAGGTCTACGGAACGGCCACCGTTCATTTATCGCAGAACACTCAGTAGGTCAGGATGTCGGGAAGAGGACGTGGGATTAAGCCAAAGCCTCAAGATGATGGGGTGTCATTTCCCGACACGGTATAATAATGCTTAAAATGTTTCCCCACTTTAAATGATCCCTTACAACATAACAGAATCAAGATTTATTTAGAAACGCAATTAGAACGGGTTAACGGAGGCAGCATAGACATCATATAGTAAAGACATGCACATTATGGACGCAACCCGTTGTAACGCCATTTTCGCTATACCGCCAATTTGGCCGTGAACGGAAGTTGGCGGTATAACGAGAGTAGACTGTAGTAGTTTTGTGACTGCCTCCGCCGCTACCGCTGCCACGATAATTCTGGCAAATTAGGCTACTGGTATTATTAAATATTTTTGTATTATTACAACAATTATTATTTTCCCCCTCACTCCCCCCTCTCTCTCTTTCTCACTTTCATTTACACCCCCCTTTTCCCTATCACCCCTAACCAAGCTATATGGTTTAGTTGCTATTTACATTTAGGCAAGGCAAGGCAAATTTATTTGTATCGCACATTTCAGCAACAAGGCAACTCAAGGTGCTTCACACAGGACATTGAAATAACAGAAACAAAAAGAAACACATTTAAAACATTATAAAGGAAACATGTAAAAGGTGATTAAAAACAGCGAGTAATAAAACAACACATAAAATCAAAAACAATAAAATAGAATAAAATAAAAATAAGAACACACACATATTAAAGTAAGAGTTGCAGTGCAGAGTTTCAAAGAGAATATAAAATTTAAAAAGTCAAAAGCCTTTTAGTCAAAGGCAGCAGTGAACAGGTGAGTCTTTAACCTGGACTTAAAAGAACTCAGACTCTCAGCAGACCTGATATTTTCTGGTAGTTTGTTCCAGATATATGGAGCATAGAAACTGAACGCTGATTCTCCATGTTTAGTTCTGACTTTGGGAACACAGAGCAGACCTGCACCAGATGACCTGAGTGGTCTGGATGGTTCATACTGGACTAGAAGGTCTCTGATGTATTTTGGGCCTAAACCATTCAGTGCTTTATATGCTAGTAAGAGAATTTTGAAGTCTATTCTCTGAGAGACAGGGAGCCAGTGTAGAGACCTCAGAACTGGACTGATGTGGTTTATGATCTTTTTCTTTGTAATATGACGTTGTTGTTGTTTGTCAATACTCTGTCATTGTTGTTGTTTTTGGTTTGTTTGTTTATTGGTTTGAGTTTCTCTTTGTTTATGTGTTGTTGTTGTTGTTTTTCTGTCCACATTGTCTTGTTAACTATCATTAATAAAAAAAAATTAAAAAAAACGATGACGTAACCTGCACAAAAAAAAAAAAAAAAAGGAAGTTGTGAAAATTAATACAAGTCTGATCATGTTGATCAGTAGAGATGCCACAGGTCATTAGTTCCCACAGCCATAAACATAAACATAAACATAAACATATTATTCAGTGGTGGTCCATCAGGTCCAGCAAGACCTAAAGGATCAGAATCACTGACCTACATTTACACCCTACATCTTTATATTTGTTCCTTGAAGATGCATTCAATTCTTCCCAACAGTCTATTATCTTTATTTGATAGATTTTGTCTTCGTCACTACTCCCAGTTGTGTATGTGTAGATTACAGCATTTATCCAATCATATTGCAGTCATCATCTGTTGCCGGGTAAAATAGATCTGCCATGAGGCATCCAGAATCAACGCTGCAGCCTCAGGAGCTTCAAATAAACAGACAGGAACCTGCTGCTTTAACCAATCAGATTTCATGTTGGCCACATGTGGGGCAATATAGCCAGCGGCGCCGCTAGCAACTGTGGGCCCCATGAAAGGTAAACATTGTGGACCCTTTATAAAATACAGTACCTTGACGATCTGTCATACAGGTGCAGTCCATAACTACCGTAACTTACGCTGGCGTGAAACAAAACTGCAACTTAACATAATTTCAAAGTCCGACTCCTGACTTCTGTGCCTCGATTATACAGCGAATCTTACACGACATTTTCACAACTTCTAACCTGTATCCACTGGACCCCCTCCACTGTTCTATCGGCCCCCCACAAATGCTGGGCCCCATGAATTTGTCATGTTTAACCCCCTATACGGCACCCAGGATATAGCAGACGTCCAATACGTCGGCATTTTCACATCAGTTGATCGGATGGAACAAAGAGTGAATAGTCAGAGCAAACTCAACTAGCAAACCACATATGTAGGGGCATGCATAACATTAGCATCATAGCAGAATTACCTTAGAGATCTCTACATAACTTTACTTTCCTAACAGTGTTGTTTCATTTTTTGCAGATATCACAATTTGGCCAAAAATATGACTTAGACAATTATGCAATTAGGATAACAATAAGCTAAAATATGTTATGGTTTAGATTGAACACATGTTTTCCCACAGTGGCTGACAGAGGTGAAGAACTGGATTTGCTTGTAGACATATTAGAATTTAAGCGTAATTTCAGTGAGTAGAATTTATTTTATTAATCTATATTATAAAAGGGAAGTGCACTCTGTCTGTCTGGGGCATCACACAGACTCCAAAAAGAACTGACTGCTACAGGTGAGCATACTTATCGGCTAAAATTTGCTTAGAGGTCTTATTTCTGTCTTTGTGCATAAGAAATCAATATAAGCGAATCCCCAAAGGAACATTGTGTTGGTAAATGCAAGTTCTGCAAATGTACAGGATTTCAGTTCTGTTCAACATGTTGATGCTCATATGAACTATGTTTTCAGCTCAAAAATGTCCAATTTCATCACAATTAATGCTATATTTTCATCTCACAAATGGCCAAGTTATATTTTAACTGAATTTACCTGAAAAACAAATATTCTATTCTTTTAGATTCCCCAGTTTTTCTTACCAGATTCTATCCTACACATCACGTTTTATTTCTACAGGTTCAATCTGGAGTATGGTGCTGATCCATCCTGCTTATGTTACGCCAATACATACATGAAGAATGTCACACGTCACTGTTTAAATCAACAGTTTTCTAATAATAAGTATTTTTATAAAGAAATAACAATTCTATATTGTTATTTCCTCTTTAGTCTGATGATAAACTGTACAATAAATAATTGTGATCCTAGTTTTTGCACAGGGATCATTAGTGTAAACGGTGACATGGCTGCAGAGCATCAGTATGATGGGATCCACAACAACCATGTCACATCCGTCCACTGCCACATTTTGTGTTTTTGTGTCAGCTGGTGTTGTTTTAGATCCACAATACTAACATTTATGAATAAGAGGAGAATTAGCAATAGTAAGTCTATAAGTTTATTCCTAATACAGTACTGGTACTGACCAGAGCATCATGGGTAATGTCACGTCCGTCCACCAGCAAAAGTTTTCACATACACGTGCTATTCAAAATCCAATATTTCTGAAAATAGAGCTTCCACTGTCAAATAATATCAGTTGTCTGTGCACAAATGGATTAGCATTATTTCAACACAGTTCTATGCATTTCTTACAACTTTTTTTTTTTTTTTTTGACAAAAATGGCCACTCAAATGACCCCCTAAGTAAATTCTAGCTGTTATGTATTTTTGGTCAAGAAAGAGACTAGCGAAAATGGTAAGTTGAAAGGACCAATATTTTGGAAGCTATTAGTCATTTTGGAATACAGTACCGTCACTACCAAGTTAACGCGAGATTTCAATTCCCCGAACAATCCAACATGGTGCCGTAGCGATGTTGTTATTGTTTTGTTGCTCTTACAATCTTTTGCAGTACAACAAAATTTCACAGATTGTAAAGCCAAGTGGGTCCATGTGGGCATGAGAGGAACATCTGGAGATAATGCTAAGATCCACCAGCTTCTTCTGAGGGATTGACTGCCCGTTTTACATGGACTACAGCGAGGGCAAAGGCACAGAAATGTGTGTAACAAACTGCACTGTCACTTCAGGTACAGCCAACAGAGAGCTATCGTACAGAGCACCGGCGGACCCGAAAAAGCAAAAACAGGTCCACTCTACACAGAAAGGTGCATCAGATTACTTTCATCATGTTCTTAATCCACTAGGATACTGTTCTAAAATGTCAGAGGAGGTGGTGAGCCCCTCTGTGAACCGGGCTTTAGTTTTCCCAGTGTGTTCAGAACAGAAAAGATATCATGATTTACCAATGTTTATGTCAGTACTTATAAAATATAAACTAACATCTTTTCCCAAAAGTCGGCTCACTCCAGCATAAAAACTACCACATCTAGAACCTGTGGTTCCCCACTTGTCAACGCGCAAGTATGTTTATATTTTTGTAATTTTATTCTGAGGCTGTAGTGAAAGGAGACCTGCTCAGATAAGATCAGATAGTTTATTTGCCATTTGTACGCATTCGGGTTCATAAGCAAACTCACTGATCAATTATGTACAAACTAGAACACTGAGGTCATCAAACGCAGGGTTACTAGCGACTCCCAGAAATATTACAAAGAAAATGGGGGACGCAGCCTTTACTAACTATGCACCAAAGTTATGGAATACAATTCCAAAAGACATTAGAGAAGCCAGTTCGCTGAATATATTTAAAACCAAATTAAAAACATTTTTATTCTCATTAGCCTTTGAAAGGAGATAAAAATGGGGTCACAATTCAGGAACCAGGAATGTGCGGTTTTTTATTTTTATTTTATTTTATTGTATTTCTGTTTTTATTTTTTATTTTATTGTATTTCAAATTTCATCTTATTTCTTGCACTTCAAAAATTCTATGCATAATCAAATATTTTAATGTGCGCTGTTTTTATATTTATTTTTATTTTATTGTATTTCTAATCAAATCTTAATGTATTTTAATATTGTATTTTTTTCAATCAATGTGAAGCACTTTGGGCCACAATTTCTGTATGAAAGGTGCTATACAAATAAAGTTTATTATTATTATTATTATTATTATTATTATTATAAGAACTATTATTTTTGTAGAGATCTGTCAGAGTACAAGTACAGTCTACTCTCGTTATACCGCCAACTTCCGTTCACGGCCAAATTGGCGGTATAGCGAAAATGGCGTTACAACGGGTTGCGTCCATAATGTGCATGTCTTTACTATATGATGTCTATGCTGCCTCCGTTAACCCGTTCTAATTGCGTTTCTAAATAAATCTTGATTCTGTTATGTTGTAAGGCAGGGATCGGCAACCTTTAACACTCAAAGAGCCATTTCGACCCGGTTTCCACGGAAAAGACAACACTGGGAGCCGCACCTCGGAGGTGCCGCGCCGCTGGCGGTATAACGGTCGGGAAATCAATGGTATAAGTGTTGTTTGTGCATGGAACTGGGCTGGCGGATGGCGATAAGCGGAAATGGCGGTATAACGGCGGGCGGTTTAACAAGAGTAGACTTTATAAAAGATTAAAGGTAGGGTAGAAGATCCTGGAAACATGGTTTGAGCAAGCATTTTGAAAATACACAATTCAAAAGCCCAAACCTATGGGGCCATTATTGTAGTAATATTATTTGCAAATGCGTGTGGAGAGTTGAGTGTCCGTATTTCAATCTGTCTGTGCACAGTCGGATTTGCAAATGTGTAAATGAATCTGTAAATGCGTGATGAGATTTGTGTGTCTGTACAACAATCTGCAAATGTGTAAAACAACTTGTGTGTGTGTAATCAGATTTGAAAAGTCAAAGTATTTTCACTACAAGACCCAGAAATACAGACAAATCATCGGTTGCAAGTCAAGCGGCTTCTCAATTGGCTCTCTTTACACACATGAATTTTGCTACACTTCTGCCGTGACAGATCCACAAATGCGCAGCGGGATTTGTCTGTAAAACCAGGGTTTGCGTGCCTGGGCTCAGGCTCACAGGCTCCCTCATTCCGGCTGCGTTCGGCTTTGCTCACTCTTTACATTGGTAGTAATATATGGCCCCATACGTCTCGTCGTTTGCAGCCACCTTTCCTTGCCCAGGTGAATCTTCTTCTTCTTCTTCTTCGATTTTTAGTGGCAGTTGGTGAACCTTGCAAGCACAACTCACGTAAACTCACGTCAGGTACAAGACAAACAAATGGCAGTTGAGTTTGATAGACATATCACCATTTAATCATTTCGATCGTCCAGTTAAAGCTATACCGTATGATGTGGCATTTTTACACTTTTCTTTTGTCATCTTAAAATGCTCCTAATAAGCGTGTGTCAAACTAAAATGTAGAAGAAATCCACCAGGTATTGAAACTCAAAAATGTTTAATTCTCATATATTGCTCATACTTCTGATAAAATTCTGACCAATCATTTTATTCGATCTGAATGAAATAATTGGCCGAACCTGACTGAGCCTCCTGTCAATCATCCATTACGGCCGTCCAGCATCCGGTCCATTATCGCCGTCTCTGCATCTGATATGTGTCCCTCTAAATCTGACGCTGCTCCTCCTGTCACTGACCACAGTCTATGTACAGGGTGGGGAAGCAAAACTTACAATATTTTGAGGCAGGGATTGAAAGACAGTGTATGACCAATTAGTTTATTGAAAGTCATGAGAATTTATTTGCCACAAGAAAATGTACATAATAGAAAATGTTTTTATTCTACTGTATGTGTCCTCCTTCTTTCTCAATAACTGCCTTCACACGCTTCCTGAAACTTGCGCAAGTGTTCCTCAAATACTCGGGTGACAACTTCTCCCATTCTTCTTTAATAGTATCTTCCAGACTTTCTGGTAATAGTTTTGCTCATAGTCATTCTCTTCTTTCCATTATAAACAGTCTTTATGGACACTCCAACTATTTTTGAAATGTCCTTTGGTGTGACGAGTGCATTCAGCAAATCACACACTCTTTGACGTTTGCTTTCCTGATTACTCATATGAGCAAAAGTTTCTGAAAAGGTATGGATAATAGTGTTAGGTATGATTATGACATCAGTATATGTTTGGTTTCAAAACAATTGACGTAGTGCCTGCTGAGAAAAAACAACTAAATGTTCATTGTAAATTTTGCTTCCCCACCCTGTATATATATATTTTTTATACACCCTGTAGTTCATTCTAGTGCATATTATTCCATATAAAACTGCTGTACGGTCTGTATAAGCCCACATAAAATTCGTAAACACTAAAGTCTGACAGCAGCACAGCTCTGCAAGAACAAAAACATGCTTTGATATTTCTGGAGTATATTTTCTCTTGTGTGATGTTAATAGCGTAAAGGGGGTTTTGTGATGAGAAACTTTGGACGTCTGCCTTCATTTACATCATGATCACATTAGTAATGGATGATGGGAACAGAATTCTTTCCTGTATTCACACACTGCTGGTAGTTGCATGTAAACACTTGGGTCTCAGAAATAGAAGGAATATAACGTCTAAATTTTTATTCCCTGCGTGTGAGGCTTCTGCTGCATTCCAATTCACCACTCGGTATTACATATTCCACTTATCCCGATCTGAATTGACAGGTTGTGCAGCAACTAGACGTAATAACACCAAATGTATAGTTTAAAAAAACCAAAAAAAACCACACACACAAACTGGTAGACAAATATATAAGCAACCTGTTAGGATTGAAAACATGGAAAAAGCCTTTCCATTGTGTCTGCCATTATTTTCAAGCTGTGAAAAGATGACAGCGGTCGACTGGCGTAATAGTTGCGTTGGTTACCGTGCAGCCTCCACCATCAGCCCCCCCCCCCCCCCCCCCCCCCCCCATTCAAACCTCATACTTGTACTGTTTCTGCCAGTTAACCCTTTAAACCCCTGACACTATTATTATTTCTGTGAATTGGGCTGCTTGGAATTTGAGAAGTGTCATAAAAGCTGCTGTGAGTATGTGCTTGTGTTCCTTTTCTTCAGTGGTTTTGTTTTACTGTGTGTTTTAGGGTCAAAACAAGTGGAAGAACAGAAGAAGACAAAGAGACGAATTGAAGTTTTATGGGTTTTTACTGAATAATTCAGAATAACTCAGAATTCACTCTGCAGACCTTTAAATTAGAAGTGTTTTGTTTACAGTATTGTACAGGAAGTTTTTTAGAGTAAGTTTTCTAGTAAGTTTTTTTTTTTAGAGTACATACTAACCTTAATGTTAATCTGATTACTAACCTGCCTGTTTTGTCTGTTTTTGTCTTCTTGTGCTGTATGCAAAGCAGCTGAATACTTGAATTTCCCTTGGGATTAATAAAGTATCTATCTATCTATCTATCTATCTATCTATCTATCTATCTATCTATCTATCTATCTATCTATCTATCTATCTATCTATCTATCTATCTATCTATCTAGGATGTATATTAATAAGAGATTTAGGATGTTGAACATGAACTGTGAACTGGAACACACTGAACAACAACAAGTATTTGAATTTTGTCCCAGTAGTTTTTATTTTGAGGCTCTTTTTTTCTGAATCAGTCCAGCTGCTTTTTGGCACGTGGTTGAACTCCAAAAAGCAGGTACACGGTCAAAACTTGGTAAAAACACAGTAAAAAAAAAAAAATCAAGGAAAATCACGACAACATGGAAACAACAGTAACAAGAAAAGCACTCGGAGAGCGCAGACCTCCGCCAAGACAGATCTGCCCCCCGTGCATGTTTGTTTGTTTGTTTGTCCCCCCGATCACCACCAAAATTTAATCATTTCTTCCTTGGGCCAGTATCAACATTTCCTGAAAATTTCATGAAAATCCCTCCATAACTTTTTGAATTATCTTGCTAACAAACAAACAAACAAACACGCATGCACACAAAGCAAAGCAATCACAATACCTTCTGGCGGAGGTAAAAACAAAACAAAATTAAAACTAGAAAAGCACTCGGACCTGATCATCACCAAAATGTAATAATCTGTTTCTTGTGCCAGTATCAACATTTCCTGAAAATTTCATCCATATCTGTCCATAACTTTTTGAGTTATCTTGCAAAGGGACAGAAGAACAAACACCCCCCCAATGAAAATTTTATCATTTTTTACTTGTGCCAGTATCAACATTTCCTGAAAATTTCCTGAAAATCCATCCAGAACTTTTTGAGTAATCTTGCTAACAGACAAACAAACAGACAAACTCTGATGAAAACATAACCTCCGCCGTTAAACTTGTCGGAGGTTTTCAAAAAAGGTCAAATAGCCTATTTTTATAGTGAGTCAGTCTCTGTGTTTTCCCCCCATTCCACAAGCAGCTGGGGGTGCACTGAGCATGCTCAGATGTCTCTAGAAAGCACAAGGTCTACTCTATCAGCCTGTTTTGAAATTTTTCCTATTGAGCAAACGGTTGAATTTCTATGAATATTTAAAATAAATCACACATTCAGAAGGTTCAGCACAGACACATCAGGGGTTAAAGCACTGGTTCCCAACCTTTTTTGACTCATGACCCCATTTTAACATCACAAATTTCTGGTGATCCCAGACATTCAAAACAGAGACTTTTTTTTTTTTTTTCTAAAATTAATTTGTTTTTGATCATGTAATACAGGGTGTCCCATAAGTCTCCATACATAGGAAAAATAAACGTTTCTTGACATAAACCATTTTTATTTATATAATATGCTCTATATTGGGGTGGCCATGGCTCAGTTGGTAGAGCGGGTCGTCCAATAACCGAAGGGTTGGCGGTTCGAATCCCACTCTGTCCTAGTCAGCCCGTTGCATCCTTGGGCAAGACACTTCACCCTCCTTTCCTCCAGTGCCACCCACACTGGTGTATGAATGTTTGGTGGTGGTAGGCGCAAATTGGCAGCCATCCTTCTGTCAGTCTGTCCCAGGACAGCTGTGGCTACAGATGTAATTTACCACCACCAGAGGGAGAATGTGAGAGCGAATGAATAATGGGTCAATAATGTAAAGCGCTTTGGGTGTCTAGAAAGGCGCTATATAAATCCAATCCATTATTATTATTATATGACTGCCATTTTGTCGGGAACACATTTCAATGCGTGTCCTCCACTGCTGAAGAACTATAAAGAAGAAATATAAAGAAATACATGTTAGAACCATATGTATTATGCCTCCTATGTATGTAGACTTAAGGGACACCCTGTAGTTTGCAAATACATGTTAATTTTAGAGGACATTGAGTCTATATAATGTATATTATTATGGACAGAGGCAGTAAATCCAGGTGTAGATTACTGCACAAAGGGAGAATTTTATTGTCCTCAGTCAGGATATGTACAGTCAGCCCAGCTTGGATTTACAAGGCTGACAATTAATACTGAACAAACAAGAACTCAAACTATGAATTATGAAAGAGCTGCAGCATCTGAAACTGACCACAATGAACATTTGACAGATAAACAGAACCACAGTGCTGCAGTTTCAGACTCACAGTTTGTCTTTCATGGATTGGAATTGTCTCTGTTAACTCACCAGATATTTTTAATAGTAAGTTTTTATTGTTATCAATTACTAGACATTGCAGGTGACCCCATTTGAATGCCAGGTGACCGACCCCAAGGTTGAAAAACACTGGGTTAAAGGGTGAAGCTCATGTTGAAACAGGCAAAGCTTCCACCTCCTAACAGTCGCCTGTATGTGGATGTTCCGCAGCCTTATGCACCTGGTGTGGCTGAATATTTCTGCATTCTGATTAGATCTCATTAGACCCCCTTAAAATTTAGACTTGTCAACAGAGATGGCCTTTCGCTGCCTTTTCACATTTCTTGTGTAGCGTGGGGGGGGCTGCTGACTCTACATGGGGCTAATAGGCTCCACTGATATCCTTCACCTATACAGACACACTCATACGAAGCAAGGGGAGGAAGCCCAGTATGAGTACATGTGTTCTAAAAGTGACCGAATAATGAAGACCGAGGCTAAATCTCTTCTTAACTTTCACCTGAACTGAACTGTCGACAGTCTCGGAATTCACAAACATCCCCATGCACTTAAATACATTGTATACCTTACCTATCTCTCTCTGTATAGATCAGTCTCTCTCTCTCTCTGTGTCTAAAAGTGACATTTTTTTGACCCTCCCCGCAGGCGACCCACTGATCTGCTTATCACTAGGACAGACGTACATCTGCAGGCGCCAATGTACACGTTCAACTGCATCTTAATCATTAGGTTTTAGGTTCGGTTTTGCAGCCCGTTGGCCATAAATCCTTTATCACAGGGCTGTCAAACTCATTTTAGTTCAGGGGCCAAATTCAGTCCAATATGATCTCCAGTGGGCCGGACCGGTAAAATAATAACAGTGAAAAAAGTAAAATTCTATTATGATCAGGTTTACATCTACAAAGTTTCCTCAAAAATCTAAATAACATGAAGAACTTGAATTGTCTTAAGAAAAACAAGTGCAATTTTAACATTTTAACAATATTCTGCCTCGGTTTATCAGTTTATCATTTACACATGTGGATTACAATCGCACAAAACATTTAGTAACAGGCAGAATGTTGGTAAAATTGCATTTACTTTTCTTAAGACATTTCAGTTTGTTAATATTTGTTCAGGTGATTCATGATTTTTGTAAAAGTATAGTTTGATAATGTCAATATTTTCATGTAATTTTACTTTGTTACACCCAAAAACGCAAAGAGAGAATTTGGGGTTTTCATTATTTATAGGTTATTATGATCATATTTTACTGGTTCTGACCCACTTGAAATCTATTTGGACTTTATGTGTCTGTATGTGGAACCTGAATTAAAATGATTTCGACAGCAATGATTGTTAATATCTAAAGTGTAATTTTTACATTTCACAAATTCATCCCGCAGGCCGGACTGGAACCTTTGGTGGGCCGGATTTGGTCCCCGGGCCGCATGTTTGACACCTGTGGTTTAGTGTTTCATGTCTCATCTTTGGTTTTCAGTGTTTTGTCTTTGTTTGATTAATCACTTTATGTTAAGTTAGAGTTTCACATTTTGTCCTGTCTTGCATTTCCTGTTTTATTTTGTACACATCTCTTCCCTCTTGTTTCAGACCCTGACGTCCTCCCTTTGTGTGTTTTCCCACCAGTGTGATCGTTAGCCCGACTTCTGATTGGCGTCACCTGTGTTCCCCTACCTCATGTAGAAATAGTCCTGTCTCCCTTTGTTTTGTGCCAGTTCGTCTGATTCCGTCAGTGTTCACATTAAGTTCTCTACCAGGGTTTTCCACGTTCGTCAAGTTTTATGCTTCAAGTTTTCCTGTAAGAGTTTTGTTCATCATAGAGATTTGTTTGTAGTGTTTTTATATCCTCCTTGTGTGCGCTTTTTGTTAATCACTTTTTCATTATTAAAATACTTTTGTTAAAATCTTCAGTTTTTGTGAGTTGTGCATTTGAGTCCACCATGTCATGTGTCAAGGAGCTCTAACAATTAACTTTGAAAGGCAGGAACAGCTGCCATGGGTAAAGAAATGAAACTGACATAGTGGCCAAAGTGTTAATGTTGTAACCTGGCAATTTTGTGGAAAACAAGATGGATGCCCATTGACCCCTCCCATGACCTTTGACTAGATTTAAATCCCACCGCTACTTTGCACAAACCAGTTTTAACTTGGATTGCGCAATTTGCCCCTGCTCACTCATGCATGAAAACCTGGGTCTGTAAATTTGGACAAATATCCACCAATCCCCTACCTACCAATGTCCAGAAAAGAAAATTCCAAAAATTATCAAATGCAGAACTGGGGGTAATTTTTCAAAATGTATAGTTTTTTTAATACATCCTGTAGATGTCCTCAGTCAAACTGGAATCTCATTATTTTTACACTGGGTTACAAAAAAATGTTTTTTGCAAGTTGTCTAGGTTTTTTCAACTGACTTAGGACCATTTTGCACCGCTAAATCCAAAAATGACATCTGTTTTTTTTCAATCAGGTCAGGTTTTTTTGCTAATTTGATTTTGAAAAATTTGATCTTCTCACAAAATATAATAATTAATACCAAAATAAGATTGGTAAGCACACTTTATGAAACTTGTGACTTGATTCCTGTCAGGTACAATGGTGTATTCACCGCAGATGTAGCAGAATATGTCAGGCTTATTTTTGCAAGATCTTCTAGTCGAAGCCATTTCATTCACCTGTAATATTAAAAAAACATTAATCATAAATTGGCAAAAGTAAAATCTTCAGAACTCGTTTATTGCAAGAAATATGAAAGAATTTTGTATCATATGATGTGAAAATGCCCATAAATGTAAGCAAAAATGTTAAAAAGCCAATATGTAGCATAGTTCAGAAAGTTGACCTGATTGAGCAAAAATAATGTGATTTTTGGATTCAGCACACCAAAATGATCCTAAATCAGCTCAAAAAACTTAAACAATAAATTTATTGTTGACCAGTGTTATTAACGCTCTTAGATCAGAATGCGAATGTCTTATGTATGAATGAATGAATTTTGGTTTGTACATCAATCATTGCACTTAGTACCATAACTGTAATAAACATAAAAAACAAAAAAGGAATAGGCTAGAACACTGGTTCCCAACCTTTTTTGCCTTGTGACCCCATTTTAACGTCACAAATTTCTGGCAACCCCAGACATTCAAAACAGAGACTTTTTTTTTTTTTTTTTGCCAAAATTAATTTGTTTTGGATCATGTAATAGTTTGCTATACTATGATGCAAATAAAGGTAAATTTTAGGGGACATTTAGTCTATATAATGTATATTATTGTGGACAGAGGCAGTAAATCCAGGTGTAGATTACTGCACAAAGGGAGAATTTTATTTTCCTTGGTCAGGATATGTACAGTCAGTCCAGCTTGGATTTACAAGGAGGACAATTAATACTGAACAAACAAGAACTCAAACTATGAATTATGAAAGAGCTGCAGCATCTGAAACTGACCACAATGAACATTTGACAGATAAACAGAACCACAGTGCTGCAGTTTCAGACTCAGAGTTCGTCATGTCTTTTATGGATTAGGATTGTCTCTCTCAGCTGACCATATATTTTTATTAGTAAGTGTTTATTTTAACTTTTATCATTTACTAGAAATTTCAGGTGACCCCATTTAAATTCCAGGCGTCCCCACGTGGGGTCCCGACCCCAAGGTTGAAAAACACTGGGCTAGAAGCAAAAGCTGATTTTTTTTGCCTATCCTTTTCACCTGATACACCACTTACATCAACTTAAATGTGTACAGCATCAAGCATTCACACCATTAAAAAAAAAAAAAAAAAAAATCAACAACAAAAACATCTTTACCATCTCAATTCAATATTCCTAAATAATTTTTAACTTAACGCACTTTTTTTTAACTTCACCAAAGGAGTGAATAACTTAAATGCATCATCAGGTGCATTCCATCATTTCTCACCCACAACCCCAGTCCATCTAGACTTCACATTTGTCCTCACTTTAGTCCATTCACAAATATGAAAACCTCTGAAATTATAATTATTCTTAATTTGGGGCGGCCATGGCTCAGTTGGTAGAGCGGGTCGTCCAATAACCGAAGGGTTGGCGGTTCGAATCCCGCTCTGTCCTAGTCAGTCTGTTGTGTCCTTGGGCAAGACACTTCACCCTCCTTGCCTCCAGTGCCACCCACACTGGTGTATGAATGTTTGGTGGTGGTCGGAGGGGCCGTTGGCGCAAAATGGCAGCCACGCTTCTGTCAGTCTGCCCCAGGGCAACTGTGGCTACAGATGTAGTTTACCACCACCAGAGGGAGAATGTGAGAGCGAATGAATAATGGGTCAATAATGTAAAGCGCTTTGGGTGTCTAGAAAGGTGCTATATAAATCCAATCCATTATTATTATTATTATTATTAATTCCAAGAAATCCTGAATGGTCTTTGGGACAATACTATTTGTATCCCTCATCTTCCATATACCTATTTAGAAACCATTGTTTATACCTCTTTGTAAATATATTTATGTTTGTACTTTCCTTTATCTCCTGCTCTACATTGTTCCACAGATTCACCCCACTACTTGTTATGCACATACTTTTCATTGTTGTTCTTACTTTGTTTGTTTTTTTAAATTTAGGTCTCCCCTTAGATTGTAGCCCCCTTCTTTTTCTGTGAGTTTTAGATTGTACTTTCTTTCCACTAAAAGTTTACATTTTAAACGGCGTCTGTTTTAGTTCGACGCTGTTCTGAAACTCTAATGAGGCGCAGATGGCTGACAGAGAAACTGGAGGTGGATACAAACGTGATTCTGCCACATATGATGGCAGGTGCAAAGAAACAAGTTTAGCATCTTTTTACAGATAAAGACGGGTTCATTTGGCCGTCCACATCAAATCAGTACTTAATTAGACTGTGGAGCTGGAACACCTCATTAGAGAGTTGTCTGATGGTAACGAAGCCAACATGTGAGGGCAGCGATCAGAATGATCACACTGTGGGCTCAGTGACAGCACAGGTGTGAACCCTGAAGGACTGCAGACACCGTTCAACACACACAAAAACACACACACTTCTATATGTTTGACCGACCAAAGGGTTTAGAACGTGACCCCACATGGGAGTGTGTCCATTTACATTTTTAACTGTGATACTGTTTATGCACCCTATACTCAATAACTGCACTTATATCATACTTTTAATCTCTGACAGTCTTGCACATTTAACATCTTATTAATCTCTGGCAGTTTTGGACATGTTACGTACCATTTATCTCTTTATCTTTGCACAATTACTCAGATATTGCACATTTAACCCTTTCATGCATGACGTCCACATTTGTGGACACATTTTTTAAATTAATTACCTCCGCCAAGGAGGTTATGTTTTTGCCAGGGTTTGTTTGTCTGTCTGTTTGTCTGTCCGTTAGTGTGCAACATAACTCAAAAAGTTATGGACAGATTTTGATGAAATTTTCAGGGTTTGTTGGAAATGGGATAAGGAAGAAATGATTAACTTTTGGGGGTGATCCGGAAGAAATCCTGGATTCTGGATCACTTTGAAATTTTCGTTAACATTGTGGTAAATGGGGCCAAAATTTTCGTTTCCCAATATCTCGCTTAACTAGAAGCACTCGGAGAGCGCAGACCTCCGCCAAGGCTGATCAGTGGCCCCCCCCTGTGGGCCCCCCCCACGCCAAGGAGGTTATGTTTTTGTCAGGGTTTGTTTGTTTGTCTGTCTGTCTGTTTGTCTGTCCATTAGTGTGCAACATAACTCAAAAAGTTATGGACAGATTTTGATGAAATTTTCAGGGTTTGTTGGAAATGGGCCCCCCCCTGTGGGTCCCCCCACCCCCGATCACCACCAAAATTTAATAATTTCTTCCTTATCCCATTTCCAACAAACTCTGAAAATTTCATCAAAATCTGTCCATAACTTTTTGAGTTATGTTGCACACTAACGGACAGACAAACAAACAAACAAACAAACAAACAAACAAACAAACAAACAGACAAACAAACAAACCCTGGCAAAAACATAACCTCCTTGGCGGAGGTAAAAATACATGTAAGATTTGTATCACCGATTATGTGGGGAATTTTTGCGCTTGGCGGAGGTCTGCGCTCTCCGAGTGCTTTTCTAGTTTATTTATTTTACCTTTATTTAACCAGGAAAACCTCATTGAGATTAAGAATCTCTTTTTCAAGAGTGTTCTGGCCAAGACGGGCAGCAATACATTAAATAGTTACAGACAGACTTTCATACATAAAACGAATACATAAAAAGCACATAGACAAGTCACACCTTCCAAAGTCAACTCAAAAAGTGCTCATGAAATGTAGACAAAAGTGCATCTGCAGTGCAACATCTGCAGTCAGATGTCTACCTCTATTAGTCACAGAGCATCCTCTTAAAAGTGTCCAACGAAACCAGATCCTTCAGTTTCAGGTCTTTCTGTAGTTCATTCCAGGTGAATGGGGCCGCATACTTGAAGGCCTTTTTCCCCTGTTCAGTTCTAACTTTAGGAACAGACAACAAGAAAAGATCCTGAGAACGCAGATTATAAGCGTCTGTGGTTCTCTGACTGATGTAGGTCTGAAGGTAGGATGGGAGCAGACCTAGAATAGACTTGTAAAATAAAATACACCAATGATTCAGTCTGCGAGCCAACAAGGAAGACCATCCTACACGATCATAAAGCAGACAATGATGGGTAAGAGATTTAAAATTGCTGATGAACCTCAGAGCTCCATGATACACACTGTCCAGTGACCGTAAACAGTGGGTGGAGGCATGCATGTACAAGACATCACCATAGTCCAACACAGACAGAAATGTAGCTGAGACCAGTCTGCTTCTTGATTCAAAAGACAGACATGATTTAATTCGAAAGAAGAAGCCAAGTTTTCATTTTAGTTTTCAAACAAGCTGCTGAATGTGCGCAGAGAAAGAAAGGGAGCTGTCAATTAAAATGCCTAAATATTTATAGGTCAGGATGAGTTCTATCTGTTTTCCCTGGGTAGTGATCAATGAAGGCAGGTTAAAGCTCACATAGTTTAAGCTCACTTTCCAAAGGGTTATAAAGGCAACTAAGATGGTACTTTTTTCATTTTATTTCTTAGGGTCTGTAGAGACTGCCCCCATGTGGTTTGGAGAAAAGGCTAATTCTTCCAAATGTCCTCTGTCTTCAGGCTTGCACTGTGCCATAATGGATGAATGTAGAGACCTCTTTTTTTTTTTGCATGGATTCTTATGGTCAAGATGCAACAATATTCTGTAAAAAGACTACATTTCAATGGAAAGTGTTGCTGTGAGGCAATGAATAAAATGGGTTGATTTCAGTTTTTCGCAAAAATACTCTTTATTTGAGCACCCAAATTACCATGTGGCTACTTAATGAAAATTTTGACATTTTTACCATGTCTTCATATATGTTTCAAGATGTTGTGCACAAAATTTTAGCTTTGGGATACACCTGGTTCTATTTTTAATTTTTTTTTTTTTTACAGCATGACTATATTTTCTTCAAATTGCATACAAACATAGGTGTAAATGTCATTTTTAACAGTATAATGGCATTAATTATTGCACAAGTTATGATAATACTTGAGATATTTGAACTAGGGTGTGGAATTGCATGATGGTTCAGATAGAATAATTATAGATTTCCCAGAACTGGCTCAGGTTGATGCCTGTGGTAGAGACTTCTCGGAAATTGGATGGAGCTGGTCAGCTGACCCAATTTCACCAGGGTCAGTGACATAAATGGAGCTAAGATTTCCCAGAATCACCAATTTTCAGAAAGCCTGTTTGTCTTGATAATGTCTTTCTGTGACATTCATCCTTTAAGATCAAGCCAACAACACATTTTTCCTCCATGATGAATAAGGTTGTTCAGGATTATGAATAGAATTCCCAAAATTAGGCTGGCCAGCATCATAAAAATTCTAGGAAATTGAATTCTCTTTTAAGTTTTTCAGAAGTTTTGAAAGTTTTCCCCTCTAAGAGTGTACACGTCGCTGTAATCCCCTTTTCTTTCCACCTTGCAGATGTGATGTCAGTTTCTCCGGGGCTAAACAGAGATGTTTGAGAAGGCCAAATTAGAAGTTTACTGTCTCCTTCTAATTTATATGTTTTTTAAACTATCTCGTACCAGATTTTAAATGCATCCCCCAGGATTGAATTTTCGTCCTTATGCTCTATGTCTTCTTTCCCACCTAACCTGGTTTGAGGTTGTGAATTAACTATTTTTAATTCAATGTGCTTCCTTCTAGTTTGGTACGCTGGAGAACTCCAATAGACAAAGTATCTCATCTGGGCAGCAGAATAGTTTTCCCTTAGATTTGGTACTGCAAGGCCTCCATGGTCTTTGTCAGTTTGGAGTGTTTTAAACCTTACCCTTGGTCTTTCTTCAGCCCAGATAAACCTTGATAATTGTTTGTCCCACATTGAAAACTGTGAAATCTGGGATTCTGAGAGGGAAAGATAAAAAACAAAAAAACAAAAGGTACAACAACCTTGGCAGCGCATTCATTTTCATTGCCTCAATCCCTGAACTAAAATCTAACCCCAGTGGGCCATTTTTTAATATCTTCCTTTTTCTTTTTATATCATTTGTTATTTTCTAGTTTATTTCATATATTTTTTATCAAGTTTCTGACTAATCAACACTCCCAAGTATTTTATTGATTTTGCTTCCCACTTCACTTTATATTTCAGCCTAATATCTTTACTTAGTGTATAATTAAAAGAGAGTATTTTTGTCTTAGCTATCTTCAGTGTATAACCTGACTTTTGGCCATACTTGTCTAAAGTTGCCATGAGTTTAGGGAATGTTAAATTAGGATTTTGGAGATAGATAATGATGTCATCTGCAAAGAGTCCTATTAAATGGTCCTCATATGCTATGTTGATTCCTCTCAGCTCTTTATTTTTGTCTTATACTCTGTACTAGGCGCTCTATGAATATCATAAAAAGTGTGGGGCTAAGACAGTATCCCTGGGGGGTGCCCCTGAATGACACCGGATTGTTTTCAGTCCAACAGCCTCAAAGGTCCAATGGACTGTTGGCATCAGCTGTCATCCGTCCATCGTCCGTCTGTCATCCGTAAAATATTTTTCAACATTTTTCATCTCTGAAACTGTCAGTCAGAAGGACTTAATATTTGATGTGGAACATCTTTGGGGTAAGGTCTGCCAAGTTTGTTCAAAGAATTGGGAAATATTGATTTTTTTTATTTTTAATGAATTTTTGAATTTTTTTAAAATCCCCATTGGTTTATAATGGGACAAATTTCAAAGTTCTATAACTTGAAAACAGTCGAAGATATTGATATAATCACTACTGCAATAGATAGAAAGTCACATATGGCATTCATCTGGTGCCATGACCTTTGACCTTGAGTGACCTTGAAAGATTAAACGAATGTCAATTATTGTCTTTAAATATGCTGTTGTGCTATTTTTATTAAAAGTTGTATATAGATTTCTTTTGTAAAAGTGGCTCATTGAACATGTTTGTCCATCATATTATGACACCAGATTGTTTTGTAAGTAGTTATATATAGTTTTCCTTAAACAAACAAGCAAACAAACAAACAAACAAACAAACAAACAAACAAACAAACAAACAAAAAAAACCACCTGAGGCATTGCTTGCATTTTCATGTAAATAGTTGTATCTAACTTTATTTTCTAAATTTATAAAAAGTAAATAAATAAAAAAAATAAATATAATAATAATAATAATAATAATAATAATAATAATAATTTTAAAAAATAATACGTTTTCAGTTTATATGCTCATTCTGGGGTATAAAAATGGTTTGTTCAACATGCTTCTGGTTAAAAAAAGTAAAGAATCTAACTTTTTTCTACTCCAATTTCACTCCTAGATTTCAAAAGGCTACTGTTTTATCTTTGATGTAATACTGAGAATAAAGAATCCCTGAGATACCATGTTTAATTAATTTTGAAACACTTAGAAGGTCACATATTTCAGATTCATCAAACTGTAGAAGAATGAATGAATGAGCATGTTAAGATAAATTATTTATGATGAATCAAAGTAATCTAAGTACATAAAGGAAAGAAAAAGAGCACTCTCATAAATGCACTGAATAAAATGAACTATCATGAACTGTCTGCTGGCTGGTGACTCAGACACATTCACATAATAACCACTCAAAAGGGATCCGCAGGAATATAATACACATAATGCACTAATAATAGTGATGATACATGGATTTAAGTTGCACTGTTTAAAGCACACAGTTGCACAGAGCTTCACATATAGGATACACATGCAGATATGAACAAACTACAAACACAGTACACACTTGTTAACATACATGAAAACAATAACACAATCCTGTAAAGTTGAGTTTTCGCACAGAACAGATTCAACTGATCAGATTAAAAGTCGGAAGCTCTTCAACAGTTTTAGAGTTATAATCACAGAGGCACAGTCACCAAAATACGAATGTAGAATGAACGGAAACTCTTTTAAGTACAGCCAAACTTCACCATGCAAATCCTTATTAACCCATAAAGACCCAGTGCTACCCAGTGTAGCTTCCCAAATGAATTTTTCTCTCAATTTAACCTTTGTTAAGTGATTTATCACCGTTTATTAGAATATTATCCTCTGTATTTTACATTGTATCAGGATAAATCATGCACTGTATTTTCCTGTATTTAATGCACAGGGTGGGGAAGCAAAATTTACAATGAACATTTAGTTGTTTTTTCTCAGCAGGCACTACGTCAGTTGTTTTGAAACCAAACATATACTGATGTCATAATCATACCTAACACTATTATCCATACCTTTTCAGAAACTTTTGCCCATATGAGTAATCAGGAAAGCAAACGTCAAAGAGTGTGTGATTTGCTGAATGCACTTGTCACATCAAAGGAGATTTCAAAAATAGTTGGAGTGTCCATAAAGACTGTTTATAATGGAAAGAAGAGAACGACTATGAGCAAAACTATTACGAGAAAGTCTGGAAGATACTATTAAAGAAGAATGGGAGAAGTTGTCACCCGAATATTTGAGGAACACTTGCGCAAGTTTCAGGAAGCGTGTGAAGGCAGTTATTGAGAAAGGAGGACACATAGAATAAAAACATTTTCTATTATGTACATTTTCTTGTGGCAAATAAATTCTCATGACTTTCAATAAACTAATTGGTCATATACTGTCTTTCAATCCCTGCCTCAAAGTATTGTACATTTTGCTTCCCCACCCTGTACATGTAGAAGTTCATTAAACCTCAGATTAAAATTGAGGGATATTATATCAGAAACGGAAAACTGAAGAAAAAGTGACTTTTTCCAATAAAATCTATGATTCACACACACAGTGTTTCCATCCACTATCACAGATTTAACTCCATGGGTTTTAATAGGTGAATCAACGTGAAAGCAAGCATTTTCATGAAATGTCTCTGGTACTACTTTTCAAAGTCCTAAATTATTTATCCAGTGTGGGTTTATCTGGAAGGAAACCATGCAGGTAGTATCAGGAAAGGTTGAAGTTAATGTATGCACAGTTTCATTGCTGTGGAATAACTCCTACTTAGTTAGGCTATGAACTTTTCAGCCCCCCCCCCCTCGTATGTCATGTGACGGAGGCAGAGTTAAGGCGTGGACATGTACTGATAGAAGAAACAGGATAAACTCTGAAGCTCCTTGCTCACATTCAGACAAACGCTCTTAAATGAGTAACTCAGTGCTTCACATTGCAGATGGATAATGAGCCAAAACATACTGAAACATCAAACCAAGAGCCTCAGAGGGTAAAGGGATGTGAGGTTCTTCAGTGGGTGAGTCAATCATCTGATCTCAACCCAAAAGATCTGCTCTTTAGTTACTGAAGATGAAACTGAAGGAGCAAAGACATATACACTCACAAAAGAAAAACAGAATCCACTGGTGAATCCACCAGCAGCAAAAGGTCTTAAAGAACATGGACGACAACTGAAGAGACCTTGTGCATATGACGACATGAGTACCAACAGATGACACTGCTGACTCCCTTCTTAAGTCACACTGTAATCCCCTATTACCCACTGTATCCAATCAGAAGCCTGTGTGCCAGCGTAGCCTCTGCTCCACCCGCTGGGCTCCAGACTTTGGCTTCTTCTAATCTGCAGTTTGTGTACATGTTACAGCAAGTGCACCACAAACCCACAGCCTTCACATCCTACTACACACACAGATATACACACACGTGTTTGTTTAACCCTTTCATGCACAGTGGTCACTCCAGTGGACAGTTCTTCTCCAGCTGTTCTCTTGTATATTCATGGGTTTAGTTGTTTTAGTTCCATATCAGCCAACACAGTGGACACTTATGCATCATCTCATAAACTGCAATTCATACCATTACTGTAACTTTGCTGTTCTTGATTGGTTCTTGAGTGGAAATCAATTGTTAATTGTTATTTTTTGCATATTATCTCCATGAAGTGACAAATAACTAGTGAATATGTTAATACTAGTAATACTAGTTAATATGTGTGTGTTTTTATTTTTATTTTATTTTATTTTATATTTTATTTTATTTATTTATTTTATTTTATGTGTTGTTTTCTTACTTGCTGATTTGATCACCTTTTATATGTTTCTTTTATAATGTTTTAAATGTGTTTCTTTTTGTTTCTTTTATTTCAATGTCCTGTGTGAAGCACCTTGAATTGCCTTGTTGCTGAAATGTGCTACACAAATAAACTTGCCTTGCCTTGCCTAGTATTAGAATATGTTAAAATGTGAGAAAACCTCAGATTAGCTGCATTAAACATGGTTTCATTTAACTGTTTTCATATCGCTTTATGAGATTGGGTTTTAAATACATGTTTCTTTGCTTCAAGAATAAAATTCATGGTGTAGCTGAGTGGACATTTTTGTAAATCTATGAAAAAAACCTCAATCTCATTGTTTTTTTCATGTCTAAGGAGGAATAAAAACACTCAAAAAATAAACAAAACACCTCAACTAAGGTTCTCATAACTCATGCACGAAAGGGTTAATAGGCACAAGGAAGCACCTCAGTGGAAACACTCCTGTCATAAGTAGGGGTGTAAGAAAATATTGTTTCTGCAATATATCGCGATATTTCATTTCGCAATACTGTATCGATATTAACCCTTTCATGTGTAGTGGTCACTAAAGTGGACATCTATTCTACAGCTGTTCTCTTGTACAGTCATGGGTTTCTTTTTGCATATGATCTCCATGAAGTGAGTAACTAGTGTTAGAGTATGATAAAATGTGAGAAAACATCAGATTAGCTTCATTAAAATATTTTTATTTCATAGTTTTCACACAGTATATAATAATAATAATGAAAATAATAATAATAATAATAATAATAATAATAATAATAATAATAATAATTAGAAAAGCACTCTGAGAGCGCAGACCTCCGCCAAGGCAGATCAGTGCCCCCCCCCCCCCGATCACCACCAAAATTTAATCATTTGTTCCTTGTGCCAGTATCAATATTTCCTGAAATTTTCATCCAAATCTGTCCATAACTTTTTGAAAGATCCAGATCAGTCTTTACCATTTGATAGAACACCCCATTGTAAATCCCTGAGTCAAATTGCATGAGATTTGCACAATTCCCCCATATTGTGATTTCCACCATAAATATTAGTCCCATATTTATTTGACCTATATTTTAAGATTCCTTGACCATGAAAACATACCATTAGCAACTGGATTCATAATTATATCCTGATTAGTTTGGTAGTTATTCACGAAAATCACATTTCTCGTAATGGCGGTTTTCTTCTGGATCTAGCTCCTTAAGTATTAAAGCTACATGAAATCCGGTGGCATACTCCCGATGCGGAACTGACTGAGCTACATGATGGTGCTTGTCAGAAATTTCTACCTTTAATATTAAAGGCACAGTAGGCCAAAAAGTAAGGGCACCCCCATTTTTTACATAAATTGAGATAAAATCCGCCTTCTGGATCAGATCCGAATCAGCCTTTGAAATGTGATAGAGGACCCCACTGTCAATTCCTGAATTAAATTTCATGAGTTTTGGTCAATAATTAAGCGAGATATTGGGAAACGAAAATTTTGGCCCCATTTACCACAATGTTAACGAAAATTTCAAAGTGATCCAGAATCCAGGATTTCTTCCGGATCACCCCCAAAAGTTAATGATTTCTTCCTTATCCCATTTCCAACAAACCCTGAAAATTTCATCAAAATCTGTCCATAACTTTTTGAGTTATGTTGCACACTAACGGACAGACAAACAAACAAACAGACAAACAAACAAACCCTGGCAAAAACATAACCTCCTTGGTGGAGGTAATAATAATGGATTTTATATAGCGCTTTTCTAGACACCCAAAGCACTTATTGATCCATTATTCATTCGCTCTCACATTCTCCCTCTGGTGGTGGTAAACTACATCTGTATCCACAGTTGCCCTGGGGCAGACTGACAGAAGCGTGGCTGCCAAAGGCCCCTGCGACCACCACCAAACATTCATACACCAGTGTGAGTGGCACTGGAGCCAAGGACACAACGGACTGACTTGGACAGAGCGGGATTCGAACCACCAACCCTTTGGTTATTGGACAACCCGCTCTACCACCTGAGCCACGGCCGCTCACTTTCTGATGTTGGGTTTGCATGGTGTCCAGCTAAGCAGAGATTTTTGTAACTCCATGAAAAATAGGTTCATAAAAAAATTTCAATCGCATTGTTGTTTTAACGCCTACAGAGGAATAAAAACACTTGGGACAAAAATCTCGACTAAGGTTCTCATAATTCATGCATGAAAGGGTTAAAAAGTACTGTGTCAATATTTTTAGGTATTTATTCAAATGCAGATATTGTGGAGGTTCATTTCTGTTTTTTTGTTTTTCTTTTTTGTTTATATTTTATTTATTCTTATTTAACACTCTTTTATTAAATAATATTACAGTCTACTCTCGTTAAACCGCCCGCCGTTATACCGCCATTTTCGCTCACCGCCGACCAAAACCATTGCACAAAAATCCCCAATCCATTATTCCATTAGCTACCGCCATTTCCGCCTATCGCCATCCGCCAGCCCAGTTCCATGCACAAACAACACTTATACCATTGATTTCCCGACCGTTATACCGCCAGCGTGATTGCCATCGAGTACACATAAATTTTAACAATGCACTGAAACAAACGCGCCAGACGCTGATCGCGACAAGCTATGAGTAGGTCTACGGAACGGCCACCGTTCATTTATCGCAGAACACTCAGTAGGTCAGGATGTCGGGAAGAGGACGTGGGATTAAGCCAAAGCCTCAAGATGATGGGGTGTCATTTCCCGACACGGTATAATAATGCTTAAAATGTTTCCCCACTTTAAATGATCCCTTACAACATAACAGAATCAAGATTTATTTAGTAACGCAATTAGAACGGGTTAACGGAGGCAGCATAGACATCATATAGTAAAGACATGCACATTATGGACGCAACCCGTTGTAACGCCATTTTCGCTATACCGCCAATTTGGCCGTGAACGGAAGTTGGCGGTATAACGAGAGTAGACTGTAGTTTCTTTGTTGAGATTGAACTAAAATACTGTTCTGAACTAATAGAATATGAACATTTGAACAGGATCTTAAACTTGAACACAGGAACATTTTGTGATATTGCATTAGATCCTGTTGTGATCAAATAAAAATGTGTTTAGTATTTGCGCTGATTTCTGGAGTAATTCAATTCTTCCAGGAAATAATCATTTAAAAAAAGAAACAAACAAAAAAATTGCCTTTTTTAACAGTATCATGACATATCGTGATATATCGTATGAAACTAGTATTGTGATTTGTATTGTATTGCCAGCCCTAGTCATGAGCCCTTCTGACAACAGAGCCAAGAGGATGCACCTAAAGTCCAGTTTCCTCTTACAGCCCCTTGAATGATGACGTAATGACAGGATACTGTAGAACAGGGGTGTCAAACATAAGGCCTACAGACCAAAACCAGCCCCCCAAAGGGTCCAGGCTGACCCACAGGATGAATTTACCAAGTGCAAAAATTACACTGAAGATCGAACTCATTTTAGTTCCAAACTCAGCAATTTTAACAATATTCTGTCTGTTCCTAAATGTTTTGTGTCTTTGTAGATCTGCTGTGATCTGTAAGATGTAAAAATGATAAACTGAGGAGTAATATTGTTAAAATTGCACTTATTTTTCCTAAGACATTTCAGGTTTTTCAAGTTATTCACATTTTATTGTTAGAGGATAGTTTGTAAATGTAAACAATTTGATCTTTTAATTTTACTGTTTTGCACTAAAACAAAGAAGAAAACTTGTGGTGCCAGGCACAACAAACCCTGCCCCTTACATGTATTTCGCCCATTATGAGTAAATGGGTAGACTTTAAAAACTTATACAAATTTTTTACTTTGACCTACCTTTCCCAAAATGTAATGACATCTATTTTGGGTCACTGGCAATCTATAAACCCAATTTGGTATGAATTGAACCAATAGTTTTGCTGCTAAATTGTTAGCAAACAAAGAAAAAAACCAAAAACAATACCCCTTGCCTCCAGGGTGGGGCAAAAATAAGAGTTATTATTATTATTATTATTATTATTATTATTATTATTATTATTATTATCATTATTATTATTATTATTATTATTATTATTATTATTATTATTAATAATAATAATAATAATAATAATTGGTTATCATGCTGTTTTTTTTTACTGGACCGGCCTGTTTGAGATCACCTTGAGCTGCATGTAGCACCTGAATTAAAATAAGTTTGACATCCCTGCTGTACAATGTCTATCTAGTGATAAAAAAAATAAAAAATATGCCACCAATATTGACTATTGATGCCTCAAATAAACAGTACATATGGATAAGCAGATGAGTAAAAATTCCAGCTACCATATTAAAACTGCTAATTGCTTTTTTCATCAACTAAGCCAAACCACAGACCATGTGACACAGTTACTGTGACGGTAGATTCACTGACTTATCCCCACACCTCTCAGACACTTCACACAGAAAGCATTATTTGTTGGAGGTCTTGAAGAAAAAATGATCAATGTGCAAAAGGACTGGTTTGGTCCACTTCAAGGAGGTCTGGAGGCCTTCCTTTTGTACATGAGTGGAGTTTTATTTCAGGTTTTTTCTTGTATTTTTGTATTTTTTTGTTGAGAGCAGGAGACGGACCTCCTGTGATAATCATAAAGCAGGAAAAATTTGTTATTATTATCCATTATCCTTAAATTACATAGATAGAAGCCTAAAGCCCCAAAGTTTAAAGAATGGGTCAACACGATAAAGACTGCTTCCTATGAATGTGTGCTTCATAAGCTTAACAATAGGAATGGAACCATAGCACCAGTTTGGGAGCCATTCTGTTCTGACATAACTATGACTGACAGTCAGCAGGATGACAGCGAAACTAATTCCCTCTTGTATTTATTTATTTACCTATTTATTTATACATTTTATTTTATCTTTTTCTTCTTGAGAACTTCCACGCTTTGCAGCATTTTTTTTTTTATACTTTTCATGCATGTATAGAAGCCCTCATTGTTAACATTAAGCAACACTGTATGAATGTTGTGTACCAAGTGAAAACTCTAATAAAAATTTGAATTATAAAAAAAAATAGTGTTCCTGGTCGGAACACATTTTCCCTGGAGAAACCCTGGTAAGGCTCCTCCTCCACCACCTGTTGAATGATTCTTTTATTCTGTCAAAATAAAGGACGTGTACACAGGCATGTGTACACGTCTTTGCCCCAAGTGGAGGAGTTCAAGTATCTTGGGGTCTTGTTCACGAGTGAGGGAAGGATGGAGCGTGAGATTGTCAGACGGATCGGTGCAGCGTCTGCAGTGACGCAGTCACTGTATCGGTCTGTTGTGGTGAAGAAGGAGCTGAGCCGAGAGGCGAAGCTCTCGATTTACCGGTCAATCTACGTTCCTACCCTCACCTATGGTCATGAGCTTTGGGTCATGACCGAAAGGACAAGATCCTGGATACAAGCGGTCCAAATGAGTCTCCTCCGCAGGGTGGCTGGGCGCACCATTAGGGATAGGGGGAGGAGCTCAGTCACCAGGGAGGAGCTCAGAGTAGAGCCGCTGCTCCTCCACGTCGAGAGGGGCCAGCTGAGGTGGTTCGGGCATCTGTTTCGGATGCCTCCTGGACGCCTCCCTGGGGAGGTGTTCCGGGCATGTCCCACCGGGAGGAGGCCTCGGGGAAGACCCAGGACACGTTGGAGAGACTATGTCTCTCGGCTGGCCTGGGAACGCCTCGGGGTCCCCCCGGAAGAGCTGGAGGAGGTGTGTGGGGAGAGGGAAGTCTGCGCATCCCTGCTTAGACTGTTACCCCCGTGACCCGGCCCCGGATAAGCAGTGGATAATGAATGAATGAATGAATACACAGGCATGTCTGTGCACTCACATGGCTTTGTAATGAGTTACCTTCCTTTAGAAAGGTGTTACACCCTCTTGAAACATAAACACCAAAGAGACAAAATTACTTCCTGAAATCTACTGCTCAAACAAGAAAAAAAATGAACACAGAAACTTGCATCATTCTGCACTTTGTCATCATTTCATTTCCGTGTAACACTTTTAAAATATTGCTTCATCAGCTGTGACGTGAAGTGAAATCATGGAGGATAAAATTAAATCAGTATGTGCATTGATACATGTCAAATTAATAATTCATTTTTAAACATGAACACATTTTAACCCTTTTATGCTTGAATTATGAGAACCTTAATCAAGATTTTTTTCCTGAGTGTTTCAAGGTTATTATCAGGAACGAAAAATAACAAAATGACGAAAACTAGAATTGTAAAAACGTTTTCGTTAACTGAAATAAATATAAACTATAAATAAAAGAAAAAAATAACAATAACTAACTGAAACTGTATTGTGTGTTTACAAAACTAACTAAAACAAATAAAAGTTATGGATAAAATTCCCTTCGTTTTCATCTTTGTCAATGTCGGATTGTTACGAAATCGATTTATTTCCCTCAAGCAATTTTAGCTAGTGGCATCATATGATATTTAAGATAAGAACGATAGAACGATAGAACGATAGAACGATAGAACGATAGATAGATAGATAGATAGATAGATAGATAGATAGATAGATAGATAGATAGATAGATAGATAGATAGATAGATAGATAGATAGATAGAACGATAGATAGATAGATAGATAGATAGATAGATAGATAGATAGATAGATAGATAGATAGATAGAACGATAGAACGATAGATAGATAGATAGATAGATAGATAGATAGATAGATAGATAGATAGATAGATAGAACGATAGAACGATAGAACGATAGATAGATAGATAGATAGATAGATAGATAGATAGATAGATAGATAGAACGATAGAACGATAGAACGATAGATAGATAGATAGATAGATAGATAGATAGATAGATAGATAGAACGATAGAACGATAGAACGATAGATAGATAGATAGATAGATAGATAGATAGATAGATAGATAGATAGATAGATAGATAGATAGATAGATAGATGTGTGAAAACTATGAAATAAACGTTTTTTTAATGTTGCTAATCTCATGTTTTCTGACATTTTAACACACTATAATAGTAGTTATTACTTACTCAAATAATACTATAACATATAATAACACTCAAAAAACAACAAAACACAACAACTTAAAAAAAACCAACAACTGTTAATTACAGTATAATAACAATTAGCAATTGATTTACACTCAGATATGTTGCTGCAGATCAGGTTTATCAAGAACAGGAATGTTACAGTAAGCAGTGTATTATGGGATGGTGCGTAAGTATTCCACTGTGTTGGTTGATATGCAAGTAAAACAACAAAATCCACGAATATACAAGAGAACAGCTGTAGAATAACTGTCCACTGTAGTGACCAATATGCATGAAAGGGTTAAAGTATTTTTTATTTCTTCTTGATACACAATAGAAGTCCAATGAAATATGCAGAGGTGGCGACTGTTGTGGTGTTTGTGTGTATCACGTGTGTGTATCACGTGTGTGAATCACATGAGTCCACTGAGCCGTCTCTGCTCTATACGAGATGTTACTTCTTTGACACAAACTGCAAGTTTCTTGATGTGATAGGTTTTGTTTTGTTTTGTTTTGTTTTCCCTCAAAATAAGCTCCATGGGGCCCAGCAGAACAGCAGGACTTGGCTTGTCTATTCTGTACAGTTTCTCTTTGTGCTCGTGTGTTATGTGCTGGTACATTTCTCACCTTGAATTTAATTCTGATTTAATTCTAGTCTTTTTTTAAAGCTATGTGGGACAATTAATCCTCTTACACCACTCTGGAAAAAAGCACCATGACTTTTTTTTTTTTTTTTTTTTCTTGTCCTATTTCTGAGTAAGGGGTTTGCTGCCTTTAGTATTTATTACAAATCTTTAACTGAACTCTGGGATCATAAAAACATTAAATAATAGTTAATACCAGGAGCTACCTACAGCAGGTTTTTTTTTTTTTATTTATTTTTTTAAATCTTTAATACTAATTGGTTTCAGCCAGTATTTGAGATCTCATTCTCTTTTTAGTTGTGCTAAAGGCGTATTGTATTTCAAGCTTCTTTGGGAAAAAGTGTTAAAAAGAAAAACACAAAAATTAGCACAAATGAAGATGCATTTGTTGTTGTTTTTTTTTGGCATTTAGTGTTGCCTTACATGACATCCAGTAATACACAGGTGTCAAACATGCAGCCTGGGGGCCAAATCTGGCCCGCCAAAGGGTCCAGTCCGGTCCTTTGGATGAATTTGTGAAATTCAAAAATTAAACTGAAGACATTTACAAGCCTTTTAGTTCAGGTTCCACATTCAGACTAATTGAATCTCAAGTGGGCAGGATTCAGTAAAATACTATCATAATAACCTATAATAATGACAACTCCATTTTTTTCCTCTTTGTAAATGTAAATATTTTCATATATTTACACTAAAACACAGAATAATTTCACCAAAAAAATGTGAATTACCTGAACAAATATGACCAACCTGAAATGTCTTAAGAGAAGTAAGTACAATTTTACCAATATTCTGCCTGTTATTAAATGTTTTGTGTATTTGTAGATCCACTGTGATCTGTAAGTTATAATGTACATGTGGAAATGATAACCTGAGGCAGAATATTGTTAAAATTACACTTATTTTTTTCAGTTTGTTCATGTTATTTACATCTTTTGAAAGGATAGTTTGTAGATGTAAACCTTTTCATAATGTAAATTTACTTTTTCGCTCTAAAACACAGGTGTCAAACATGCGGCCTGGGGGCCAAATCTGGCCCGCCAAAGGGTCCAGTCCGGTCCTTTGGATGAATTTGTGAAATTCAAAAATTAAACTGAAGACATTTACAAGCCTTTTAGTTCAGGTTCCACATTCAGACTAATTGAATCTCAAGTGGGCAGGATTCAGTAAAATACTATCATAATAACCTATAATAATGACAACTCCATTTTTTTCCTCTTTGTAAATGTAAATATTTTCATATATTTACACTAAAACACAGAATAATTTCACCAAAAAAATGTGAATTACCTGAACAAATATGACCAACCTGAAATGTCTTAAGAGAAGTAAGTACAATTTTACCAATATTCTGCCTGTTATTAAATGTTTTGTGTATTTGTAGATCCACTGTGATCTGTAAGTTATAATGTACATGTGGAAATGATAACCTGAGGCAGAATATTGTTAAAATTACACTTATTTTTTTCAGTTTGTTCATGTTATTTACATCTTTTGAAAGGATAGTTTGTAGATGTAAACCTTTTCATAATGTAAATTTACTTTTTCGCTCTAAAACACAGGTGTCAAACATGCGGCCCGGGGGCCAAATCCGGCCCACCAAAGGGTCCAGTCCGGCCCTTGGGATGAATTTGTGAAATGAAAAAATTACACTAAAGATATTAACAATCCTTTTAGTTCAGGTTCCACATTCAGATCTCCAGTGGGTCAGAACCAGTAAAATACTATCATAATAACATAAAAATAATGACAAGTCCAATTTTTTCTCTTTGTAAATGTAAATATTTTCATGTATTTACACTAAAACACAGAATAATTTTGCAAAAAAAAAAATGTGTATAACCTTAAATGTCTTAAGAGAAGTAAGTACAATTTTAACAATATTCTGCCTGTTATTAAATGTTTTGTGTATTTGTAGATCCACTGTGATCTGTAAGTTATAATGTACATGTGGAAATGATAAACTGAGGCAGAATATCGTTAAAATTACACTTATTTTTTCAGTTTGTTCATGTTATTTACATCTTTTGAAAGGATAGTTTGTAGATGTAAACCTTTTCATAATGTAAATTTACTTTTTCGCTCTAAAACACAGGTGTCAAACATGCGGCCCGGGGGCCAAATCTGGCCCACCAAAGGGTCTAGTCCGGCCCTTGGGATAAATTTGTTAAATGCAAAAATTACACTAAAGATATTAACAATCCTTTTAGTTCAGGTTCCACATTCAGACCAATTCAATCTCCAGTGGGTCAGAACCAGTAAAATACTATCATAAGAACATAAAAATAATGACAAGTCCAATTTTTTCTCTTTGTAAATGTAAATATTTTCATGTATTTACAATAAAACACAGAATCATTTCGCAAAAAAAAAAAAAAAGAATAACCTTAAATGTCTTAAGAGAAGTAAGAACAATTTTAACAATATTCTGACTGTTATTAAATGTTTTGTGTGTTTGTAGATCCACTGTGATCTGTACGTTTTAATGTACATGTGGAAATGATAAACTGAGGCAGAATATTGTTAAAATTACACTTATTTTTTCAGTTTGTTCATGTTATTCACATCTTTTGAAAGGATAGTTTGTAGATGTAAACCTTTTCATAATGTAAATTTACTTGTTTTGCTCTAAAACACAGAGAAAAGTTTGCAGTTGACATTATTTATATATTATTCTGTTATTATTTTACTGGTTCGGCCCACTGCAGATCAAATTTAGCTGAATGTGGAACTGAACTAAAATGAGTTTGACACCTCTGCAGTAATATATGCGATATCACATTTACAAGATGTTCGACCACCTCTTAGACCTGGTCCCTGTGTGTGTGTCTGTCTAAATATGTGTGTGCTTTTGTGTCTCCTTGCCTGTGTGGGTGTGTTTTTGTGTGTGTGTGTGTGTGTGTGTGTGTGTGTGTGTGCACATGTGCAGGCATGCTGCAGTCTTTCCAGGTCAGCGGTGGATTACGTAACAGCTGCTGGTGGCTGTCGTCTGCTCTACATTGTGTTACATAAGACAATTTGATGTTCAGAGTTATAATCCGGCCTGTGCTGCCTGAGCGTTCCCCATCTGGGATTTCCAGCCTGTCCCCGTCCTGAGCTCTACACTCGCCTCCCTCCTGAGCTGTTTTCACTGCTTCACACACAAACTACGGCTCATGTAAAGACCGGTCACACCGTGCCCTCTGGTCCGTGACGGGGTATCTTCTGATTTGCTTGACATCCGGACATGTCACTAAATGCCATCCTCATTAAACGTGTAAAATCTCCATACAGCGTGCAGATTGAAATGAAACTGGCGTGGGACACTAATGCTTCCCGTGAGATCAGCTATTTTTAATTCTAATTCCTTTGTAACCTTTTTGTTTCTCAGAACACATTTTATATTTTTGACTGAAGGCCAATCCACACAGAGCATCTGTCTGAGAGGAGAGAGGCTGCAGTTTTATTATCGTATCAGTGCAAATTAAATGCAAGACATCCTGGGGTGTTTAGTCAGCTGTTAAATACTGCATACACTAATACGGATACTCTCCGAAACTAGTATTCTGTCCACACCGGAACCAGAAACAATCACAAACCACTATAAACCCTCAGACAAACATTTGTGGAGGACTTTAAGATCAACAGCTCTTTAGTTTTTCCTCTACATCTAACCTTTCTAAAGTCATTTATTACCATTTATTATACAGGGTGGGGAAGCAAAATTTACAATATTTTGAGGCAGGGATTGAAAGACAGTGTATGACCAGTTAGTTTATTGAAAGTCATGAGAATTTATTTGCCACAAGAAAATGGACATAATAGAAAATGTTTTTATTCTATGTGTCCTCCTTCTTTCTCAATAACTGCCTTCACACGCTTCCTGAAACTTGCGCAAGTGTTCCTCAAATATTGGGGTGACAACTTCTCCCATTCTTCTTTAATATTACAGTCTACTCTCGTTATACCGCCAACTTCCGTTCATGGCCAAATTGGCGGTATAGCAAAAATGGCGTTACAACGGGTTGCGTCCATAATGTGCATGTCTTTACTATATGATGTCTATGCTGCCTCCGTTAACCCGTTCTAATTGCATTTCTAAATAAATCTTGATTCTGTTATGTTGTAAGGGATCATTTAAAGTGGGGAAACATTTTAAGCATTATTATACCGTGTCGGAAAATGACACCCCATCATCTTGAGGCTTTGGCTTAATCCCACGTCAGACAGAATATTGTTAAAATTGCTGAGTTTGGAACTAAAATGAGTTCGATCTTCAGTGTAATTTTTGCACTTGGTAAATTCATCCTGTGGGTCAGCCTGGACCCTTTGGGGGGCTGGTTTTGGTCTGTAGGCCTTATGTTTGACACCCCTGTTCTACAGTATCCTGTCATTACGTCATCATTCAAGGGGCTGTAAGAGGAA
Source organism: Sphaeramia orbicularis (assembly GCF_902148855.1). Classification (NCBI taxonomy): domain Eukaryota; kingdom Metazoa; phylum Chordata; class Actinopteri; order Kurtiformes; family Apogonidae; genus Sphaeramia; species Sphaeramia orbicularis. The sequence goes on along the minus strand of NC_043978.1, from coordinate 49,380,363 downwards.
ACTGGACTTTAGGTGCATCCTCTTGGCTCTGTTGTCAGAAGAGCTCATGACTAGGGCTGGCAATACAATACAAATCACAATACTAGTTTCATATGATATATCACGATATATCATGATACTGTTAAAAAGGCAATTTTTTTGTTTCTTTTTTTAAATGATTATTTCCTGGAAGAATTGAATTACACCAGAAATCTGGACAAATACTAAACACATTTTTATTTGATCACAACAGGATCTAATGCAATATCACAAAATGTTCCTGTGTTCAAGTTTAAGATCCTGTTCAAATGTTCATATTCTATTAGTTCAGAACAGTATTTTAGTTCAATATCAACAAAGAAACTACAGTCTACTCTCGTTATACCGCCAACTTCCATTCACGGCCAAATTGGCGGTATAGTGAAAATGGCGTTACAACGGGTTGCGTCCATAATGTGCATGTCTTTACTATATGATGTCTATGCTGCCTCCGTTAACCCGTTCTAATTGCGTTTCTAAATAAATCTTGATTCTGTTATGTTGTAAGGGATCATTTAAAGTGGGGAAACATTTTAAGCATTATTATACCGTGTTGGGAAATGACACCCCATCATCTTGAGGCTTTGGCTTAATCCCACGTCCTCTTCCCGACATCCTGACCTACTGAGTGTTCTGCGATAAATGAACGGTGGCCGTTCCGTAGACCTACTCGTAGCTTGTCGCGATCAGCGTCTGGCGCGTTTGTTTCAGTGCATTGTTAAAATTTATGTGTACTTGATGGCAATCACGCTGGCGGTATAACGGTCGGGAAATCAATGGTATAAGTGTTGTTTGTGCATGGAACTGGGCTGGCGGATGGCGATAGGCGGAAATGGAGGTAGCTAATGGAATAATGGATTGGGGATTTTTGTGCAATGGTTTTGGTCGGCGGTGAGCGAAAATGGCGGTATAACGGCGGGCGGTTTAACGAGAGTAGACTGTATCTTTAAGAAAGTCGACATTGCTGTGTGATGTTCTATTGGTAGCATGTTCTAAAATGCCCCAAATAGCAGAATCCAGAGGGTTTAGATCTGGGCTAGAAGGCGGCCATAAACATGATTCCCAAAAATTGCTCAAGTTGGATTTGTTGCTGTTGTCAACAAGTGTTTTGGTGTTCTTGTGTAAGATTTTAACTTCAAATCATATTTTACTGCATTTCTAACGGTCTTGATGTCTACCTCAAGTTCAATTGCCATTTTTCTCATGGATTTGGTTGGATCCTTTAGGATTTTGGATTTGAGAGCTTTAATAAAAGCTTTGGTACATTTTTTGTTGCTTCCTCCACTTCCAGACTTTCTCGTAATAGTTTTGCTCATAGTCATTCTCTTCTTTCCATTATAAACAGTCTTTATGGACACTCCAACTATTTTTGAAATCTCCTTTGGTGTGACGAGTGCATTCAGCAAATCACACACTCTTTGACGTTTGCTTTCCTGATTACTCATGTGGGCAAAAGTTTCTGAAAAGGTATGGATAATAGTGTTAGGTATGATTATGACATCAATATATGTTTGGTTTCAAAACAATTGATGTAGTGCCTGCTGAGAAAAAACAACGAAATGTTCATTGTAAATTTTGCTTCCCCACCCTGTACAATCAGTTTGTTTGTTTTTGTCAACAATGTGCATTAATGAAAAATCAACAATGTGTAATAATCAACAACAATCAATAGTCAACAATGTGACTCAATGAAAAATCCACAATGTGTAATAATCACAATAAACAATTATCAATTATCAACAATAACTAACAATCAACAATATAGATTCCCTTCTCCAGAGACCACCCAAGGCAAGGTCATTTCATAGATATTTTCCTGTATCTTAAAAATACAGGAAAAATCTGTAAAATGAACAGTGACAATTCTGTTAAATTACAGTGTTTTTTTTTTTTTTTTACAGTGTGCCAATTAATATGAGCAAATAAATATAACTATCACTATGTGAATACTGTGCAAGTGGGCCTGAGTTTTTTCATATATTTTGTAGGATAATTTTAAAGTATTGCTTACTATTCATTGAACAGATATTTTCTTTTTTGTGAAATACTGTTTACAATTACACAGTCTTCATAAGATTAGATTCTATGATTAAATTTATCGATTTGAGGGTCAATCCCTTGGCTTTTATCAGCAAAAGTATATTTTTTTTCTAGCTTTTAGGATCAACCAATCACAGCTTTTGAAATGATGACTCATACCTAGCAACGGGGTCAACCACACCTCCTCACTAAGATAGGAATTTCTGTCCATTCCTTGCTCAGAGTTCTCTGAGAGTGTTCTGGAATCCCTCCTAAGCTCAGACTCCTTGCTAGGAATTTTTAGGTTAAGTTAGGAGCTCTGGGAGAGGATTCTCAGGATCTTTAGGAATACGGGCCCTGGAATGTGATGAAGATGATCAGTGAAAATAGTGAAAAATATCCTTTCGATAATATCTTTCAGTTTTAAACAAATCACTAACTTCCAGCTCTTCTGTAAATAGAACAATCAGTTCAGACGGAACAAGTTCACAACAGACTTGAAGTTGTTGCTTCGTCTGTAATGAGGACGTTAAATTTATGTTTCTTCTGCTTTCTACAGCGGTTCTAGTGGTTATTTATATCTGGTCTCATCTTGGTGATGGCAGTTTGGCAGACCTCAGGGGTCAGATCTCGAGCCATGTACATTCATTTCACCATCAACCAAACCTGTTTTACCCTCAATTACCCATAAATGAATATTCAAATTGTTAAATGTGACAATGGAAGCAATAGCACTGACAAATGCAATTTCACACTCTATGAGACTTTAATTGGCGAAGTGGAGAAAAAAAAAAACAAGCCTTATTTGCTGTTGTACATTTTGAAGTCACAAGCAGAAGAGGATTTACTAAAAGGGCAAAGATAAGTGAGGCTGTTGTCTAAGAGCGGAGTTAAAGCATATATGTGAACACAGAAGACACAGCTGCACACACACACACACACACACACACACACACACACACACACAACCATTACACAGTCAGACATGTTCGTAGCTCTTCTATAATTAAATAATCAAATGCAAAGAGTTTCATGCATTGTTGTCATTATTATAAGATTTCCCAGCTTAGTAATATGAAAAACAGGAAACACCAAAGTTAAATCATGTCAGAAGCAAATGAAACCAGAAACCACTTTAGTTTCATCAGCAGTGTTCACTACAGACTTACCAAGTTTCAGATTAACCCATAAAGACTCGGGTTTGTAGCGTAGAAGTCTCAACAAACATAAACAAAAATAAAATGTTGGGCGCCAGACAGGAGAAGGGTTAATTTACCTTCAACATGTCAAATTTATTACATATTTAACTTAAATGTGAAAGAAACAAAAAAAAAAACCCAGCTGCTCACTTCATTGCTACAAAAGACATATCAGATAACAGCGTACAATTAAGGTTTCTTAATTTTCTCAATTTTAAATCAGCAATTCAAAATCATCAATATCATCATCAAAACATTTCTAATTATCCATCATCTCAAACAAGTCTTAAATCAGGAATTAAACAGTAAATTAACCCTTTCATGGATAGTGGTCACTACAGTGGACAGTTATTCTACAGCTGTTCTCTTGTATATTCATGGGTTTTGTTGTTTTATTTGCATATCAGACAACTTTGCTGTTCTTGATAAACCTGATGTGCAGTAACATGTTTGAGTGTAAATCAATTGCTAGTTGTTATTAGACTGTAATTAACAGTTTTCTGGAACAAAAAGGTTTTTTTTTTTCACATTGTCTCCATGAAGTGAGTAATAACTAGTATTAAAGTATGCTAAAATGTGAGAAAACATCAGATTAGGTGCATTAAAACAATATTTCATCGTTTTCACACAGTATATCATTTTCTGATATTGCATTTTAAATACATACTTCTTTTCTTCAAAACACATGGTGTCCAGCTGAGTGGACATTTTTGTAACTCCATAAAAAACAGGTTCATAAAAAATTTCCATCACATTGTTTTTTTCATGCCTAAAGAGGAATAAAAACACTTAGGAAAAAAATCTTGATTAAGGTTCTCATAATTCATGCATGAAAGGGTTAAACAGACATTAAATTAAACTTAGGTACTCAGTCTCAGAAAACAATAGGTTTTTCTTTTTTAACCCTCTGGTATCCGGGTGTGCTTTTTAGGCACACTTTGCACTTCATTTTAAAAAACTTCATATTATTTTTCACAATTTAAATAGTTTAGAATTCAGAAGTTGTTCAGTTGTGCATGATCTTTAAAATTCTGGCCACCAGCTAAAACATGAACATTGTAAACAAAAGAAAATTACAAGACTAGCATCTGTCTCCCAAGTGTGCCTGAAACGCACTATTTCTTCCATTATAACCACTGTTTTTGATCCATAAGCCATTAAGGCATAAATCCTGCTTTTACTGATATCTGGGCTTCATTTGAGAGATGAGGGTCTAAATTAATTTATTAACATTGTTAACGTTGTTGTTAATCATTGACATATGCCAGGCTGCAAAAATCAAATAATATGTAATCCAATTTTTAAAGTCATATTTTGAAAAAACAAAACAAAACAAAACAAAAAAACCCCCAAACATATTTTGTGTTTTTTGCATCAAAAAATGTAGTGACATCATGATGAAAAGAGATCGTTTAAAGGGTTAAAAAAATCTAAAATGAATGATTATTTGATCTGTATGATTAGGGCTGACCTTGATTTACAAAAATAAAATCAAATTAGAGCAGAAAAATAAATCAATATATAATATTTAGTAGTTTGATTTATATGTGTGCATTTTACACACACTTGGTGACAGATGCTAGTATTTTTGAACATTTGACCTAGCGCCAAAAATAATAATGCAAATTAACCAATGTTGGAGTTAATCATTGACATATGCCAGGCTGCAAAAATCAAATATGTGATCCAATTTTTATGTGGTATATTGAAAAAAAATATTTTTTTGTGTTTTTTGCATCCAAAAAATGGTTTGTTTACATTATAAACACGGCATTTAAAGGGTTAAAAAATGTGACAATTATTGAGTATTTGGTATTTTTATTAACAGCTCAAGTTGATGAAATAGAAAAAAGTGTAAAAGAATTAAAAACAAACTGTATGAAAATTTTTTTGACATTATTCCACAAGTGTGCCAAAAAGGCACACTTGGAGCTTAGTAAGGGCCTTGCTGGACGGGATACCAGAGGGTTAACTCATGTAGGTGAAGAGGGAGCATGAGTGTGCAGGGGTGTATGTATGTAGAGTGAGTGTGCAGGGGGTATTGTTCGTAGGTCTTCAGGGTCCTTCAGTTCTTTCCAGGGGATGATGGTGAGTCTGGAGATCAGTTGAGATCAGTTCAGTTCAGTTCAGTGGGTTGTGAGTGTGTGGGTGTGAGAAGGGGGAACGATGAATGGGGTCCATTTCAGGGCAGGTTGGAGGTTAGGGGCATATGTGTGTTGAGTAGGGGGAGAGAGAACAGGGGTATCTTCAGGCCAGACAGGAGAAGCCAGGAGAGTTTGGGTAAAAAAGGGGAACTTATCTGTCTGTAGGTGTCCTCCGAGAGAGAGTAACCGCTGAGTCCGAGCAGAACAGGTCCACCTGCTCCAGGGATTCAGATGCTCTTCTAAAGACTCCTGGGTCCACACTGGTCCATTTTCAGATTCTTCAGTTAAAGTCACATTAAGGTTTTCTTTTTTGTTTTGTTTTTTTCCTCCTTTCCTTGTCAGTCTCACTTCTCCATGCAGCGGCCTGATGCCTGACTTACATCGAACATATTTCATTTGACTGTACTGTGCTGTCAAATGACAATAAATGCTATTCTATTCTATTCTATTCTATTCTATTCTATTCTATTCTATTCTATTCTATCATACATCTTCTGACTTCTAGGCCTCTACTGTACAGCAGATCTTACACAAAATTTTCATCACTTCTTGCCTGTATCCACTGGACCCCCATGTCCCCCCCCCCCGTTATCAGCACCCCAGATGGAGCATCTTCAGAGGGAGTTCACAAGGATTACCCGAGGTAGAAAAAGACGGAGTTCGCTTGTGCTTGTACATCCTGACAGGTGAAAAAAATAACGATGATGATGATAATTAGAATATGTAAGATTTTTTATGTCCCTAATCATAGTATGAAACCAATAGTAAGTGAATTTCCCGCTCTTTTTTGTGTAAATATTAGTGTGTTCTTCTCCACCATAAATATATACATACTGTTAGAACTGGTCTATGTGTTTCAGGGCGGAGCTTATGTAGCCGGCTGGTGATGTCATAGCTGCTCCTCGTCATGTGATCTGAGGGACAGCTTTTATCTACACCTCTGACCTTCGCTCTTTGTCAGATCGTCATGGTAACCCCTATGATAGCTATGGTCAGACTCTCTTTCTGTTGAATGCATATTGGATGCTGACCTCTGGCTCTGTTCTCTCAGATCCTGGATCCCAGACTGACTGCCCTGCCAGCCTCCAACCTTAGTTGTTTTTTTTTTCTGTTTTTGGTCAGTCCCTCTCGCCACCACTGCACGCCCACAGTCACAATGTCTTTCCTCCGTTCTGGGACAGACACTGAACTCTGGTTGGAAATGAACTCTCTTTCTACTCTTGAACGTCCACCTAGAAAACTCCTCCTGGGTCCGATTAAGCGAAAGTGAACATCAAGATGAAAAAGTGAATTTGCACACATCATTTATCAAGTGGGCTCATTTTTTAGCTAAAGATCTCTAATTTATGGAACTGTTATCCTTTTTAAAATACTACTTGTAGAATAAAAGTTGCAACCAATATTATTGATTGTACTTTTTACACCATAGGCATAGCTCAAATTTGATGCTAAATCAATTTAATCTGTTGATGATGTACAGGGGTTGGACAAAATAATGGAAACACCTTAAAAAATCAACAAAATATAATTTAATATGGTGTAGGTCCGCCTTTTGCGGCAATTACAGCCTGAATTCTCCGAGGTGTTGATTCATACAACTTGTGAATTGTTTCCAAAGGAATTTTAAGCCACTCTTCAGTTAGAATACCCTCCAACTCTTTTAGAGACGATGGCGGTGGAAATCGACGTCTTACTTGAATCTCTAAAACTGACCATAAATGCTCGATAATGTTGAGGTCTGGGGACTGTGCCGGCCATACGAGATGCTCAACTTCATTAGAATGTTCCTCATGCCATTCTTTAACAATTCTAGCTGTATGGATTGGGGCATTATCATCTTGAGGTGAAGGTGTTTCCATTATTTTGTCCAACCCCTGTAGATCACAGGTGTCAAACATGCGGCCCGGGGGCCAAATCTGGCCTGCCAAAGGTTCCATTCCGGCCCACGGGATGAAAGTGCAAAAATTTACCTGAACAGTCCAGGTTGTCAAAATCATTTTGGTTCAGGTTCCACATACAGACCAATGTGATCTACAGTAAAAATAACAACACAATAACCCATAAATAATTACAACGACAAATTTTCTTTGTGAAAAATTATGTGGAAAAAATTTAAGTGAAATAAATAACATTACACTGTGAAAATATTAACATTTAAAAAACTATTCATTCACAATAAAATGCAAATAAATACATAAATGAAAACCGAGATGAACAACCCGAAATGTGCAATTTGAACAATATTCTGCCTGTTCCCAAATGTTTTGTGCATTTATGAATCCACTGTGATCTGGAGTTGTGTTAATAATAAGAGATGGAATATTGGAGAAATTGTTCAAATTTTAGTTCCAAACTCCAAAATTTTAACAATATTCTGAAAGTTATTAAATGTTTATGTAAGATTGTGTGTAATGTACATGTATAAATAAGAAGTCGAGGCATAATATTGTTAAAATTGCACTAATTTTTCAAATGAAATTTCTGTTTTTTCAGGTTATTCGCATGTTTTTTGTAAAATGTAAATATTTTCATTATTTAATTGGGGTTTTTTTTGTACTAAAACAAAAAGAAAAACTTGGATTTGTCATTATTTATAGGTTATTAAGTCATTATTTTACAAGTCTGGCCCACTTGAGATCAAATTGGGCTAAATATGGAACTGAACCAAAATGAGTTTGACAGCCCTGATTTAGATGATTGTTAAGTTTCAAGTATTAGATTTTCATTATTTTGTGAATTTTATTGATATTTATGACTTTGAACATTTGTGAGTTGTTTAAAAGGTCCTGTCCACGTGTTACCACAAAAATACCTATTTTTAATTTTCAAGTTCCTTGTAATTCAGATATTTGAGTGAAATTTTCTGAAAGTAATGATCTTTTGATACATTTTGGGTGATGCATACAATGATAAAGAGTCGTCCACGTGTTACTATGGCAACCTGTCTACGAGTTACCACATTCTCATGTCAATAAAACAGAGACTTTTCAATATTTTCCTCCAAATTGTATTTTCAGCATAGTTGAACATAACATCTAAAAGGTTTGGTCCTACTTGAGATGGGTCAAAACATGGTATTTAAAATCTCTATGACAGGACATTTTAGAGACAATTTGACAGATTAGTGTTGCTAAATGGCCCACATTTTTACTTTCAAATTCATTTTTGCTTTAGTTGGATCATAAGGGATTATCCAAAACAAGGAGCTACAGTCTACTCTCGTTATACCGCCAACTTCCGTTCACGGCCAAATTGGCGGTATAGCGAAAATGGCGTTACAACGGGTTGCGTCCATAATGTGCATGTCTTTACTATATGATGTCTATGCTGCCTCCGTTAACCCGTTCTAATTGCGTTTCTAAATAAATCTTGATTCTGTTATGTTGTAAGGGATCATTTAAAGTGGGGAAACATTTTAAGCATTATTATACCGTGTCGGGAAATGACACCCCATCATCTTGAGGCTTTGGCTTAATCCCACGTCCTCTTCCCGACATCCTGACCTACTGAGTGTTCTGCGATAAATGAACGGTGGCCGTTCCGTAGACCTACTCGTAGCTTGTCGCGATCAGCGTCTGGCGCGTTTGTTTCAGTGCATTGTTAAAATTTATGTGTACTCGATGGCAATCACCCTGGCGGTATAACGGTCGGGAAATCAATGGTATAAGTGTTGTTTGTGCATGGAACTGGGCTGGCGGATGGCGATAGGCGGAAATGGCGGTATAACGGCGGGCGGTTTAACGAGAGTAGACTGTACTTTATATTGAAATAAATGTTGGAATGGCAATCAATTAAAGTTTGCTCTCTGACGGAACATTACTGTGTTTTGACACATAATAATTTCTGTCAAGAACCGCATGTTTTGAATGTTTATGCAAAACTTTAAAAATTTATGTCAGTTTCAAGTCCATGTGTTACTGAGCCATAATTTGACATTTCTCACCTAAAAATTTTTATCTCCCCAAATTTTGTTATACATAATGTCAAAGTGCTTATAAATACCCACTCACATCTGTATAACACATGCATATAAGTGACTCTGTTTACATGACAGAAACTGTTGAACACCAGATGTGTCCATGTGTTACCAACTGATCGAACGCTCCTGCCTTTTTGTTCTAAAGTTTTGTTACTCACTCTGTTCTTCAATAAACGATTAAACCTAACTCTGAGTTCTGCTTCTGCCTTTTGGATGCAGTTAATTTTTTATCTAAACTTAACATATGCGATTAAACAATGCAGCTGTAGCAACAACAGACAATGGCGGTGAACAGAAGACAGTGAACGCAGCCAAATGCACTTTGGAAACAGTCTCGTTGTTCAAATGTTCTGTATGAATAAAGTGGATTGGACTGAAATGGTAAATATATTTTAGATGTTTTTTTTTACTAATGTACAGCATGTGTTTTTATGTGTCTGGTTTTTTTCATATCTTTACTTTTAAAAAACAGCCACCGGCAACCAAAACCATCTACTGATCTAAACTGTTCAATACCTGTTGATCCACTAATTCTGTCAAAACATGCAAATAATTGGTGTAAAATACAGTTTGTCATCTTTTCATGGTCATCAGATATGACCCATTTTGGACGTTCAGAGGCTTCCTAGTTACCGTGGAAACATCATCATCTTCTACAACATTGATTCTCCAGTAAAGCCCATGGAGTTGGATCAATGACAGTAGTTAGAAACGCTTGTTTTCATGTTCAGTTAATGATAGATTTGCTCAAAACAACTTTTCCATCAATTTTTGATACTTTAATCTGAGTTTTTATGAACATCTACATGATCAGTGAATTACATATAGGAAAACACCCGATTAACACTTTAAAAAAAAAAAGCAAAAATACAAAGGGTAATTTTATAATAAATGAAGTGGATTGGATTGAAATGGTGAATGTATTTTAGATGTTTTTTTTTTTTGTTTTTTTTACTAATGTATGTGTTTGTAAATGTCTGTTTTTTGTTTTTTGTTGTTGTTTTTTTTATATTTTTACTTTTTAAAAAATCCTGTTATCTTATTTCTGGGACCTGAGTACACTTTTCCTTCTTCATGTTCTACACTGAATGAATTACAATAAACCAACCTTGAATACCTGGTAGTAAAAGGTAGTTTGTCCTTCCACTGTCACTTTTGAGTTATCTTGCTAACAAACAAACAAACAAACAAACAAACAAACAAACACACACACACACACACACACACACACACACACTGATCACAATACTTCCTGGCGGAGGTAATAAAAAAACAAAAAACAAAAAATGCTTGTACTTCGCTGACATTTCTTGGGTCTTCAGAGGTTTATTTATTTATTATTATTATTATTATTATTTTTTTTTTTCTGTTGTTGTTGATATTATTATTGTAATTGTTTTGTATTGTGTGCTGTTGCTGATTTTTGGTTTTGTGTTGTTGTGTTGAGTGTATGTACATCCTGTTTGTTGAGTGAGTTGTGGGAAATTGTTGGTGCTTTGTTTTTGTGTTGTTGATGACCCCAGGAAGAGTAGCTGCTGGGGTATGCAGCAGCTAATGGGGATCAAACTAATAAACTAAACTAAACCCTTTCTTACAGTATATCTCTAATTTGCACATTTCAATTTTAATGTGCGCTATTTTTATTTTTATTTTATTGTATTTCTCTCAAATTTCATTTTATTTCTTGATGTATAATCAAATCTTAATGTATTTTAGTATTGTATTTTTTCAATCAATGTGAAGCAGTTTGGGCTACAATTTCTGTATGAAAGATGCTATACAAATAAAGTTTTTTATTATTATTATTATTATTATTATTATTATTATTATTATTATTATTATTATTATTATTATTATTAATTGCACACTACTTCATATCTTATATTTTCTATATCTTATTGTGTTGTTACTCAGATGTAAGTGCACTGTCGCTGGCAGAGACCATCTGCAATTTCGTCGCACAACTGGTGTAATGACAATAAAGCCTCTTGTACTGTGTTGTATTTTCCTTCTGTTCTTATATAAGAGTATTGTGAACATAGGTTTGGATTTTGTGTGCGTTGTTCATAGTGTTCAGAATTGTCTGATAACATTGCTCATATTGTTGGAAGCTCCAACGCGAACGTTTATCCACGAAGGCCACAGGATCATTAAAACCCTTCCCAGTCTCCTTGTCTTTGTCCACTATTGTCTTACCAAACTCCCATTCTGTGCAAACACTGAACAGATCATATTGATGATGATGACCGAGCCCATTTTACTGGAAACACTGGAGACACACTACTTCTAAAAGCGATTATGTCTGGCAAACAAACTCCTCATTTATCCACATAATTTACAGTTCGTCCTTGTGTAGCTATAATAGCGCTTTCCCCCGTGTTCCTGCACTTGGTTCGACATCTCCACATCCGTCCTTTACTGCTGGATATACCGTGCGTCTCCACTTTTGTTTGCAGCAGGCTCAACCCCGTCTCCTGACAAATGTGAAGGTCCATTCAGGATAAGTGTTTACATCCCGCTATGTAGGTGTAGTGTTAGAGCGACAGAGCCCCGAGTCCCAAACAGGTAAAATAAGACCAGTAAAAATAAATCCGAACCGTACCGCAGACATCTCCTGGGCGGGCTCTGTGATCGGAGAGATGAAGAGACTGTCAGTGGGAATATCCACAGACAGCATCTGAAGATCACTGTTGACAACCACCCAGTCTGGAGGAGGCAGAGTGTGTGTGTGTGTGTGTGTGTGTGTGTGTGTGTGTGCATGTGTGTGTGTGTGTGTGACATCCAGCTGTGTGAACTCACCAGGGTGTTTAGGTTGCAAACAGAAAAGATGAAGGTGTTTTGAGGCCTGTCACATACGTACACACAGACACACACATATCGAGTTGTGCATGCTGAGTGGGACCTGAACCCACGCCACAGGCTGCATAAATTGACAGAAAGAAAAAGTCCCCGGTCCTGTTTGTCTCCAACTGTTCATTAAAAGTTCAAAATCAATGCAGCTTATAAATACTGTATATATAATTATTTTATTTTGATGGGACCTTGTGAAACTTTGCCCAGTTTGCTCCTGATGGACAGTTAAAAAGTTTAGTTTAAAAGACTTTTTCCAAAATATAAACCATCCTGACTTTAAGTCTCTGTGGTCAGAGGTAGAATTCATAACATTTCTGCATCACAATGTCAGTATACTAGCCTGTCCAACTATACGTCTTCCTCAGTGAGAAGTCTGTCTGGAATCACAGGGCTTGAATCCAAACATGAAGGTACGGTGGCTGACAAGGGCCGAACACATTACAACGGTCCGATGCGTCTCAGTTCAAGAAAACAGCTGCAAGTACAGAAACTAGGGATGCACCAATACCACTTTTTTCCAAACCGAGCACGAGTACAAGTACTTACATTTGAGTACTTGCCGATACCGAGTACCAATACGAGTACTTAATAATCCCATTCCAGTTCTTAGTTTCGCTGACTACATCGTGGATTTCGCCTATTGCGGGTTATTTTTAGAACGTAACCCAAGGTATAAACCCGAGATATAAACAAGGGACCACTGTACTTACATTTGATTACTTGCCGATACCGAGTACCGATATGAGTACTTAATAATACCATTACATGTCTTAGTTCCTTTTGTAAATGTGCTTTATTGTCGTTGTCATTAGTCTGACTGGAACAAAGTGCTGCTACTGACATTTAATGTGTTGGAATGAGTGTTTCTCAATTAATCCACCAGGGGGCACTGCTCTGAATTAACCATTCTGGACAAATACCACGAGGAAGAGGAAAGTTTTTTGAGAAGAAGAAGAAAGTCAGTAATAACAAACATGGAGACGACAGAGGTAACACTAATGTGATACTAATATTGCAGCGTTTTCGCTGGTAAGGTTTAAAAGCGAAGCTTCAGCAGGAAGAGAAAAGAGAAATGAGCCATAAGTTTGGTTTTCACTTCCGCTGGTGGCGGTCTGCACCACTCCATACCCCTCTCCGTCATGTATACTGGTCACTACAGTGGACAGCTATTCTACACCTGTTCTCTTGTATATTCAGGGATTTTTTTTAAATTTATTTATTTATTTTTTTTTACACATATCTTTATTAAAGTTTTAAGACACTACATATCTTTTCTGACATGAATTGCTAATGTTGAGTAAATCTCCCCTGAACTACCAGCCCCCCCCCCCCCCCCCCCCCCCCCCCAGTTTTCACACAATTTATCAGTAAATACATGTTTTGTTGCTTCAAAAATCAAACGCATGGCATCCAAGTGGACATTTTTGCAAGTTCATGAAAAAAAGTTCATAAGAACATTTTCTTTCTTTTTCTTCTTATTATTATTATTATTATCATCAGTATTATCATTATTATTAGTATTGTGTTTTATTATTTTTTTTAACTTTTTTTTTTTATATATATTATTTTTTTATTTATTTATTTTATTTATTAATCTTTTTTTCATCTGAAAATTTTCAATCGCCTTGTTTTTTTCATGCCTAACGAGGAATAAAAACACTCAGGAAAAAAAATCTTGATTAAGGTTCTCATAATTCGTGCATGAAAGGGTTAACATTACTTGGAGTCAGCGTTACTTTTGTCACTGTCGTTTATTTTGAAAAATCTCCACACTCTTTACACATTATTCCTCCTCCTCGTACCTGCTACACTGAACTGTGACTGTCACACAGCTGTAAGTGGTATCAGTGCATTTGTATCGGATATCTTTTACGAGTACAAGTACACACACTGAGTATTGGAGCCGATACCCGATACTGGTATCGATATCGGTGCATCCCTAGTTTATATCAAATGTTTCCACGGTATATCGGTCTTACTAATTTTTAACATTGCAGATTTTTCATCAGACTAAAATGACATGCCATTATAATAGCAAATAAAACTTTTATTTAACCTCAAAGTCCCTCCACAAAAAGTGGAAATGAGCCACAAATGTCTCAGATTAACAAACTATTATTTTAAACAGGTGTAAATAATTATAAAATGTATTAAACTGACTCAAAGAAATCCTGGAATATCAAATAAAAATAATTCATATTTGACCTCTTTTCTAAACATGATTTGTGCCTGAGTCACATCAGGTAGACGTACGTGCTGTGGTTCATGAAGTCTGTCCAGAAACCCCAGGGTCGGTCTCATGCCTCCCATCCATATGTGCCAGTGTGCGAAACACTGAGGCTCAATGACACAGGTGTCACACTCAGTTTAGTTCAGGGGCCATATGCAGATCAATATGAGCTGAGCAGGTGGGCCATACCAACAAAATAATAAGCATAATAACCCATAAGTGATTACTGTTGATTACATCATGTTGATTACATTATGAAAATGAGAACAACCTGAACTTTCTAAAGAAAAACAAGAGCAATTTCAGCATTATTATGTCTCAGGTTATTATTAACACTACTTAGTGGATTTATAAATGCACAAAACATTTAGTAACAGGCATAGTATTGTTAAAATTGCACTAGTTTTTCTTTTGAAATTTCAGGTTGTTCATATTTGTTCAGGTTATTCACATTTTACTGTGAAAAAGGTAAATCTTTTCATAATATAAAATTACTTTTTTCATATTAAACCAAAAAGAAAATTTGGAGTTGTCATTATTTATAAGTTATTAAAATACTATTTTACTTGAGATCACTACAGGCCCCTGAAATAAAACAAATTTGACACCTTTGATGTTTAATGAAATCAGTGTCCTTTTTTGCACAAATTCATTTGGGGGGGCTGCATTAGACCGTTCAGGGGCTGGTTATGTTTGACACCCATGACCTTTCTACTGGTGTGTGAGTCGGTCAAAGTGTGTGTATATGGATGGAGAAGACACACTGTAATACACAGAGGGCCGGATCTACTAAAGGTTTGCATGTATAAAAATGTGTGCAAACTCACTGCACACACAAAAAAATGTACAAACTGGTCTACTAACAGTGCGCATGAAGGGCTGCGTCTTTTAAAGGTGCAAAATAGCGTGTCTGCATCCAGTTAGTACACAGGTGTCAAACATGCGGCCCGGGGGCCAAATCCGGCCCACCAAAGGGTCCAATCCAGCCCGCAGGATGAATTTGTGAAAAACTGCAAAAATTACACTGAACATATCAACAATCAATGGTGTCAAAATCATTTTAATTCAAGTTCCACATACAGACACATACAGTCCAATTAGATTTCAAGTGGGTCAGACCAGTAAAATATTATCATAATAACCTATAAATAATGACAACCCCAAAAAATTACATGATGAAATGTTTACATTACCAAACTATACATTTACAAAAGATGTGAATAACCTGAACAAATATGAACAAACGGAAAAGTCTTAAGAAAAGTAAATGCAATTTGACCAATATTCTGCTTGTTACTAAATGTTTTGTGCAATTGTAATGCACATGTGTAAATGATAAACTGAGGTATAATTTGTCAAAATTGCACTTGTTTTTCTTAAGACAATTCAAGTAGTTCATGTTATTCAGATTTTTAAGGAAACTTTCTAGACGTAAACCTGATCATAATAGAATTTTACTCTTTTTTTGCTGTTATTACTTTACTGGTTCGGCCCACTTGAGATCAAATCGGGTTGAATGTGGCCCCCGAGCTAAAATTAGTTCGACACCCCTGAGTTAGTACATTTACCACAATGAATGTGCAATATGGGGCGTTTACCTGCAATTGTGCATGTGGTGGGAGGAGAAAATGTAAATATATTAATTTCACACACACAGAGTGATTTGTCAAACCCAAAAGCAATTTTGCTGATAGAAACTGTGTCTATGTTTAACACGTCTCAAAGGGAAGTGCAAACGGTTTGGATGCATAATTGTGCACACATGGCTGCGGTCATTGTCGCAAGAAGGAGACATCGAAATGATGAAACAAGATGCAGAGAATGCGTTTTTCACCCTCGTGCCCCCCCCACACACTTTATAGAACTCTTGTAAAGGCTACTTTTCCACTTGACCTGCTGATTGTGATTAAAACCACGCACCAACATTAGGCTACAGTGTGACAGAATTATTTGCGCCTGATAACACTGGGTACAAAAAAATGTTTTTTGCAAGTTGTCTAGGTTTTTTCAACTGAATTAGGACCATTTTGCACCACTAAGTCCAAAAATTACATCTGTTTTTCTAAATCAGGTCAGGTTTTTTTGCTAATTTGATTTTGAAAAATTTGATCTTCTCACAATCTGCGCCTAAACTTTATCTTGGTCACCAAGTTTAATACCAAAATTAGATTGGTAAGCACACTTTATGAAATTTGTGACTTGATTCCTGTTAGGTACAATGGTGTATTCACCGCAGATGTAGCAGAATACGTCAGGCTTATTTTTGCAAGATCTTCTAGTCGAAGCCATTTCATTCACCTGTAATATTAAAAAAAACATTAATCATAAATTGGCAAAAGTAAAATCTTCAGAACTCGTTTATTGCAAGAAATATGAAAGAATTTTGTATCATATGATGTGAAAATGCCCATAAATGTAAGCAAAAATGTTAAAAAGCCAATATGTAGCATAGTTCAGAAAGTTGACCTGATTGAGCAAAATGAATGTGATTTTTGGATTCAGCACACCAAAATGATCCTGAATCAGCTCAAAAAACTTAAACAATAAATTTGTTGTTGACCAGTGCAATCATTCAATCCACCAACCCCCATGGCCCCCCCAACTCTAAAAAGAAGCAAGCAATGCCATTTTAGAACTTGTAGATGAACTAGAGGACGATTTAGGACCAGTCACAAGGGGGAGTCATGTAATACCTTCTATGACTAAACTCCTCCAGTGTTACATTTCCATGTGTCTGGGTCATTCAAGTCACACCATTAGTGCTGGTGTATCCCAGAGTAGTTTTTACAGTGTACTGTCTCCATGACAACAACCAGTGGTGCACACAAAACCCTCATTTAAATAGGGCGGTCTCCAAGACTTTGCATTTGCTGTCATTTGCGCAAGCAATCTTAGTAAATCACCCGCAAACCGCGATTCAAACCCAAACACAAAATTCTAGACTGTGCACGCAAATTAGTACAAGGAAAATGGGATCTCAGTAGATCTAGCCCAAGGAGTGCCAGTGAGCTACACAAACATTACATAAGTGCAGCCCATTGATCTATTACTACACTGGTCTACAAGGAAAATGCTTCCAGAATAAAAGTAATGAAATTTTACCACATGAGAGTCACCGATAAAGAAAAGTCAAGTCAAAAATGCTGGTTGGCTATATACTAGACACATGCACAAAATGTTTGGAACATAGAGGGACATTGTTTCACTGTATTTGGCAATGTACAAAGATTCAAAAGTTTTGGGAAGAGGTAAGAGCTATAATTGAGAAGATAATTTCAAAACAGATTTCGCTGGACCCTAAGCTTTTTCTGCTGGGCTTATATTCAGAGACACAGAATTATAGTAAAAATGAACGAACCTTTATCGACCTCAGCTTACTGTATGCCAAAAAATGTATTGCACAGTTATGGAAAAATGTTCACAGACCAAATACAGCTCATTGGATGAGACAAATGCTATCAGACCTTCCATTAGAAAGGATCACTTACATATTGAAGGCTAAACAGCACATATTTGAGAATATATGGAAACCTTTTATTAATTATGCCAAGAATCTTGATTTAACAGATGTTCAAGTTGACTGATTGCTGTAGGCAGTACAGTTCCTACATTTTTACAAGTTTTACTTTTTTCTGAAGTATGCACTACATTTTGTATTTACTACAATTTAAAATCCACTTAGTATAGATTACCATTCATTAATATAAGAGAAGCAAATTGTTGTTGAGTCTGTGTTCATTTGACGTTTTTTTGTTTGTTTTTGTTGCTTTTAGAGCTAAAACAGTTTTTGGATAGGCTGTTAACTGTCGAATTGATAGTTGCTGTTTTTTTTTTTGTGATCAGTTGATCAGTTTGAATACTGTCCTTCAAAAAGATCAGTGCTGGATCTTGGTTGTGAACAGGGGGAGACAACTGAGGGCACCATTTTGGACCTTGGTATACACTGAAAACTTTTCAGTGTTTTCTGACATCTAATGGACGGTTCACCTGATTGGGGATTAGGAAGATAATCAGCAGGATTATTGGACAATATTTGGACTTAGATTGCAGCCGTCTTTATTTATTTATTTTTGTATTTGTTGTTTTTGAGTTTAATGAAGCAAACTGACAGCATACATTGATTGTAAATGCCTGATTTTATGCTGTTAAAAAGTTAATAAAAATATTGTGGAAAAAAAAAAAAAAAATGCTGGTTGGCTGAAGTTTCCAAGATACAGCCTTGGGTCAAAATGTGAAACTCAAGAATTAAAGTTTGACTCAAAAGGAATATTTGTCTCAGAGCTACAAGATCTACTTCAAAACTCTGTCTGCACATTAGAATACATTCACTTTACAGGTTCTATTTAGTGGAAGATTTATAAAACTATTATATAAATGTACATAAACCAATATATATATGTAATAACCCTTAATCATATACCTTGAAAACATCAGCAAACCGGCACTTTTGTCATTTATTTTCCAATTAATCTTATTAAAATACGTAACATTTAGCACATTTAATCTCTGAAGCAAATCATTTCTAAAAAATTGTAGACCAGTGATATTGCTCCTATTAGTGTTTTGACTGACATCACAAAAGAAATGTGCAGTTGTAAACCGACAAAGTCAACTACTCTCTTTTCATTCATTCATTTTCAAAACTGCAGAATCTGTGACACCCTAAAGCACTTACTTTATTGATTTATTTCAACATTTTCTTCATCGTTTTAATTACACAACATAATACTAATAATACATCACACTTATATAGTGCTTTTTTGGACACTCAAAGACGCTTCACAAACAATCAAAACAAAAACAACAGAGAGAAAAGAGAGAGGCTCAAGAAAATGCAAGTGTGAACAGGTGAGTTTTGAGTAATGATTTGAAGTTTTATATTGAGTCTGAGTTCCTGATGTTTTGTGGGAGTGAGTTCCATAGGGTGGGGGCGGCTGCAGCGAAGGCTCGGTCAACCTACAACACCCCTTGGGTTGAGAAACAAACAAATAAACAAAAAAAAAAACTATATACATGTATATTTATAAATCTCCTGTTTCTCCATTCACATGTGCACATATGCATACATATGTCGAGGCCCAAAACGGAATCTGGCCCGATTCAGAATCGGGCCGGCCCAGAATGGAATTCTATTCTAGGCCGGCCTAGACTGGAATCCTGCTGCTATAATGTTATTTTTATACCATGTTTAATGCAAATGATCTAAATTATTACAAAAATCAATACATGGAATTTGCAAATATGTGAAAAAAAAATGAAACAAACAACATTTTAATTGTAAACTATAATACACTTTATTACCTCCGCCAAGGAGGTTATGTTTTTGCCAGGGTTTGTTTGTTTGTTTGTTTGTTTGTTTGTTTGTCTGTCCGTTAGTGTGCAACATAACTCAAAAAGTTATGGACAGATTTGGATGAAATTTTCAGGGTTTGTTGGAAATGGGATAAGGAAGAAATGATTAAATTTTGGTGGTGATCGGGGGTGGGGGGGCCCACGGGGGGGGCCACTGATCAGCCTTGGCGGAGGTCTGCGCTCTCCGAGTGCTTCTAGTTTACAAATAGAACCTAGTGGTACTCCCCACCAATATATGGTACAGTGAAATCGACTGAAATTGACAATAGTTACTCAAGGTATGTAAGACTGAAAATGTAACATTATGACAAATTATGGAATTATGGATCATTTGCATTAAACATGGTATAAAAATAACATTATAGCAGCAGGATTCCATTCTAGGCCGGCCTAGAATAGAATTCCATTCTGGGCCGGCCCAATTCTGAATCGGGCCAGATTCCGTTTTGGGCCTCGACATATACATGTTTACAACATCAGTCCATCGCTCCATCCATCGACCTGTATCCTACACACCATCTTCTCCGTATAAATATCCTATTGTTGTAAAAAAAAAAACACTAAAAACATGTCCGTGAGCCACACCGCTGCTCTAGGTGACATGTGTGGATCATACACCCACTCCCACTGCCACAAACACTCACTCGATCATTGGATGTGTGTTGATCCAGCGCTGACAACAGTCCCTGACAGAGGCTTTGGACTCTGACTGTGCAGTTGCTTCAGTGAATGGCTGAGCACAGCTGTACGTCTGCAGTTGGAAAAAGAAGCACGGAAGGATGGGTTATGGGTAAAACACTTGGATATCACACTAAAGGTAAAATGAAGAGGATTATCTCTGTGTGGCTAATATTAACCCTTGAACCCCGCAGACATGTTTCCAGGTAAACGTGCGTCTGTTTCAGGTTCATAAAAGCTGCTGTGAGTATGTGCTTGTGTTCCTTTTCTTCAGTGGTTTTGTTTTACTGTGAGTTTTAGGGTTAAAACAGGTGGAATAACAGAAAAAGACAAAGAGAGGAATGGAAGTTTGACAGATTTTTACTAAATAACCAGTGTTGTGCAAGTTACTTCCAAACTGTAATCCATTACAGATTTCTTGTTACTGTTATATAAAAGTAATTCCTTACCTTAGAATATTACTGTCTGAGTGTGAGTGTGTGACTTACATACAGACTCTCATCATAAGTGGCAGGTGTGAAAAGTAGGTCAAAACCCTTTTTTTTTTTTTTTTTTTTGAATTTTTAAATCTTTTTTTTTTCTCCATGTACTCATAATGGGCAACGATTCAAATGTCTGAAGCAGCAAAACTATTGGTTGAATTCATACCAAATTTGGTTTCTAGATTACCAGTGACTCACGATAGCTGTGGTCACATTTTGAGAAAAGTAGGTCAAAGTTAAAATTTTTAAAGAATTTTTAAAATATTTCTTCTCCTCCTATTTACTTATAGTGGGCAAAATTTCAAATGTCTATAAAAACATCAATTTTGTTTCAATTTACTTTAAACTTGGCACATATATAGAGGCAGTTGATATGCTGACATCAGCTGGATCGATGCCAAAATAAGCTGCAGTGTGAGGGGTGGGGTTTGTTGTACCTGGCACCACTTGTTGTTTTTTTTCATTTGAGCAATTAAATTATGGGCAAAAAGTGTGTTGTAACACAAACACTATTGAACGTGCCGATTAAAATATTACTGAAAATTGATTAGTAATGCCTTACACTACTGCGTTACAGCAAAAAGTAATTTGTCACTGTAATGTATAGAGGGTATGCACATGACATCACTGTTAGCGAAAGTCCCCGCGGTTCCGCCCACTGAGTGGCAGAAAGAGGAAGATGAGTGACAGCGTTGGCTTCAATACTGTCTAAAGTGAAGAACAATATTGAATAAAAAATGGGGAAGAGCTGTTGCGAGACTGATTGTATGAACAGGTTTGAAAAGCAGTCGGAGCTATCGTTTTACAGACACCGAAAGACAAAGTAAAATAATATCATAATATCATAAAATATCGATATAGAACCTGTAATTTTATGATAATGAAGTCGAATACGAAAAGAATCACAATGTTATGAGAATAAAGTCGTAGTTATAAAAAAAACTCCTAATTTAACAAAAATGTCATTTGTTTATGAGGTTAAAGTCGTCATATTCCGACAGTAAAGCCATAATATTACAAGAATAATGTTGTAATTTAAAAACAGGTGGGAAAAATATAATTTACATGAATAAAGTCATACCCTGCTGGTCCACAGCAGTAGTATCTGTGTTGGATAAAGTACTAGATCTGAACTAGACTCAGTAAATCTCCTCAGTCCCAGTAGATCATGCATATATTCACTGGGGTCAGTCTACGGTCTACTGTAAATGCACTGTGGATCAGCTGGTTCTGGGCCCTAGTTTTGGACCCTGGTTGTCAGTCCTGATGAAATCATGTATATTTGTTTCAGGTCCAAATAGCGCTGATCCCCTCCACCCTGGATCAGGTCTGGATCCTCCATTTGTGTCCACATGTCAGTGTTCATGGACCACTTGTTCTTTGGTAGCTCGTACAGATCCATGTCCAGTCCAATTGTCCTACTTTTAATTTCATATTTCACATTTTCTCTTTTCTCTGGCTGTGTTTACTGCTATACTCCGTCATGTTGAGCAGGTTGGTTTTTGATACTCAGTCTGACTTAGAGGGGCGTGGCCCAGGGGGGAAGTGATGTATCTGCATACCCTCTATTACATTTGTAATGTGTTACTCCAAACACTGTAAATAAGGCACTCAGAATGTACATCAATGAGAGATTTAGGATGTTGAACCTGAACTGTGAACTGGAACACACTGAATAACAAGTGTTTGATTTCTGATGCAGTAGTTTTAGTTTTGGGGCTCTTTTTTCTAGATCAGTCCAGTTGCTTTTTGACACTTGGTTGAACTCCAAAAAGCAGTTAAATGGTCAAAACTTGTTTAAAACACAGTAAAAAAAAAAAAAAAAAAGAAAGAAATAAAGGAAAATCACCACAATGCTGCAAACAACCATAAAAACAAAACAAACAAAAAAAGCCCAAACCATCTATTTTTATAGTCAGTCGGTCTCTGTGTTTTGCCCCCATTCCACAGACCGCGGGGGGTGCACTGAGCATGCTCAGACATCTATGGAAAGAACAAGGTCTATTCTCTCAACACGATTTGAAATTTTTCCTGTTGAGCAAATAGTTGAACGCTCACCACAGACATATTAGGAGCTAAAGCCAATGTGGCCCCGACTCAATAATAGAATGTGTTTAATCATTAATTCTATTCAAACCTGCTGAGGAGGCGACAGATCATGATGCTGATGATGAGTTCAGTTACCAAATGCCTCATTAAACGTGTTCTTTACTGTGTCGTCTGCCACCTCTGTTCATTCTCCCTGAAGGCGAAATAAAAATAAGATCATTTCTTCAGTTTCTACAGAGATGGGTTTAGTTTGAGACGAGGAGCTGGTGTCAGCCTCCAAGACGTAGTGGTTTAATGTCAACGACTGTTGGAAAAAAAATTCTTCTAATTAGTTTAGAATAAATAAGAACACGAAACAAGAAAATACACTCAGGTTGTTCAGGGTACCTACTTATCATTGCTGATATTTATGCATTTTGTTCAGTGACAATGACTAATTTTATTCACAGCTGTTCCAGTTTTTCTCTGTGGCTTTGGTACAGTTCTCAGACCAGAACTGAAACTCTTAAAACTAGTTGTTCAATCTTCACATCATTGTGTCATTTCTTTGAACAACTTGCAAATGCTTTGGTACATCCATGCATGTGATTCTGTACAATTCTCTGCTGTTTCCTACATTATCAGCTGCATATGTCATGTTGATCCAAATGTATTATAATGGGTCTGTGTTGAATAGTCTCACCCCCCACAACATTTAGGCATTAGTTCATCGCATATGTCTTTACATGCAAAATGGGAACAAGTTGTCATAATATACTTTGCACCATTAAAAATGCACTGCCATAATAATATGTATATTTGTAGATATATTAAATGAATTGGTTTGGGGTTACCTTCATATTAAAGAGGGAAGCATTGGTCATTAGAGAAGGAAATGTGGACTAACTGTGATCAAATTAACACGTTTATTCAAAACTGAAAGTGTCATCATTCAATATGTGGTGTGTCAACCTCTGGCTTCCAAACAAGCAGTGCAGCGACGATGCATGGAACTGACAAGTCTCATGATCCTGTCCTGAGGGATTCGATCCGATCCGACACCGATCTGGCACTCAGACGACTGTACTGCGATGCCAGCGCAGACGGCGAGTGACTTCACCACAGCTCAGACCTGCTCGTAACATGACAATGACACGTTCTCTCTGTTGTATCATAAGTCATGGCATTTTGAGCTGGCACAAACATTTGGGTATTTTCTTTGCTGCCTATATATCGACTATTGACCACACCTAAAGTTATCAGTTCG
The DNA here is from genome assembly GCF_902148855.1 of Sphaeramia orbicularis. Lineage (NCBI taxonomy): Eukaryota > Metazoa > Chordata > Actinopteri > Kurtiformes > Apogonidae > Sphaeramia > Sphaeramia orbicularis. The sequence goes on along the minus strand of NC_043978.1, from coordinate 49,356,114 downwards.
GTGTGACTCTGTACAAGAGACTCGACTCAATGTCCGACATTAAGGGATTAGTCCAAACGCAGACGTCGCATGCATCGGGAATGACAAAAATACAGCTGTTAACTGTGTTACTCATCTCCTGAGCAACATTTACAAAACTAGAAGCACTCAGAGAGCACACACCTCCACCAAGGCAGATCAGTGCCCCCCCACCCCCCCGATCACCACCAAAATTTAATCAAAATTTTCAATCCAAAACTTTTTGAGTAATCTTGCACACGGACAGACAGACAGACAGACAAACCAAAGCCGGCAAAAACATGACCTCCTTGGCGGAGGTAATAAGAACCTGAGCAAATCATTTTGTGGAAACTACACCACATGTTTGGACCGTGTGTTTTTAATGGAACTAAGTATATATCAAACATATTTCTATACATTTCCATTAGACTTTTTTTCTAAATCTGTCGAATTGGTAAACAGCTCCCAGGTGAATCTTGACTCTAACAAAGAGAAATGTGTGAAGCATTAGATCAACCAATGATCTACCAGTTTTCTAAAAGATTCTTTCCATGTTGCATCACAAAAGAAGATATTTGTTGTGATGTGGGTGAGACTTTGTGGCCCAACAGACAGGAACATCAGGTGTAGGAAGACTGCACTGTAATTCCTACAGCACTGCATGTGCAGTTTTCCCTATGGAGATTGTTCTATGTTCACATTTCTACTTCTGTTTTTTTCTTTGTGCTATGCCAGGGGTGTCAAACTCATTTTAGTTCAGGGGTCAGATTCAGCTAAATTTGATCTGCATTTGATCTGGGCCGAACCAGTAAAATAATAACATAATAATATAGAAATAATGTCAACTTCAAACTTTTCTCTATGTTTTACAGAGAAAGAAGTTAATTTACATTTACATTAACATGAACAAACTGAGAAAATAAGTGTAATTCTAACAATATTCAGACTCAGTTTATCATTTACACATGTACATTATAACGTACAGATCACAGTGGATCTACAAACACACAAAACATTGAGTAACAGGCAGAATATTGTTAAAATTGTACTTATTTCTCATAAGACATTTCAGGTTATTCACATTTTTTGCAAAATCATACTTTGTTTTAGTGTAAAGACATGAAAATATTTACATTTACAAACAGAAACATTTGGAGTTATTATTTATATGTTATTATGGTAGTATTTTACTGGTCCTGCCCACTTGAGATTGAATTGGTGTGAATGTGGAACCTGAAATAAAAGAATTATTAATATCTTAGTGTAACTTTTGCATTTCACAAATTTATCCCAAGGGCCGGACTGGACCCTTTGGCGGGCCGGATTTGGCCCCCGGGCCGCATGTTTGACACCTGTGTGTTATGCACTGCTGTCTTTTCCTTTCTGTATCACAATGACACGGTCTGTCAACAAATGACAGTACAAACAGTAAGAGTGTAAATGTCTCTTGCAATCAATCTCCCACATACACTAAGGTGTAGCTTCTATATTTTATAATTTACAAAAAGTCATCCAAACTTCAGCCATAGTTTCCATCAGATCATCCCTCCAGAGTACACTGTTATACTGACAACCTGACTGAGCACTTTAAGTGTCTTATCCGAACGCAATGACACAAGGACTTGTCATTCTGATGGCACTGACACGTTCATTGACACAGATATTTACTTTTGAGAGATGAACTAAGGATTTAGAGAAAGAGACTGGCTTTTACAGTAATCTATGGTGCTTCGCTATCTGTACAAATTGTTTGAGAAATGCACTTACTGTTTAACAAATGTCAAGGATGATTCGAGAAATGTACCAAAGCGACTGAGAAAAACTGTAACACTTTGAAGTGAAATGATGATGTGTGTTGTTGTCTTAGTCATATTCATAAGTATTTAGACAGTGGCACAGATTTAACACCATCACAGAGAATGGAAATGAAAAAATCAAGACGCGAATGTTTATGAAGTTAGAGTTTATGAATTACAGCCATTTTTATACCATTTTCAAAGGCGCTAAAGTGACAAACTAAGATTATTATAAATGTAGATAGATAGAACGATAGAACGATAGATAGAACGATAGATAGAACGATAGATAGAACGATAGAACGATAGAACGATAGAACGATAGATAGATAGATAGAACGATAGATAGATAGAACGATAGAACGATAGAACGATAGAACGATAGATAGATAGATAGATAGATAGATAGATAGATAGATAGATAGATAGATAGATAGATAGATAGATGGAATGATTGATAGAACGATAGAACGATAGACAGAAGGTTCATGTTCATCTAAATTGCCCATAGGTGTGAATGTGACAGTGACTGACTGTTCGTCTTTATGTCAGCCCTGTGATGAGCTGGAGACACCTCCAGGATGAACCCCACCTTCGCCCATAGGTACCTGGGATAGGCTCCGCCCCCATGACCCTCTGGAGGATAAGGCGGTTCTGAAGGTGGCTGACTGAAGATGACCAAATTGTTGATTTAGCCGCTCCTGAAGTTTTTACTATTTCTCTGATCCATTTATTTACACTGAAAAAAATAAAAAAATAAATAAATAAAATAAATGCAACACTTTTGTTTTTGCTCCCATTTTTCATGAGCTGAACTCAAAGATCTAAAACTTTTTCTGTGTACACACAAGGTTTATTTCTCTCAAATATTATTCACAAATCTGTCTAAATTTGTGTTAGTGAACACTTCTCCTTTGCTGAGATAATCCATCCACCTCACCTTGATGATATGTGTATCCGAAATCCTGACATGTTTTGGAGCACTGATTATGACAAGATGATGGTTGTTTAGTTCTAATGTATATAAATTAGCATGATTTTTTTGTAAAGCCTGGAAAAAGTGGCAGATGTGTTTGTTTAAATAGGTCAGTATTTTGTTTTGTTCATATCTATTGTGCCTATTGTCTGGTGTTTGACTTTTGCTGTGTATATTTGGTGTCTTATAAGCCCATGTAAGGGCTGGGCATGTTCTTTTTTTATGCAAGACACAATAATAAAAACATTCATTCATTCATTCATTCATTCATTGTGGCATATCAAGATGCTGATTAGACAACAGGATTATTGCACAGGTGTGCCTTAGGCTGGCCACAATAAAAGGCCACTCTAAAATGTACACTTTTCTCACACAGCACAATGCCACAGATAACACAAGTTTTGAGGGAATATGCACTGGTCATGCTGACTTCAGGAATGTCCACCAGAGCTTTTGCCTGTGAATTGAATGTTCATTTCTCTACCATTTCCGTAACTGTGACTCTCTCCCCACATTCAAATCCAGACTCAAAACTCACCTTTTCAGAATAGCCTACCCCCCATAAGCTCTACTCTCCATTCTACAACTTCATTTCTATATATAGTAATTATTTGTTTTAATCTGTTTATTTCTTTGCATTTTATGGATTGTTTGTTTTATCTTGTTGTACAGTGTCCTTGGGTGTCATGAAAGGCGCTTATAAATAAAATGTATTATTATTATTATTATTATTATTATTATTATTATTATTATTATTATTATTATAAGCCATGTCCAAAGGTGTTTCAGAGAATTCATGAAGAAGACTGCGTGAGGAAAATGGTGTTCACACCAAATACAGACTGGTTTTCTGACCCCCCCTGGACCAGCCAATACAGTAAAAGTGCACATTTTAGAGTGGCCTTTTATCGTGGCCAGCCTAAGGCCCATCTGTGCAATAATCCTGCTGTCTAATCAGCATCTGGATATTCCACACCTGTGAGGTGGATGGATTATCTCAGCAAAGGACAAAGGAGAAGTGCTCACTAACACAGATTTAGACAAATATGGTGTTCACACTAACACAGATTTAGACAAATTCATGAACAATATTTGAGAGAAACAGGCCTTTTGTGTACATAGAAAAAGTTTTAGATTGTTGAGTTCAGCTCATGAAAAATGGGAGCAAAAACAAAAGTGTTGCATTTATATTTTTGTTCAGTGTAGTTTTTCAGCTGATTGGCTTCATCCTCCATTTGCCGACACCTCATTCGACACCTCTCTGGACCTCATATGCAGAATTCAGTGTTTGTTAAAGCGAATGCTAACTGCAAATTTAGCATTTGTTACAGGCACAGATTACCCCACAATTGTTTTTGGGTTTTTTTGTTTTTTTTTTCTCTGGATTAGGAGCTTGGCCACAGGTTGTTTGGGATTATCCGGTTCACCTGCCATGGTTTCCTCACCTGGATGTGGTCAGGTGGGCTTTAAAAGGAGCTGGAGTTCAGCAGCTCAGATGGTTGTGAACTGTCCACAAAACAACATGCCCTTGGTTGACATCCCCCACTTAGATTTTCAGATGGCCATGTTTCATCTCTTTTGCCCCCCCCCCAACCTGACAATTGACTCCCACTTCCACACCAGAGTTTTTAAGGCCCGCCTTTTCATTTCATCTATCTTTACGATGGACTTAGTGGATGACTGAGAATTTCGTTCTTGGTCTCCTGTAAAAGGGCTCTACTTTGGTTTTACCCCTTTTCCTTGGTTTTGTGCAGTTTTTTTTAGTTCCCAACTTGTGTCCCTGGTCAATGTTTTGTTTGATTTAGTTTTGGGGGAAACTTGACACAGTTGTCCCAGAATAACCAGTGAGTAGACAGACCTCAGCCAGTCACCCAATGACTCTGGAGCCTCTGAAAATGCAGGGACTTCAAATGGATGTCGTTCATAAATGGTTAGTGCAGTATTTCTGTTAAACCCATTGAATTGAAGCTGAAAGCCCACACTTCAGTGACATTTTGTTTCATTTTGGATTCACTGTAATAGTGTACAGGGGTACCATGACAACTTTTGTGTCACTGAGTCTTTGATCGGAGGAGGTCAGAGTGACACAGGAGATTTAACACATTTGACCTGAAAGTAAAATTAAATCATGTTAGTTTTGAAACTGTGTCTACATCAAATCAAACCTTAACCATGTATGATCACAGCCAAAAGCAGAGATTTTGTCCATTTTAACAGTTCATGGTATTTAGTTTAACCCTTTCATGCATGAATTATGAGAACCTTAGTCTAGATTTTTTTTCTTGAGTGTTTTTATTCCTCCTTAGGCATGAAAAAACAATGCGATCAAGTTTTTTTTTTTTTTTATGGAGTTACAAAAATGTCCATGCATTTGATTTTTGAAGCAAAGGAACATGTTTAAAACCCAATATCAGAAAGTGATATAAAAACAATGAAATAATAACATTTTTAATGCTGCTAATCTGATGTTTTCTCTCATTTCAACACATTCTAATGCTAGTTATTACTCACTTCATGGAGATAATATGCAAAAAAAAAAAAAAAACTGATTTTGTCTAACAAATGACAATTGATTTACACTTAAACATGTTTCCGTAGATCAGCTTGATCAAAAACAGCAAAGTTTCAGTAATGGTCTGAATGTCAGTGTATGGGATGATGCATAAGCGTCCACTGTGTTGGCTAATATGGAACTAAAACAACAAAACCCATGAATATACAAGAGAACAGCTGTAAAATAACTGTCCACTGTAGTGACCACCATGCATGAGAGGGTTAAATGATTTTTAATGTTTTAGTATTATTAGTATTTTAGTTTTTAAAGTAGCACTTTCTTTTCCCTGTAGCACTTTGAGATTCCATTGAATGAAAAGTGCTACTATTATTATTTCAACTTATTTCACTGTAGGTTTCTCAGTGACTTTGCTCTGATCTTGTGTTATTAATCATTCTTTACTGTTCTTTATTTTTAGATTAATAAAACGGTTGCATTCTGTTATCTAGCTCTGAAAGTATGAGTCCTCTTCTTCTTCTGCTTCTTCTTATGGATCTCACAGCTGATCCTTAAGTTAGGAGACAATTCATGTGGCTCATTAAGTCCACTGTAAATGTGTTTACTCTGGAAATGACTCCCTATGTACCATGTGCATCTAATTACAAATAACTCATCACTTAAAGTTAGAGAAGTAAACACACAGGCTCTAATTACACTTAAAATGCATCTACTTTTGATTATTCATGTGGATGGATTGGTTCTTGGCTCGTTTTTCATTTACTTAGGAAACAAGTGTTGCATTTTACTTCACAAATTAATGCAAGTGGTTGTTTTAGAGACAGACTGAGCTGTGAATAGTGATGTGTCTCAAACATCCAGGGCAACATTTCTGGGTAAACTTGCAAACATAACTTTAATGCAATTTGCAGGATAACGATAGGTAAACTGAACGCAGAAGCTAAACAAATGCTAACTCTATTTCTGGGCTGGTTGCATTAGTTAATGTTAATGCAACTAATTTTGTAACAAACTAACAAACGATGCCAAGTAATGCTTCAATTTTCTACTGTTGGAACATTTTTCATATGATTTTTTTTCTTAATTTGTTCATTCTTACCATTGTATTGATGGAACTGAAGTGTTTTCTGTTCACATATGCACTCTCCTCTCTGTGCGGCTGATGCAGTGGAAAGTGTGAGCCACTAATGGCACCACAAACCACTGGAATCCTGTAGTTCCCATGGAAACCCACTGCTGTCTCCCCACATCGTGCACGGGATGGCCACACAATGTATTGCTGGCAGTTTTTAGTTTGGAATCTTGAAACCTGCTTTACACTTCTGGTCTGTGCTGCACGTACCTCACAGTGGGTACGGAAGTGAAACTTAACTCACCTCACTAATGCCTCTTCGTCTCCTGCTGTTGTGAAGCTCATTTACCTTTTCACTACCTCCTGAAACTTCGCAAACTTTCATTTGATGGGCAGGACGTTTGTTTACGGGGGCATTCCCCGCCCCTAGAACCAGCCCCAAGGCATTGTATATAGAATAGAATAGAATAGAATAGAATAGAATAGAATAGAATAGAATAGAATAGAATAGAAGCTTTATTGTCATTGCATAGTGAGTACAACAAAATTGTACATGCCCTCCACATAAAAAAACACAAATAACATTCAAACTACACTCTTCCCACTCATAAATATATTCAACAAGCTCAACAAACACAACAGTATTAAAATAGTTAGGGCACATGTCACCCCGTTACTTACTGAGTTACACTGGCTACCCACAGCTGCCCACATCAAATTCAAATCTTTAATCCTAGCCTACAAAATTCTCAGTGGGTCTGCTCCTACTTACTTAGGTGCACTGATAAAAGCTTATGTTGCCCCACGACCTCTCCGCTCGTCTGGGGAACGTTGCCTGGTGGTCCCCAGACCTTGTACAAGACAATCCAGGCTCTTTTCATGGGTCGTTCCACGTTGGTGGAACGTTCTACTGAGTACTACGAGAACAGAGGCGTCCCTGCCTATCTTCAAGAAGCTCCTGAAGACCCAGCTCTTCCGAGAGCACCTCCTGTCCTAGCACTGGCAGACATTCCATTTTAAATATTTTAATAAGGTTTTTCCCAGGATTATCACAGATTTTCCCAGGATTATCTCTGAACCTGCTGCGGTGGTCCTGCCTCTCTCCTGCCTTCATCATCATCACTCACTTAACCACAACTGCCTCCATGTCTCTCCCCCTACTCCCCCAGTCTCTATCGCTCTTTCTTTTTCTCTTTCTTTACTCTCTCTCTTTAACCCCAAATGGTCAAGGCAGACAGTCCATCCTCCAGGAGTCTGGGTCTGCTCCAGGTTTCTGCTGTTAAAGAGAAGTTTTTCCTTCCAGTCACCAGTCACAAGTGTTTGCTCCTGAAGGATTCTGTTGGGTTTCTGTAAACTGGCTCAGAGTCTGGTTTTGACCAACTCTATATATAAAGTGTCATGAGATAACTTTTTTGTTGTGATCTGGCACTATATAAATAAAATTTGATTGACTGAGTGATTTGATTGGTTTTCCCCTGTAAGTCGCTTTGGAAAAAAGCATCTGCCAAATGCATAAACATAAACATAGTTCTATATAAAAGTGCAACGATATAAAAAAAGTGCATCTGTATAAAAGTGCCACTATATAAATTAAAATACTTCTATAAAAGTGCATCTGTATAAAAGTCCCCTAGCTTGGATTTTAGTGTGCTGGTGACTATGTTGTATGTTGGTGGTTTAGATAGTGGATGGCTTTTGGAAAAAAACTGTTAATGAGTCTGGTGGTACGTGATCTGAGTGACCTGTATCGTTTCCCTGAAGGCAGAAGAGTGAAAAGGTGATGACCGGGGTGGAAGTGTCTGTGCTGATGTTCCTGGCTCTTGTGTAGTAATAGGAGTTGGCAATGTCCTGAAGTGGGGGAAGAGGCCAATGATTTTTTCTGCAGATCTTACAATTCTCTGTAGTGCTGCTTTGTCTGCGACAGAGCAGCCTGCATACCATACTGCGATACAGTATGTTAAAATGCTTTCAACAGCAGAGCGGTAAAAGGTCACCAGCAGACTCTCGCAGAGGTTGTTTCTTTTAAGGATCCAGAGGAAGTGGAGGTGTTGCCGGGCCTTTTTAACGATGGCTGTGGTGTTTGTAGTCCAGGAGAGGGTGTCCGTGATGTGTGTGCTGAGAAATTTGTAACTGTGCACTATTTCCACGCAGTCACCATTGATGAAGATGCATTTGTTTAATAAGTCTAATGGTGTGGTGGCAAGGACTTTGCTGTGGTGCTGTGCCACGAAAAAACCTTATCAGTGGAAATGCTGCATTTAAATAATCACCTGCCAGCGTGCCAAGATACTCTACCACAAGCCTAGACAAAACTCACAGAGAAGAACACTTCACAAGCATTTAATAGCATGCACTGGGATAAAGTAGATGGGGCAGTTTCATGTGTTTACAGTGGTCTGAGTTCATAAGAAGTATTGTACTTGTTAGATAGCAGAGTTATGGTGTATTCTACCCTTTTTGTTAGTTGTTTTCTTATTGAATGATTATTTCTATTGAGCTTTTTTTTCTTGCACCATGAGCTAAGTTCATCCTTTGTTTCGTGACCCTCTGTAGCAAGGCAAGGCAAGGCAGGTGTATTTCTATAGCACATTTCATGTACAAGACAATTCAAAGTGCTTTACAAAAAACATTAAAAGCATTACAGCAGAAGCAATAAAATGTATAGGCATGAGAAAAACAAACAAACAAAACAAAATCAGATATATAGATGAAACAGATAAACAGATAAAACAGATAAACAGATAAAAACTTAAAACTCTATTCAACTCTATTCAAATGCAGCTGAGAACAGGTGGGTCTTTAACCTGGATTTAACCCTTTCATGCATGAATTATGAGAACCTTAGTCAATATTTTTTTCTTGAGTGTTTTTATTCCTCTTTAGGCATGAAAAAAACAATGCAAGTGAATTTTTTTTTTTTTTATTAACCTATTTTTCGTGGAGTTACAAAAATGTCCACTCAACTGGATGCCATGCGTTTAATTTTTGAAGCAATGAATCATGTATTTAAAACCCACCATCAGAAAGTGATGAAAACTATGAAATAAAAACATTTTTAATGCCGCTTATCTGATGTTTTGTCACATTTTATCCTACTCAAATACTAGTTATTACCCATTTCATGAAGATAATATCCTCTGAGACCCAGGAAATTGACAATTTTAGCTTTTTTACACTAAAAAATTGTCTTGATTGGAAACTGCATAATGCAAGGTTTTTCAGATACATTTTTAAAATAATTGTTATTTATTTACTGATTTTGTTTTAATGGAATGTCTTTTGCAATGGACAGCATTTTAGTTAAACTGTCAAACTTTTGTCCCTTATAGAGGACACACTGCATTGCTGGGTCTCAGGAGGATATGCAAAAAAAACAACAACAACTTTTTGTTTCAGAAAATGGTTAATTACAGTGTCATAACAATTAGAAATTGATTTCCACTCAAACATGTTACTGCAGATCAGATTTATCAAGAACAGCAAAGTTACAGAAATGGTCTGAATTGCAGTGTATAGGATGATGCATGAGTGTCCACTGTGTTGGCTGATATGGAACTAAAACAACACAACCCAAGAATATACAAGAGAACAGCTGTGGAATATCTGTCCACTGTAGTGACCACTATGCATGAAAGGGTTAAATAAACTGAGTGTTTCAGCTGATCTGAGGTTTTCTGGGAGTTTGTTCCAGACATGTGGAGCATAGAAGCGGAACACAGCTTCTCCGTGTCTGGTTCTGACTCGGGGAACTGACAACAGACCGGATCCAGATGACCTGAAGGGTCTGGTGGGTTCATACTGAGTCAGGAAGTCACTGATGTATTTTGGTCCTAAACCATTCAGAGCTTTATAGACCAGCAACAGAACTTTAAAGTCTATCCTCTGACGGACACGCAGCCAGTGGAAGGACCTCAGAGTTGGACTAATGTGGTCCGCTTTTCTGGTCTTAGTGAGGACTCTAGCAGCGGTAGTAGCGGTTAAAAGTTCAAGACAAGTTTGAAGCCCTTGTTTCTGTCACTTCACCTGCTTGCTACAATACTATTAGCCACAGTGGATAACCAGTTGACGGTATAACATGTATCAGACTCTTTAGAATTACTCTCAGATATAGCTTATTCAATATGTCTAATGCAGGGGTGTCAAACTCATTTTAGTTCAGGGGCCACAGATGATCTCCAGTGGGCCGAACCAGTAAAATATTACCTGGGAAAAAAAAACCAAAATTAAATTATGATAATGTTAACATCTACAAAAATCTGAATAACATGAACAACTGGAAACGTCTTAAGAAAAACAAGTACAATTTTAACAATATTTTGCCTCAGATTATCCTTTACACATATGCATTACAACTTACATTACAATTACAAATGCACAAAACATTTAATAACAGGCAGAATATTGGTAAAATTGCATTCACTTATCTTAAGACATTTCAGGTTTTTCAGTTTTTTGTAAAATAACAGTTTTTTAATATAAACATGTTCGTGTAACTTTACTTTTTTACACTACAACAAAGATAAAATGTGCTGTTTTCATTATTTATAGGTTTAATATGATAGTATTTTACTGGTTCTGACCCACTTGATATCTAATTGGTCTGTATGTGGAATCTGAATTAAAATGATTTTGATATCTTCGATTGTTAATGTCTTCAGTGTAATTTTTGTATTTCACAAATTTATCCCGCGGATATGGCCCCTGGGCCGCATGTTTGACACCCCTGGTCTAATGTCTCTAATTTAAAACCATATTATAACATTTGTCATTATTGTTTTGTATCCCAGACCCCTGTTGGACAAGAAACACCTGAATTCAACATGCCCCAATACTTTTATTTATTTATTTATTTCATTTATTTAATAGGGACAGTGCATATTAATGAACATCTACAACAATTGCAGCTGTAAATATACCAGATTGTATCAGCAGTGCTCATTTCCATCTGTAGTCCCTAGGCAGGTGACAAGAAAGACAGTTGACAAAAAGGCAAAATATTGTAAAAGACAAAAATAAAAAGACAGTAGACACAAATGCAAAACATCCTAAAAACACACAGAACAACACAGTGAGGATGATCTAATGATGGTCACAGGCTTGGTTTTCCCTCATCCAATGTTTAAGTTGTGATTTGAAGGAGGTGTATGATTGTGAGTCTCTTATGTTGAGTGGTAAACTGTTCCAATATTCAGTCCCAGTGACTGAAAGTGTAGTTTGTCCAACAGTAGTGTACCTGCGTGGCACCTCCCAGTCTCCTCGAGCTGTGGCCCTGGTGACCATCCCACTGACAGAGCGGGATTTGATAAAATCTGTCAAGGGAGGAGGGGCAAGTCCATGCAAGACTTTATATATCAGGCAAGCATTTTTAAAATTCACAAAATTATTACAATTAAGAAATTTATATTTATCTAAAACAATGCAGTGGTGAAAATTAAATGTTTTTTTTTTATCAAATATTTTTATGGCTTTTTTAAAAAGTGATTCTATGGGTTTGAGTGATGTGCCAGCAGCAAGTGACCAGGAAGTTCTACAGTATTCAATATGAGAGAAAATCATGGAGTGTAAAAACATCTTAGCAGCATGTAGGGTCAAGAAGGGTCTGACTTATTTAAAATTTTGCACATTAAAATTTACTGTCTTCTTCAGTCACTTTATGTGTTGTCTATATAGTGTATGACTGAGGCAGTTATGTTATGAGGCTAACGATATGTAACTTTGTACCAGACTGTCATCAGGTACAAGAATACACACAGACAGAGTCTATGTTGAGGTGACCAGAGTACTGATGATCCACTGAGCTGCCCTCGACACCAGTGGCATGTGGTGTCACAATATCATATCAGACACCCAAAGGTCATCTCACAATATCATATAATATCATATAATATCATTTGGCGACATTAAGTCAACAGCTGCAGTGATTTCATTTCACATATTGAAGATTTTGTCGGTCTCATTACCTGTACCCACAGTTCACAGGAGTCACACAAGGCCATGTAAACCCACGGATTAGGACGGGAACAACACTGATGTATTTTATTTAAACACAGGATCGGATCACATCTGGATAAATCCTGTATCTGCGGTAACACTGCAGCCACCTCTTGGACATCTTGTGTTCTGTAAGCCGTTCACATCCATTCTGAGCCTGTTGTGTAAGTGGACAAGAAACACTGCAATATTCAACAGCCAAAGTTTAACCCTTTATCGGGTAAGTGACTATTTTTGGTCATTTCCACACACATTACAAGACAGTGACACCAACAGTTCCCGTGAGGACAGTGAGTCAACAATCTCAGGTCCAATGTGGTCTACAGGGTCTGTAAGGTCCACCTCTGCATGAACAGTGAGTGTACCTGCTTTGTTAGGTACCATGAAGTAATGGTACTAATGTAAGGAATGATGTTCAAAGGGATCATGTGGATGTGGACAGGGGTCTGGACCAGCACTGATGTTGGTCTAATGTTCTAAAAGTGATGTTCCTTTCAACTTACATGTGTTTTTCTTGTGTGTTTTTTTTTTCTTAGACATTCTTCTTTGATTTTTCCCACTTACGGTAAGGAACCAAATATGATAACTTCATTAACCTTGATTTTCTACAAACCAATACAATTTTTTTTGACAAATTCACCAAAGTAATACATTTTTGTTAGATTTATTTTGGAGTATTTCTATGAGTACCCTATAAAAGGATAAAGAAGGCAACATGAGTTCGGATGTATTTTTTTTTTTTTTTTTTTTTACCATTTGGCAAAAATTCAACTGATATGGAGAGAAAACTAGACTCCTATACTTCATCTTGGCTCTTTTGTAGATTTTAGGGAATGTAAACTGTGATAAAAGACATAACAGCGCCATTATCAGAATGTTTTCATTGCTTTTAATAACTTTCCTATAAAAAAAACTAGAAAAGCACTCGGAGACCACAGCCCTCCGCCAGGGTAGATCAGCCCCCCCACGATCACCACCAAAATTTAATCATTTGTTCCTAGTGCCAGTATCAACATTCTCTGAAAATTTCACCAAAATCCATCCATAGGTTTTTGAGTTATCTTGCTAACAAAGAAACAAACTAGAAGCACTTGGACAGCGCAGACCTCCGCCAAGGGTGATCAGTGGGCTCCCCCGTGGACCCCCCCACCCCACCCCCGATCACCACCAAAATTTAATCCTTTGTTTCTTGTGCCAGTGTCAACATTTCCTGAGATTTTCATCCAAATCTGTCCATAACTTTTTGAGTTATCTTGCACACAGACAAACAGACAAACCAACGCCAACAGAAACATAACCTCCTTGGCAGAGGTAACAAGTGTTCAGAGAGCGCAAACCTCCGCCAAGCACCCCAAATGGTGTGCATGTGTGGATCGACTATTTTTCCTTTTAAATTAAACAGTTTCCAGGTTGTTCCATACAGCAGAAAAAGTTGAAGCTTGGTACCAGTCATGTGCATGTCAAATTATATTCAATTTCAATCAATATTTGTTGAGTTATAATGAAAAATGTGTGGTAAATGGGATTTTCAATGTTAAATGTAAATGTCCACAGAGTCCACATTCCACAGTGGATGTGGACAATTTTATGCCAGATACAAGATATTGTTCTAAGCTATGGATGGATCAAATTGGAGGCTAATCAGAGTCGTTTTGAATTTTTTATGAATTTTGGAAAATTGCTCAATGATGACAGATAGGAAAATTGTAGATGTTGTGACCTTGCTGTGACCTTGAACTTTGGCCTACTTGGCCCAAAATTTAATGGGTTGGCCCCAGGGCCTAGGCCTATCTGTGGGGAAGATTTGGAAAAGATGTTTGTGATAGTTTTCCCATAAAGTTGCTAACAAACAAACAAACAAGCACGCAAACAAACACATAGAGCAAAGTGATCTCAATACCTCCTGGCGGAGGTAACAAATAGACAGACAAACCCAGATGAAAACATAAAGAAAAGTACTGGGCTAAATGTGACATGGAGGATGTTTTTTGGCTTTCATTTCTAAATCCAGTTGCAATAATATTTACCAGTTTCCTCTTTGCAGCTGTAACAACTTCCAGTCCTCTTGTAAGACTCTCATGAGATTTTGGGGGATGTCTGTGGTAATATTTGCCCTTTCATCCAGAAAAGCATTTGTGAGTTCAGACTCATGTTGGACGAGACGGCCTCGCTCACATCCTCTGTTTGGGTTTATCCTAAGAGTGTTTGATGGGTTTGGGGTCAGGGGTCTGTGCAGGTCAGTCCCATTCATCCACTTCAGATGCATCCGACCATGCCTTTATGCACAGAACGGTTCAAAATGTCTCTGGAAGCTGAAGCATCATTGTCCTATTGACTGGAAAGAAGAGGCCCAGGTCAAAACAAACAACCTACAGGATTCCTCCTGCACAAACTTCACAGTGCTGTCACCGTGGTAACACTGCCCTTGGATTCACCAAAGCCAGACTCATCCATTAGATATAGAAGCACGATTCATGACCTCATCGAACTGGTTTCATTGCTCAGTCCAGTGGTGACCTGCTTTACACCGTCACCTGACTCACATGAAGCTCCGTGTGCAGAGGTTCTGTGCTGATGTTAAGAACAGAGGAGGGTTGGAGCTGCAGGTTTTGGGTGTTGGCGATATCTTACAGTTGATCATGAAATATTTAGAAGGGAAGAAATTTTCATGAAGTGACTTGCTGCAATGTTCTTAACCCATAAAGAGCCAATGCTACTTTTGTTGTCAGTTCTCAAATACCTGTTGATTCATTAATCCTATCAAAACACGTAAATAATTGATGTAAAATCTTTTCATGGTCATCAGACATGACCCATTTGGACGATCAGAGGCTCTGTAGTTACCATGGGAAACGGAGGCTCGCGCTGCCGCTGCCACTGCAGGGAGGTTCGCGCTGCCGCCCACAATGCACGTCACAACAAAAAAATTCTGAAGATGCCCAAGTTACCTTCCAGCTCAGAATGTAAACACACAGGTTTGTTTACGGTGGATGGCACTTTGAAATTGTTCACTGTCATGCAAGAGATTCAAGTGAGTAATCACAGAAAGACTTACAGATTCATGATACTTAGACTATGACTGAGGTTTTACAGATTTGATAAAAAATTTGTCACGAAAGTCTCCAGCACCTTTAACCCTTTCATGCATAGTGGTCACTACAGTGGACAATTACTCTACAGCTTGACTCTTGTATATTCATGGATTTTGTTGTTTTAGTTCCATATCAACCAACAAAGTGGACACTTATGCATCATCTCATAAATTGCAATTCATACCATTATTGTAACTTTGCTGTTCTTGATTGGTTCTTGAGTGGAAATCAGTTGTTAATATTTATTTTTTGCATATTATCTCCATGAAGTGAGTAATAACTAGTATTAGAATATGTTAAAATGTGAGAAAACATCGGATTAGCTGCATTAAACATGGTTTCATTTCACTGTTTTCATATCACTTTATGATATTGGGTTTTAAATACATGTTTCTTTGCTTCAAGAATAAAATTCATGGTGTAGCTGAGTGGACATTTTTGTAACTCCATGAAAAACAGGTTGATTTAAAAAAAAAATTCAATCACATTGTTTTTTTTTTTTCATGCTTAAAGAGGGATAAAAACACTCAGGGAAAAAAAAATCTTGATTAAGGTTCTCATAATTCATGCATGAAAGGGTTAAGATGTATAACTGATATTTTTACTGAAAATTTGGACTGTACATATCCTGACCAAGGAAAATCAAATTCTCACTTTGTGCAGTAATCTACATCTGGCTTTTCTGCCTCCGTCCAGAATAATATACATTATATAGACTAAATGTGTCTAAAATTAATGTTTATATGCAACATAGTATAGCAAACTATTACATGATCAAAAACAAATTAATTTTAGCAAAAACATGTCTCCATTTTCAATGTCTGGGGTAGACAGAAATTTCTGATGTTAAAATGGGGTCATGAGCCAAAAAAAGGTTGGGAAACACTGTTTTAGACCAAAATAACAACAGTGGTTCAGGTTTGGCTAGGACACATGGCCTGTGGACTTCAGTGTCCGACTAATACACAGGTCCATATATAAAGGGAAGAGTTTTTATAGACTGTTCCCTGTGGCTTTCCCTGACAAGTATTTATCTGAGTCGTGGGGGTATGGGGCTGTTTTCCCCTCCTCTGGTCTATATTCACATGCCTCTGGTGTGTCCGACCCTGCAGTAGGTAAGGCAGGTGCACAAGTCCTTTCCACCTTGTTCATGATTTCACTGTGTCCTGCTTTAATTTACACGCTTTGTTACCGAGGCTGAGTTGATTTAGATGCATACTCTGTCTGAATTAAACAAAAAACGATTCTTCATGCATATAGGTGTATTAATTCATTCTATTCGTGCTTGGTTTATTCATTCATGTTTGGGAATCTCAGGCTCTGCAGGGGGTTGGAGATCTGAGGGGATGTTTGTGAAGATGTTCCAGAGCTAGAGGAGTCGCTGCCAAATATGAATGTATGTCATTCCACATCAGCGCTTCAATCTCATACAAATGTCTGGGCTGAAATAGTGAGCAAAATGACAGCATCAACACAAATGTAATATACCGAAATACGAATATCTATGCATGAAATACTGCAATGTGTGCAGCAACACAAACAACAACAACAACAACAACAGTATCCCAAATGGGTTCTGCTCTCATGCTCATGTGGAAATAGAGATGGATTGGCATTGGGAGGATTCTGGCTCCACTGGCCTGGATCTTTGGAGACAGTACAGCATTTAGTCAAACAAAAGAAACCCCCAGCCAAGTCATACCATGTGCGAACATCCCTGGTTTACACATAAACAACTCTAGGCAAGTACTAGGACGAGAGGCAAAGGCAGGTCGACTCTCATCTCTGTGATCGTAGAAATTTAAGGACATATAATCATGTGAAGAACCATATCGACTCGGTGTGTGTTAAGCAAAGGCTCTGAAGATTTAAACCCAAACAGAGGGTTTAATGACCTGTAATGACGCCACAGCAACAAATCAGTGAGTCTATTTAACATGACTACTGCATATGGACAGCAGTATCACAATAACCAACACCAGTTTAACCCATAAAGACCTAAACATCCATAATTAACAATTAATTACACTACATGTCCATATCTTGTGTGTAGGATGTAATTGTGAATAAGCAGATTTGTCTATTATTTGCTTGTTATTTTTCTTTTCTTTGTTTCTATTATTTTCTTTTTTTAATTTCTTTTTTAAATTTTATCTCTTTTGTTTTATGAGTACTTTGCTATTTTTATATTACTATCATTAAGTCTGTTATGTAGGACCAAGAGTGGGAGGGTGAGGGGCTGGGAAGGATGGGACATGCTTAATGCCTCTGAAACTGAATATTCAAATGTTCAATGTAACTTAAATCTGCACCAAAAAAATGCTAAATTAAATATGTAAAAAAAAAAAAAAAAAAAAAAAAAGACCCCAAACATCCACCAGTGATCAAAACCACCTACTGATTTAAACTGTTGAATACCTGTTGATCCACTAATCCTGTCAATACATGTAAATAATTGGTGTAAAATACAGTTTGTCATCTTTTCATGGTCATCAGATATGATCCATTTGGATGTTCAGAGGCTCCGTAGTTAACGTGGAAACACTGTCATTTTCTACAACACTGATTCACCAGTAAAACCCATGGAGTTGGATCAATGACAGTGGATGGAGACTTGGTTCAGTTAATATCTTTGTTAAAAAAAAGTAACTTTTTCTTCAGTTATCTCTGTGTCTGATATAATAACCCTCAACTTTAATCAACACTTTAATGGACATTCACATGATTGGTGAATTAAATGTAGGAAAATACATAATTTTCACTGAGACAAATTCAAAATACAGAGGATAATATTAGAATAAATGGTGATAAATCACTTGAGAAAGGGTCAATACAGAGACAAATTCAACTGAGAACTGCCACCAAAGTAGTGCTGGGTCTTTATGGGTTAAAATGAAACATTTTGATAACAACTTCATAATATTTCAAGAAAGTAAAAAATCTAAATGTAAGACGATAAAGTCATAAGGCTTTGAGAAAAAAGTCATTATGTTATAAGGATGAAGTATTGTTAAAATATGAGAAAAAGGTCATAATTTTATGAGAATAAACACATAACAGTGGAATGTTAAAGGAACAGTGTGTCATTCATGTTAAAATGAGGAATGCAGTCTTTAAATCTGCAGTGGTGTACAAAAAAAGAAAATCCAAATTGGCTTTAAGAATATTATTGAAGTGGTCTGAGAAGACATGAGACGACTGTATCTACTGCCTGTATTTCAGATTAAACAAAATCTACTCTATAACACCACGTTTTGACCTATCCACAGGTTTTCAGACAGGTATAGGGTTAAATATGAGACATCTGTAATTATCAGTCAGTGAACAGATTCAGTCAGATACGACCTGGATATGATTCTACTGTTTTACTCTGTGTCTCAACAGAGACTGTCTTCACTGTTTAACAACAGCATGAAAGTCCACCACCTCCTCCGTATTTATATTTAGTTTTTTGGTGTGGTCTGAGAGGAGAGAGTTGCAGCTGGAAGTTATGTATTATCAGATCCATGTATTTTATCAACCTAATTTCTTCTTCTGCAGTGTTACATTATAATCTGAATATTTCAAACCTGTAGCAAAGTTGGAAAGATGTTCACAGATTTCAATCTTTGGGGATCAGGTAATAATCTTCACCATCTTTTTTTTTCCCCTCATGAAAATATTATTTTTATTGATGGAAACACACACATTTTTTCTCATAATACATAATTTATTTTTCTAAATAAATAAATACATTAATAAATGAATGATATAAGCAGAGGCCAAAATTATAAGAACACCTGCAAAATCTGAAGAAATCAACCTTTTTTGGCTCTAAAACAGGATTTAATTTCATCATACTCATGAAACCTGCAGATAGTTGCTCTGAGCAGAACAAATATCAGATGAAATGAGTCCTACTGTTTTTATCCACTTTAATAACTTTAATATTTACTTAATGCCTTGGATAGACTTTGCACATTCAACAGAATCACACAGCGGTGTCCTAAGACTTATAAATACAATTTAGTAAAAGAAATAAGACTCACCATGACCATCAATGTAATAGTGTTCACATCTGACAATGAACACACAAAGAATTCATCTTCTTCTGTGAAGGAACAAGAGTGTGTGACATTGACAATGAAACAGGAAGAGCTTTTTTTTTTTTTTTTTCAAAAAGTGACCTTAAATCTCCTGATGATGGTTTCAGAGTATCATGATGACATTGTAGATATTTAACAATTAGAATACCCATACAACAAATAAACCAAAAATCAGATGAAACCTCAAATATTCCAGGTGTTCTAATAATTTTGGTCTCTACAGTAAATAAAAAAAACAAATACATTTACAGCTTTCTTTTTCTCACTTTTCCCCCTCAAAATATACTGTATTTATAAGAGTTTCCATTCATTGAGGCTCTTATTGTAATGGTCTGAGTACGGCAACTGAACCCAATTGCAAGACCCGGAGACAGACGTAAAAGTTCACAGTGTTTATTGAACACAATAATAACTGACAAATCACTGACAGTATTAATAAGCAGATCCTTGAAGGCACTGAGTCCTGGACTCTTCACAGGATCCAGAGACAGGACCAGAGATTGGACCTCACAGCCCGGACCAGTAACACGCGTCAGTAGCCCGACTAGGGGAAAGCAGAGAATAGTCAGTATCCAAACCAGGTCATACATGGGGAAGCAAACGGAAAGGCAACAGGACATTAGGAACAGGCAGACTCACATACCTGAAATACAGGCGAAAAGGTCGAATACACGTGAAATCAGGTGGAGGGAGAGGCACAGACAAGGGTCGGGCAAAAAGGCAGGAGTCAAAAAGGCAGTCCAGGGTCAAAAACAGGCAAACAGATAGACAGGATCCAAAATCACTGATAAGTATCACACAGAGGAGAATACGAAATGGCACAGGACAAAAGGAAACACAGGGCTTAAATACACAAGAGGGAAGGGAGAAAACGAGACACAGGTGTAGCAAATCAGGGCGGGGAAAGGTAATCACACAGGTGGGAGTAATGGGGAACAGGAAGCAAAGACACCAGACATGACACATGTGGAGGACTTAACAAAATAAAACAGGAAATGATAGACAAGACAGACAAAACCAGACTAACGTCTGGAGGCTGATTAGACACTTATCCTCATACAGTGGTGCTGTCCGTGGTCCTGAAAAGTGGATCTTTGTAGAACTGTGTCTTGGACAGTGTTGTTTGTAGTTGTCATTGTCTTGAGGTAAACTAACATGTGACCCTCAGTTTTTGTGTGTATGACTGTACCCTCTGTGTCTACATGAGCAGAGGTCAAGGCATCCCAAAACAAATATTGTGCAACTAGATGAATCATATTTAGGTGTGATTTATGAGCTCCCTGGTTGGTTTACCTGATAAACTGGTTCCATACTGAGACATGTAGTGCACATCATCCCCTATATCAGTGGTTCCCAACCTTTTTTTGCTCGTGACCCCATTTTAACATAACAAATTTCTGATGACCCTAGACATTCAAAACGGAGAATTTTTTTTTTTTTTTGCTGAAATTAATGTTTTGATCATGTAATACTTTACCATACTATGTTCCAAATGGATGTTACTTTTAAGATGACTTTTGGTCTATGAAATGTATATTATTATGGACGGAGCCAGAAAAGCCAGGTGTAGATTACTGCACAAAACAAGGATTTGATTTTCCTTGGTCAGGATATGCATAGTCGGTCCAGCTTGGATTTACAAGGCTGACAATTACTTCTGAACAAACAAGAACTCAAACTATGAATTATGAAAGAGCTGCAGCATCTGAAACCGACCACAATGAACATTTGACAGATAAACAGAACCACAGTGCTTCAGTTTCAGCTTCAGAGTTTGTCATGTTTTTATGGATTGTGATTAGCTCTTTCAACTCACCACATATTTTTATTTGTAAGTTGTTGTTTTTTTTTTTTTTGTTTGTTTTTTTTTAATCAAATACTAGAAATTTCAGGTGACCCCATTTGAATTCCAGGTGACCCCACGTTGGGTCCTGATCCCAAGGTTAAAAAACACTGCCCAACATGAAATGAACAGTAAAATCTGCCCAAAAAACACAAGACAAATATTACAATTTCAAAGTGGCAATTGCCACTAACATTCTCATGTGTCTATTACCACAGAGCGAATCAGCACTCTCGTTCTATCATGTGTAGACTGTCACCCTGCTGCCACAGTACGGTGGCAATAAGCATCACACATGCCATGTGCCTATCCGGTTACAGGAAAAGGCTAGGGAACCAGTTGCCGGATCTTTTGCGAATTCTAAAAGTTTTGCACCCATACATGTATCAAGAAATAACCTGTGTCCAGGTGGAAACGGGAAAACTGTCTTAAAACGCCGTACACAAACACAGACAGAGCTGCAGGATACACTAAAATCACAGAAGAATGCAGTGAGCATGTGCATGAGGTCCTTCTTCTTCAGGGCGCAGAGCACAAACGCAAGAAGACGATGGCAGGTTTTGTTGTAGTAGTGCTGATAAACTTAACAATTTCTGCAGCACAAACACAACTCTGCAATCCGCCATTGTTGTTGTTGTTGTTATTGTTGTTGTTGTCATTGTTTCCAAAAAGTCTCGTTTTGCTTTTCCATGCGGCAACGCAAGGGTGGTGTTACAAGATGTTTTTGCTCTGGCACCTGTTCTCCAAAAATACCTTTTCAGGGCACTGAAAACGCTGGTGTCATGAAAGAAAGGCTGAAATGATATTAAACTTTTGCAGATTGACATAATTTTGTTGTTACGTGTATAGTGTGTATACACCATATATCATCACAGTACTGTGGCAACAAGAGGCCAATGAGGTCATGTAATGGCACTCCTGTTTTTTGGGGCATTTTGCTCGGGGCCGGGGTTACATTCTACATGTTAGGGTTAGGGGATAACCAGATTATGACACCACGCCGACACAAGAACCCAGACCAAACACATCAGTGATGCAGTACATAACCCCGCCCCCGGGGCGAAATGCCCCAAAACATAGGAGTCCCTTCATGTAACAGTATCCGTGCTTTGCTCCTTACTGTTCATTGTCACAGTACAAATGCCAACATTTGACAGATTAGACAAACTGGTATTCTGTGCCACAGTACTGTCAGTAGCCATTGGCTTAAAATATTGCTGAAAATCCAGAAGTTAGATTTACGAAGCTCCATGATAGTTGTTTGACTGTTTCAGATGTGTAAATCAGTCTTCAGTCTTCATATTCTACACAGGCCCACTGTGGATTGTGCTTTATTTTCATGACCATTTCAAAAACACCCACTCAGAGTTTCTCCCAAATGTCACACTGTCTCCAGCAGATATAGATTCTCAATGGAGGGATCTGCTTCTCTTTGTTCTACAGGCCTTTGTGCAGTGATATAATATTAAAACAAATACTGAAGAAAGCTGTAAAAGTTGATTCTCTTTGACCTTTTCAGATTCGCAGTAAGCTGTCTTCACTGGTTTACAGTGTTTTTGTGGCTCCCACGACTGATTAATGCCACCAGAGTCACAGCTGTTAGAATGTCTTACACGTCATAAGAATATGAGTACATCTGCAGCTGAATTGTATTATATGTGCATTATTGTTAAATTACTCATAGTTGATAGGTTTATATAATATGCAGCTCTAGACTTTTTCATTTTTTCAGCTGATTTTCTAGTATTAACATCAATGCTTTTATGTGAACACACTCAGATCTACACTCAGAAATTCTACATTGAGTTATTGAATTGGTGTTGATTACACTGGTGCAATGATTTAACTACTGATAGAAAAGTACCTGATCTGACCTCTTTTATTTGTCAACTCTATTGCAAAGCTGAAAGCTGGAATTTTCACTAGACCCAGATTGGACAGATCACTGTTTTCTCCTTCCGGCTTCATTACTTCTTCCTGCTGCGGCTGCGTGGAATCCCAAAAAGGCCCGAGTGACGGTTTGGTTTTGGTTTGGTATGTAAACAGACGACTTGTAATGGAGTACACTTCGAAGTTGTTCACCGTGAGGGAAGTGATTCAGGTGCGTAATCATGGAAAGACTAACAGATTTGGGGTACTCAGACTAGGACTCAGGTTTTACAGATTTGATGAAAAATTGGTGATCAAAGTCATACACAGCTTTAAAGCCCCAGACAAACAAACACTGGTTCTAGTGATGAACGTGAATAGTTTTTTGTCATGCACTGCAGTGTAGTGGAGGGTGAGGTACGGTTGGATTCAGTTGCTGCAATCTGCATGTTCTCCACGAGATGTCACTAAACATCACATATTTGAAGCTGAAGCTTTGAATCTTCTATAAGAAGTAAGTAAGTAAAAAAAATAGACTCTAGTGACTAGAGTCTATTTTTTGCATCCAATTTAGGTGTTCAGGAATGTCCCCATAAGCATTAAGAGTCATTCTTAAAAACAATAACAAATAAAAAGACAGACTGACATCTCTATCTACATTATTATTATTAGGCCCGAGCCCAGACATACATGTCGGCGAGGGCCTATTAAAATCGCATGGTTCCATTATTATTATTCTGTCACCGCTTTGCACGCAAATTTGACACCCTGAACGTTAATGAAAAGTCAATTTTATTTGACCAAAAATTCAAGCCCAGCAAAAATGAATTGTTTGTGAAGTCGCCAAAATTTTTTTTGCTAAATGACTCAGTGGCACCCCCTCAAAAATCAAAATACATTACGCGGATGGGAATCCTCCCCAAATTTTTGTCATCGTACAAACATTAAACTTGGTACATACATAGCCCATGGTAGAACAAGTAAAAAATAACATTATGGCCCCGCCCTAAACCCAACAGGAAGTCAGCCATATTGGGTGGAAGTGTGGACCTATAAAATCCCACCCCTCATACTTTCCTCATCTCCTCCTAGGGTTTACATCCAATATGGACCAAACTGGGTGAAAATCACCTACACACATGTGTGATCAAAAGTTATCGCCTACATTTTTGATCAAATGTTGGGCGTGGCTGTGACGAGGTCACAATGAAGCAGCAATTTTTAAAAGTATAAAAGTGAGTATATCTCACACACACAGTGTCAGATTGAGTTGGAGCCAATGTAGCATTTGTGCGGAATGACAACCTGAACACAATGATATGTAACTCGTATAGTTGGATCGTAAAATGGCTCTCTGGCGCCACCAAAAATTTTTTTTGACATAGTCAAACAAAATTTGGCACACACATCCCTCATGCCAAACTGAACCAAAAAGCCAATGTGGACATGCTCCTATTTACAATTGTGTTGCCATGACAACACCAAAACTGTACCATTCAAATGAATGGGTTTTTGGCAGAATCCCACCAAGATAAAATGTAGGTGATCAAAAGTGATCGCCTACATTTTTTATCAAATACTGGGCCTGGCTGTGATGAGCTGGTGATGAGGCGGTCATTTTCAGAAGTATAAAAATGTGTGTATCTGGCAGAATGTCGGATCGAGCCCACGATACAGTGTGCTCTCACTGTTGGTGGCCTCTGCGGTTGTGTGGGGAGGCGGTCGTGTGGGAGGGCGAGGGCCTTAACACCACTTGCGGTTTTAATTATTATTATTACTATTATTATTATTCTTATTATTGTTATTTAGTTCTGTTGTTAGTTTTGAGGGCCTGAATATGTGAGAAAACTCAATACTCTTATTCTACAAGTGAAAATTGGATGCAGATTCAAATAATGTACTAATGAGTTCATGAAAGAGTTGTTTCATGACAAAACCTCAGAACTCATTACGCTGCCACGATCATATGATATCGCAAAAGGTCACCAACTTGAATGGATTGAATCATCATCTTGTTAAGGCTTTTCTGATCAAATTTGAGATGCATATGTTCAACATGTACATCAAAACACCAAAACATTTATAAAGTAAGTAAAGTAAATTTTATTTATAGAGCACTTTTCACAGACAGAGTCACAAAGTGCTTTATCAATTCAAATCAGAATTTATTTATTGGTACTACTAGGTGGCGTTAAAGAGTCAGATTCAATATTGTCATGTCATTATGTTCAGGGTGTGACTCTTATCATACATATGAAGCCATGATGATGTCAATAATATTTATTTTTTAATTCAAATTATTCATTTAAATGAATATTTATAAAAATACCAAATTTATTTTTCTCTTTAAATTTTCACTTGTTTGTGGTTTTTCTCTCTTTCTTTCTTTAACCCTCGCTCTTTCACCACTTTAACTAGTCAAGGCAGACAACCCCCCCAACAGTGGAAAATGGTACTCCTTGTAGATTATCTCTTACTTGAACCAGACACTCACCCCCACAGATGAGTCTGCAAAACGTGAGGTCCACCCACCAACAACTCCTGACAAAAAAAACAAAAAAACCCAATATGCACCTTAAGTCTGTTCTACAGGGTGGGGAAGCAAAATTTACAATATTTTGAGGCAGGGATTGAAAGACAGTGTATGACCAATTAGTTTATTGAAAGTCATGAGAATTTATTTGCCACAAGAAAATTTACATATTAGAAAATGTTTTTATTCTATGTGTCCTCCTTCTTTCTCAATAACTGCCTTCACACGCTTCCTGAAACTTGCGCAAGTGTTCCTCAAATATTCGGGTGACAACTTCTCCCATTCTTCTTTAATAGTATCTTCCAGACTTTCTCCTAATAGTTTTGCTCATAGTCATTCTCTTCTTTACATTATAAACAGTCTTTATGGACACTCCAACTATTTTTGAAATCTCCTTTGGTGTGACGAGTGCATTCAGCAAATCACACACTCTTTGACGTTTGCTTTCCTGATTACTCATATGGGCAAAAGTTTCTGAAAAGGTATGGATAATAGTGTTAGGTATGATTATGACATCAATATATGTTTGGTTTCAAAACAATTGACGTAGTGCCTGCTGAGAAAAAACAACGAAATGTTCATTGTAAATTTTGCTTCCCCACCCTGTACACAGTCTGTCATGTAGTGCTGCTGTTGTTTTATTTACCATTTATCACTCATTAATATCTCTACAACCCCATGTAAATATATAACCCCTGCATCTCATGTTTACATTACACTGTCTGGATATATTGTGTATATATTGTTTATTTTTCTACGTAGATCTTTTTTAAAACATGCCCTATTTTTATACATACTGCTTATATGTGCCCTGGGAACAAATAAAGTTTTGTGAATATGAATAATACTAGCCGCATTAAATACTTAGTCAAAGTTCAATCAATAATACATTAATTCAATCAACAATACATCTAACCGCATCCATATAAACCGAGACTAACTAACAACAACTTTTTGACTCACCAACTCCCGTGCTAAAACAGTTCCCACAAGTCAATTTGACACAGCTTGGGTTGTGGTAGACTAAGCATTACAAAGTATACGTTGAGTATCACCTCACAGAAAGGTAAAAAAGAGCGAAAAAAACCAACAGCTTTGAAACCACCCTGCAGCGTACTTCTCCTTCAGCGTCATCACTACATTTGAATAACTGAACCACCGCAGGGCGATAATATGGGAAAAGCGATTGGGTGTGTCGCGTAATGTGACCATGTGACATCATTAAATGCTTTGTAACCAACTGGCCGCACAGGCTCATGGGTCCTTCTCTCAAGATGTTGTGGAGATACTGCGAAAGCAATTCACAAGAAACTCAAACTCAGACTTAATAAATGCTAAAGTTAAGTCTTTGTGAACTTCTCTTGAAAACATCTTTCCCAAAACCAAAATATGCATTTCACACAAAGTAGAATGGAATAAAGACTAAATAACTCACCCAGCAGCATCAGTGCAGAAAAGGAGTTATCAGCTCTGTATACTGGACCAGATGGATTTAATGAACATATACCATCAAGTCTCATTCCTTTAATAGTCCATGGATCACTGTGGCTCATCTCCTTCACTGTCCGGATGGTGCTGCATTCACTGACCACACCTTGATATAAACACACACACATTTTCAAATTAAACAGGAGGATTAGTTAGATTAGAGATTTTTTTTTTTTTGTTGTGCCCCTAATCCTCAGGGCGCACCCTTGAGTCTTCAGACCAGAATCTCCTGAAGGTCCCAAAGACTCATTTTAAAACCCGGGTAGACCTGTCCTTTCAGGCTGAACCCCCCCCGACTCTGGAATGACCTACCCCTGTCCCTCCCTGTGGTCGACTCCACTGACTCTTTTAAAAAGCAACTCAAGACGTTTTTATTTAGGAAAGCTTTTGGTTGATGGATTTATCCTTTTTATTTATTTTATAAATTATTCTTATGTTGTTTTATTGCACCCATTTTATGTACAGCACGTTGTGATTTTTATCTGTGAAAAGCGCTTTATAAAAATCTTTACTTACTTGCTAAATTACACAGTCTAATTCAATGTGATTCAAACAGAGGTTACAGTATGTTCAGCGTATCTTTGGACAGAATATCCTCTCGTATGTTCCATCTCTAACTTTGTTTTGTACATGGACCAAACGTCCTGCCTCAGACACACATACATGATTTCATACTATATTAACCCTTTCATGCATGAATTATAAGAACGTTAATCAAGTTTTTTTTTCTTTATTCTTTTTTAGGCATTTAAAAACAATGAGAACATTTTTTTAATGAAGCTATTTTTCATGGAGTTGCAAAAATGTGCATTTAATTTTTAAAGCAACGAAACGTGTATTTACTGATATACTGTGTGAAAACTATGAAATAAAACCTTTAATGCTGCTAATTTGATGTTTTCTCACATTTTAACATACACTACAAACAAAAAGTTATGGATATTTCAAATTTTTGGGGCTATTTTTTTCAGTTGGGATTTTTGCACAACGCTTTTTACTTTTTTGTGTGTGAATTGAATTGAAACACATTTTTTTAATGACCAGGCATAGTTATATTTACAAATGGCAAAAATTACCAAAAGAATGACAAAAAAAGAGAAATATCCTTAACTTTTTGTTTGTAGTGAACTCCAATACTAGTCACTTCATGGAGATAATATGCCAAAAAAAAAGGTCTAATAACGACAACAAGGAATTGATTTACACTCAAACATGTTAGATTTGGTTTATCAAGAACAGCCAAGTTACAGTGATGTTATCAATTGTAGTGTATTGTGTAGGCTCATATGTAACTAAAATAACAAAATCCATGAATATACAAGAGAACGGCTGTAGAGTAACTGTCCACCGTAGTGACCAGTATGCATGAAAAGGGTTAATGATATGATTGGAAACACAAGCTACGACAATTTGAGACACACAGAATACAGTTTATATCGGAGCAGTATTATGTACGTAAAACTCATAGTACTGGCTAGAATTACCTCTCGTATGGTGAGTTTAATACTTTAATTACAGTAGACACAGTACAGATATATGTATTTATCAACAGGTCTTAGCTTTAGCCACCTTAGCTTTTGTAGCCGCGGTGAGCTGCTCCGGAACACACATGGAAACCGTTTGGACTAAATGTCACAAACTGTAGCTGTTCTGTTTTAACACTCATAATTCGCATGAAGCCTACCCGTATTTGCAGGTTAAAACACGGACTAATTCTGTTTTGGAAATGCTCATTCAAACTTTTCGCGGTTAGCTTGTAGCTTCTCTCCAGTTCGCTACTGTTGTCAGTGCGCCTGCGCAAAGTGAAGCCGTCCTCTCGCGTTAGCTTGATGAGACGTTCCGTTTCCGCGGTGTTTCAGTCTAATGGTGGTTTTTTGTAACGTCAAATGTGGAAGAGGTAGTTTGTCTTTTGTCGTAAAATACCGAGTACAGATGGACAGTGAAACACAGACTATAGGTGCAGTTTTATTTTCTGACAGACAGAAAGTATCACGTTTGATGAAACCAAATGTATGACTTTTAAAGACAGGCCAACATAGTTATTATACACCAAAATGGCCAAAAATACTCTAAAATGCACTAAAATATACAAAATATATGCTCAAGTGTTGTAAAATACACATTAATATACTAAAATATACAATAGATAGGCTAAACTATCCAAAAAAATATGCTAAAATATACTAAAAAAACACATTAATACAGTAAAATGCACTAAAATATACAAAATATATGCTGACATACACAAAAACATACTAAAATATTGTAAAATACACATTATTGCACTAAAATTCACTAAAATATACAAATATATATGCTGAAATATAAAAAAATTATGCAAAAATGTACCAAAATGCACATTAATACAGTAAAATTCACTACACAAAATATATCCACTGCTTCCTGAAGTTCAGGTAGCTCCTTTATTTCTTGTCTTTCATTGTTGGACACACTGATTAATCCAGGTGTGTCTGCTACGTCTTTTTGTGACTACTGATTAATTAGGCACACCTGGACTAATCAGTGTGTCCAATAATGAAAGCCTGGAAATAAAGAGGTCACATTAAGTTCAGGAAGTAGTGGGGCTGTGCATAGAGCATGAAAAAATAAAGGAATGTCCACACAACCTGTGAGCTCCCAAACCATTTATTCAGTGATGTTTTGGGCTGAGGCCCTTCATCAGACTGAGGACAGACAATCTTACACAGGTGTTTTATATGTAGCATCTAATCACAACACGTGACCTGCGATATACGGCATTTTGGAATAACAGAAAACAGTCTATTAAAACTTTTCAAACATATGATCAATTATAAATGATCAAGAGTCAAACATTCCAAGTATCCACAAATACAAAATACACAGGTGTTTTATATGCAGTGCTCGACCACAAAAGCACGTGACATGCAATATACGTCATCTTAGAAGAGCAGAAAATAACTTATTAAACCTTATCATACATACAATCAATCATAAATCGTCAAATGTTTCAAATGTCTACAAATACACATAATTTTTAGTGATCAAACTGCTTTGCACTCATATTTATAAACAGATATTAATCAAATTTCTACAGGTCCATTTAGTTATACTGTCCATCTGAATGCGGTGACAAACACCACAGCATGTGTGCACAGTTCTTACTGACAAAAATACAAGAACAGATTTACAAAAATGGATTTACAAAAGCAACAACAAAAGAAAAAGCTATACTGGGCAACGTTGAGATACATCCAAATAGACATCTAAACTACAGTGTTGGAGTGAGGATATATATACTACATACACTGGAGTGAAGTGGTCTATGTGAAGATTAATTTTAGGAACGTATGAGGAATTGTGAAGAGTCTATAAAAACGGTCTGAGATCAAATTCTTCATTGAGGCCTTTGGGGTTAAGCGTATCTAAAGTATGAATCCAAAAAGCCTCCCGTTGGAGTAACAAACGGTTGATATCACCCCCTCAGCTAGGCACACTGACTTTTTCTATGCCCAAGTACTTTAACATACTGACACTGTGTTGTGCTTATGTAAAATGTATGGCCACTGGGCTTTTTGTGTCTTTATTATGTATGTTTGATCTGTGTTCTGAGATCCTGGTTTTCAAATGTCTACTAGTTTTACCAATGTAGGCTAGTCCACATGGACATTTTAACATGTAAATTACATTTCTTGTGTTACAGGTTATTGTTCCTTTGATTTTGTAGGATTTGCCAGACCTAGGATGAGTAAAGGTCTGTGTTTTATGTGTAAAATTACACTGAGTGCAGTGGATGCATCTATAGTTACCATGTGGTATGTTTTGTAAAAAATGTGGCTGAGTCAGGGGAGGTAAATGAGCCCGAACCAGCATGTTACTCAAATTTGGTGGTCTTTTGAATACAACTCGTGGTGGTGCAGAGAAGTCTTTTAGGTTCGGATCTGATTGTATTATGTGCCAGTGTTTGTTGATAATCTGTATAAAGTCTGTGCCCAAGGGTGAGTATTGTATAATACAGTTGTTTTTCGACTTTGTTTTTTTAGTTCTTCTAAGTTGAAGACATTGATTTTGAGTCATTTTGTCAAACCTTTTTCGTACACATTATTGCACTAAAATTCACTAAAATATACAAATATATATGCTAAAATATAAAAAAAAAAATGCAAAAATGTACTAAAATGCACATTAATACAGTAAAATTCACTACACAAAATATATCCACTACTTCCTGAAGTTCAGGTAGCTCCTTTATTTCTTGTCTTTCATTATTGGACACACTGATTAATCCAGGTGTGTCTGCTACGTTCTTTTTGCGACTACTGATTAATTAGGCACACCTGGACTAATCAGTGTGTCCAACAATGAAAGCCTGGAAATAAAGAGGTCACCTTAAGTTCAGTAAGTAGTGAGGCTGTGCATAGAGCCCATTTAGATTTATTATTATGGGCTCTATTTATCTGTGAAAACTTGAATTATTGGATTTATCGGAATGACGTCATTTTTGTCCAATACTGGTGCCGATAGTTATTGTGCATCCCTAATATAAACTGATGTCTTTATTCATCTTACAACATCAATCTTATAGAATACTTGGTTGCTGTGGAAAATGACATCACACCATTTGATCTTACACTCTTTCCTGAACCTAGCTCTTTTTTTTTAAATTAAAATTATATCTTTGATGAGGCTGTCTGTCTTGGCTTTTATACAAACACATGCACATGATACAACAGCAGCTTCTGTCACTCCTATTCAAACAGAGGTTGACTGAACCATCTGCAACATCTCCTAGGCAGAAAAAACATCTGCTAACTTCTACATAAAAACATAAACAGTGATCTACGTTTCAATGCAGAAAAAATAAAGACTGGTAATGATAATGATGTGTTGGTAGTGACTGGAAGAAGTAAAGAAATGTGTCACAAATCCTTTAGGCCAGGTACCATATCTGACCAATTCTGGAAGGCTTGCATGCTCTGACCCTCAGAGTCCAGTAGGGGAAAGGTGGGAGGGGCTGGGTGGGTCAAACCATTTTTGAGGTAAGGTGGGGGTATTTTTCTTGTTAAAATATTGCATTCCAACCATGTACTGTACATGGTTTTGATATTTTTCTAGCTTGTCAAAAATGGACATACAGTAAAAAAAAATCTCTTAAGTTTTAGGGGTGTTGGGATTCAATTAAAGGGTGTTTCAACAACCCTAAAAATGGGCTACAAACCCCCTCTTGGTAACAATTTGTTAAATTTCAGATAATGCAAAATAGGATCCTTTTTTTTTTTTCTTTTTTTTTTTTTAATCTTTTTTTATTATTTAAAATTATACATTTACACAAACATGTACCCATACACAGGGAACTACACAGACACAACATATACAAACAAACCATACAACAAACATACCAAACACCCGGAAAAAGATTAAAAAAAAAAAAAAAAAAAAAAAAAAAAAAAAAAAAAAAAAAGCAACAACAATGGAATCCTTTTTTTCTCTACTGTCAACAACAGTGTCCTGCTGTCACCTACTTCCTTTTGATGGAAAAATGTGTTGTTGGTTTGCATTGTATTGACTCAGCCCTGAGTATTGTAAAGAGGAATTGATAACGTTATTTATCTTTTTTTTTTTTATTTATTTATTTATTTATTTATTTATTTATTTAATTAAATCTTATTCTCTTTTCTTCAAAAGAGCAAGAGCAGAAGAAGTCCAAGGAATTTTTTTTTTTTTCTCATTTACTTTACGTCTTCATATGGGTGCGCATCCTACTGACGTCATTTGCACAGGTGACGCCAATCAACACCCTTTAAAAAGCTGGAACCAGTAGCACGGGAGAGCAGGAGAAGTCAACAGCTTGTCAACGTTTGTGCGCCTATATGTTGACTTTTACGAAGAGGAGACGCTTCAGAGAAGAGTTCGGTTTGTTTTTAAAAACGATACTCTGCCGGAAAGCACAAGAAGAAGCAGAAAAAGACGAAAACCCTAAAGGTTGGTTTATGCTTGCTACATGAACGTGATGTGCGGAAAATAGACACGGGGAGTCGGCACTAGAGTACGCCTACGACTAGAGTTGCTGTGCGTTTAAAAAACAAAACAAAAACAAACAAACAAACAAAGATAAAGGTCCGAGTTTGACCGAACAAACCGAACTCCAACCTGCACGAGGAGCCACAGAGGAGGAGGCACGAGCCGCGGATGGAAAGGTAATGAATTAAACACTTTTATAGCGTTTCAATCGACATTAATATGTGGATAAAGTGTCTTAAACTGACTCCATTTTTGACAGGGAGACGACGTTGAACTCTTCGCGGTCAATACGCAGCAGTCGTCGCAGAGTAAGGAGCTGGTTTTGGCTGATTGAGGTGGTGGTTGGGGTTGTGGTCTCGCGCTCCGGGTCTCCACACTGGGCCCATGCGCATGCGTCGGCATAATGCTGATTTTTGTGAGTCAGGAGTGTTTAAGTCGTTGTTGGTGTTGGAGGTTCAGTTCTAGTGATTTGAGGAGAGTCTTAGGATGTTCATGTTGCTTTTTTTTCAGGTAAACAACGACGGGTAAGTGGAGCTTTTTTTTTTTTATTTCTTCCGCTGGTGTCTTGGCCGCCGTGCCATGACATCTACATTCATACATGAAGCTCAGTTTGTTTGTAGAGGAGTTGGTCTAGTATATTTACTGGGTTTCCATCATTTAGTGACTGTGGTTTAATTCTTGGTTTGTCAGTTTTTGTTGAATCTGGTTGTATTGGAGTTTACTGACTGTATTGGGTCAGATTTGTGGAGTTGCTCGTATTGTTAAACTGAGCTTCATATTTAACTGCACACAAACACATTTACATGGACGCTTTGACAAGTGTATTCGCTTTTATTCAATGCTCTTTATTCATGTTCGATGCGCTCTTTTTTTTTTTTTTTTTTTTTTTTTTGGCCGCCATGCCATAACATCTACACCTTCACATGTTCATTCATTAGATGCTTATGATGACCAGCTTGTTTGTGCATATGGAGTTGGTCTAGTATACACTAACACATTTACATGGCTGATTTTACATGTGCATTCGCTCTTATTCAATGCTCCTTAGTCATGCTTATTATGTCCTATGCTTTTTGGCCACTGTGCCATCACATCTACACATTCACATGTTCACATTCATATGATGCTCAGATTGTCTGTGCATATGGAGTTGGTCTAGTATACGCAAACACATTTACATGGCTGATTTTACATGTGAATTTGCTGTTAATTGATGCCCGTTTATTCTGCTGGTTTTATGATGCAGAGTTTGTTCTTAGATGAGTTGGTCTAGTATATTTACTGGGTTTCCACGTTTAATTCCATTTGATGTAGAAAGTCTAATTCTTGGTTTGTCAGTTTTGTTAGAATCAGATGGTACCGATGGAGTCTGTCTGTGATTGTGACTGGATATTGGCTCCCAGTGTGATGGTGATATGGATGGTTTTGGTTGTCAATGGCAGGATGATTTGTTGCTGTGCTAAATTCTGTGTGGTGGCATTTCAGCTCTTACACTGGTGGTGATTTTTCTATCTTTTGAAATGAGCAACACACACAAACTCACACAGCTCTTTTTTTCAGGTAAACAACAACAGGTATGCGCTGTTTACATTATTTCTTTTGCTGGTTTATTGGCCGCCATGACATCCACACATATTCATAAGATGTTTATGAAGCTCAGATTGTTCTTGGATGAGTTGGTCTAGTATATTTACTGGGTTTCTATGTTTTAGCCCATTTGGTTGAAGTTTTTGGAGTTACATATTGGTTCAGATTTCTTGTCTTGTGTGTTAAAATGAGCTTCATATTCATCTGCGCACATGTGTATATACACTTTACTTGCCTTTTTTCTTTTTCATTCTTTCCTCTGCTGGTTTACTGGCAGCCGTGCCATGACATCTACACGTTCACATTTTTAACATGTTTATGAAGCTCAGTTTGTTCTTAGATGAGTTGGTCTAGTATATTTACTGGTTTCCATCATTTAGTCCATATGACTGCGGTTTAATTCTTGGTTTGTCAGTTTTTGTTGAATCTGGTTGTATTGGTGGAGTTTACTGACTATACTGGTTCAGAGTTGTGGAGTTGCACTTTGTATTAATGAAACTGAGCTTCATATTCAACTGCACACAAACACATTTACATGGATGTTTTGACATGTGTATTCGCTATTAATCTACGCCCTTTTATTCATGTTTATCATTTTCGATGCCTTTTTTTTTTTTTTTTTTTTGGCCGCCATGCCATCGCATCTACGCCTTCGCATGTTCATCCATAAAATGCTTATGATGCTCTGATTGTGCATATGGAGTTGGTCAATATACGCAAACACTTCTACATGTGTATTCGATGCCCTTTATTCATGTTTATTATTTCCGATGCGGTTTTCTTTGGCCGCCGTGCCATCACATCTGCACATTTACATGTGCACATTCATAAGATGGTTATGATGATCAGATTCTGTGCATATGGAGTTGGTCTTGTATATTTACTGGTTTTTCCATCATTTAGTCCATATGACTGGTTTGGATGGGTTTGATTGGAGTTTAATTCTTGGCTTGCCAGTTTGCTGGATTCTAGTGGGACTTGATACTCGGACTGTATTGTTCCTCAGTGTAACTTAACGAATCAAAATCATCAATCTTGTTGTCTCATGGATGGGAGGAGTTGCATTATGTTTTTGTGTTGTGGCGTTTCAACTCTTTCATTGGTTGTGATTATAAGGTGATTCTGAGTTTTGAGTTGAGATTCTTGTACAAATTAAAAATTGTCCATTTCATGACACTAGTACACATTACAAACTGTCCATTTCCTAACAGTAGTACACAATAAAAATAAACGGAGCCCATTTTATCAGTCATACCCAAGATATTTCTTTTTTTCAAGTGACCGACAACAGGTGCGTGTTAATTTTTTTTTATTTTTTTAAATTTCTTCTGCTGGTTTCATGGCCGCTGTGCCATGACATCTACACATGTTCACATTCATAAGACTGTTTGGATGGGTTTCATTGGAGTTGAATTCTTGGTTTGTCAGTTGTTTGTTCAAAGTGGTGTGGCTTGAAGTCATTCCTTGGCATATTTGCATTGGTTTCTGTGGTTGGGTCTGGATGTAGTTCCCTGTGCGACTCTAGATTGATGATTTTGGTCGTCGGTGAAAGGACTGTTTGTCCTCCGTTGGGTGTGACTTTGCGGAGTTGCACCTTTGTAGTTTAATAAATGACCTACCTTTTGTAGTTTGATAAAATGACCTTTGTATTTATCTACACACTCACACATGCTTATTCTAGTTTGTAATATATCAACTCTTTGTAACTGATTAGACTTTCATAAATAACTTCAAACATGTAACTAAATAGATACTGAACTAAAAGCGAACAGGAAATACAAACTGAAACCTCAAAACATGAACAAATCCCAGGGTCACTATCACTTTAAACATGAATTCATTCTATAAACTTTAAACATGATCTCATGTATCTTGATGACTTCAGATCTTTGTCTTTTTCCCTTTTTTTTTTTTTGTATTAAATTGTATTTTTGTATTAAATCCATTAAACATATTTAAAACCCTGACTGGTTTCCTTCTCTAATGTAAATATCCTGTGATGTTCTGTACTATTATATTTACTCCTGTTTTTAACATAAATGATGTGTAATATCTCTCTCCCCTTGTATTTTAGTCTATCATTTTGCTGTTTTTTGTTCTTCTGTATGACACTTTTTTTTTTTTGAATGTACAGCTGTTTTTGTCTTTAATCTTGTAGGTTTTTCTTTTTTTTTTTTTTTTTTTTTTTTGGATAAACTGGTTTGTGCAAAGAAGCAGTGGGATTTAAATCCAATCCAAGGTCATGGGAGGAGCCAATGGGCACCCATCTTGTTTTCCACCAAAGTGCCAGGTTACAGCGTTAACACTTTGACCACCATGTCAGTTTCATTTCTTTCCCCTTGGCAGCTGTTCCTGCCTTTCAATGTTAATTCAAGTTTAGGCCTGAAAATATCAGTGAGGTCAGGTTAGGGTTAGGTTTAGGGTTAACTCTGTGACATTTTCAGGCTTAAACGAGTTGAGTGTTGACATGGTGGCCAAAGTGTTGATGTTGTAACCTGGCAATTTTGTGGAAAACAAGATGGATGCCCATTGGCCCCTCCCATGACCTTTGATTGGATTTAAATCCCACCGCTACTTCATGCAAACCAGTTTAACTTGGCTTGTGCAATTTGCCCCTGCTAACTCAGACATGAAAACCTAGGTCTGTAAATTTGGACAAATATCCACCACTCCCCCACCTATTGACATCCACAAAAGAGAATTCCAAAAATTATCAAATGTTTATTTCTCCCCCGTCGCCAGGTGTGTCTCTCTCGGTCTCTCTTTGTTTTTTGTTTTTTTTTTTTGTTTTCCTCCTGACAGTTGGCTTGGGCTCTTCCTGCCCTACCTGGATTGAAACCCTGGAGCATGTTAGTTTTATTTAATTTTGGTGTGCCTTTTTTTTAAATTTAATTTTATTATTTGTTAACTTATTTTAGTGTATTGATTTATTTTATTGACTCTTAGTGGTGTGTTTTTATTTTTTAAACTTGGTTGCGGTGTGTGTGTGTGTGTGTGTATACTTTGGGTGTTTTGGGTCTGTCTTGGCGATGCCACAGTGGTGGTGATTTTGGTTGTGGGTGCTGTGGCGTGGAATTGTCATGTCATCACATCTCGCAGGGGTGCATAGGTGTGTGGATGGGTTTGAGTGTGGGTGATGGGAGGTGGAGGGGGTGTGGGGTTTGAGGGTGGGAGTTGAAACATCCATCACTTTCACTCATCCATGCACACACTACACTACTGATAATACAAACTACATATAGTATTTACTTCATTATTTGGTATTAACCCGATTCAAGCACTATTAACTAATACATTAAATTTTTTTACGACATCCTCCCGTTTGTTTTTGTCAAGGCTCTATGGGCCGGTCTTGACAAAATGGGGGCTCTGTCCCAAGTTGATTTTATTTAGTTTGAATCATGTGGTGTTTGTCACCATGGGAAGGTCGGTGAAATACTGTTCAGACTCACATTGTCTGGGTGTTCTCCAGTCAGGTGTAGAGACCTACCCCTTTGGGTTTGTCACCTTTTTTTTTTTTTGTAGTGTTGTGGGGAGCGGCTAGTGTTGGTTGCCGTGGTAACCATCTCGGGGGCAGTCCGTGGGGTGTGTGGAGTAGTTTGCTTTGCAAGGTGCTTCACGTCCCGCTGGTTTCCTGCTTAATCGACCCACCGCAGAACCACGTGAAGACTAGGGTTCAGTTAGATTTTGGGTTGGGTAGTTGAGGGGGGACACTCAGGGGCTCTGTCTGCCTTAATGTGAGTCTAACAGCACTGTTTGACCTGGTTCTGGGGTGGGTTTGGTAAATATGGACAGTTTGTCGGGTTTTTATGAAGTGCTAAGCACTTTATATCTTAGTCATCTTGCATTTTTTAAGTCGTCTTTACGACACTCTTTGTTTGTACAGTTCGTCTTTTTAATCTATTGTATTAGTCTATCACTGTGCTTTTTTTTTTTTTTTTTTTTTTTTTTTTGTCTCTGGTACGACAGTTTTTAAATTGTTCAGCTGTTTTTCTGTCTTTAATTTCTTGTATTTTATTCTTTCATATTGTTTTTCCCTTGTAAATCGCTTTGGAAAAATCGTCTGACAAATGGATAAAATATAAATGTAATTATATTAGCACCAGCTGTTTTGAACAGTTCTACAGGGTGTATAAAAACTGTAAATTTTGGAAAATTACCCCCAGTTACACATTTGATGATTTTTGGAATTTTATGTCATGGACATCAGTAGGAAGGGATTGGTGGATATTTGTCCAAATTTGCAGACCCAGGTTTTCATGCATGAGTGAACAGGGGCAAATTGCACAATCAGAGTTGAAACTGGTTTGTGCAAAGTAGTGGTGGGATTTAAATCCAATCCAAGGTCATGGGAGGGGCCAATGGGCATCCATCTTGTTCTCCACCAAAGTGCCAGGTTACAGCGTTAACACTTTGACCACCATGTCAGTTTAATTTCTTTCCCCTTGGCAGCTGTTCCTGCCTTTCAATGTTAATTCGAGTTGTTTAGACCTGAAAATATCAGTGAGGACAGGTTAGGATTAGGGTTAGGTTTAGGGTTAACTCTCAGTGACATTTTCAGGCCTAAATGAGTTGAATTTTTGACATGGTGGCCAAAGTGTTAATGTTGTAACCTGACAATTTTGAGGAAAACGAGATGGATGCCCACTGGCCCCTCCCATGACCTTGGATTGGGTTTAAATCTCACCGCTACTTCATGCAAACCAGTTTTAACTTGGATTGTGCAGTTTGCCCCTGTTCACTCATACATGAAAACCAGGGTCTGTAAATTTGGACAAATATCCACCAGTCCCCTACCTACTGGTGTCCAGAAAAGAAAATTCCAAAACTTATCAAATGAGGAACTGGGGGTAATTTTTCAAAATGTGTGGTGTGTGTTTTTTTTTTTTTTTTTTTTTTTTTTTTTTTTAGTACACCCTGTAGTTCAGTTTGTTGCGCATCAATGTCTCCCCCCCCCCCCTCCCCAGTGTCTCCTTTTTTTTTTTTCTGTTGCTTGTTCTCTTTTTGTCCTCTTGACAGGTGGCTTGGCTATTCCCACCCTACCTGGATTTAAACCAAGGAGCGTGTTTGGTTTGTTTTTAATTTACTTTTGATTTTGATGTGTTTCTTTAATTTTATTTTGTGATCTTATTTTGGTGTATTCATTTATTTTATTGACTTGTTTTTTGTATGGAACTTGGTTGGAGTGGTGTGTGTGTGCACTTTGGGTGTTTTGGGTCTGTCTCCACAGATGCCACAGTGGTGGTGATGGCCGTGGTGATTTTGGTTGTGGGTGCTGTAGCGTGGAATTTTCATGTCATCACATCTCGCAGGGGTGCATAGGTGGGTGTGTTTATGTGGGGGTGTGTGGAAGGGTTTATGGGTGTGGGTGATGGGAGGTGGAGGGGGTGTGGGGTTTGAGGGTGGGAGTTGAAACATCCATCACTTTCACTCATCCATGCACACTGCACTACTGATAACACAAACTACATATAGGATTTACTTAATTATTTGGTATTAACCCGATTCAAGCACTATTAACTAATACATTAAATTTTTTTACGACATCCTCCCATTTGTTTTTGTCAAGGCTCTATGGGCCGGTCTTGACAAAATGGGGGCTCTGTCCCAAGTTGATTTATTTAGTTTGAATCATGTGGTGTTTGTCACCATGGGAAGGTCGGTGAAATACTGTTCAGACTCACATTGTCTGGGTGTTCTCCAGTCAGGTTTAGAGACCTACCCCTTTGGGTTTGTCAGTTTTTTTTTTGTTTTTTTTTTTTTGGTAGTGTTGTGGGGAGCGGCTAGTGTTGGTTGCCGTGGTAACCATCTCGGGGGCAGTCCGTGGGGTCTGTGGAGTAGTTTGCTTTGCAAGGTGCTTCACGTCCTGCTGGTTTCCTGCTTAATCGACCCACCGCAGAACCACATGAAGACTAGGGTTCAGTTCAGTTAGATTTTGGGTTGGGTAGTTGAGGGGGGACACTCAGGGGCTCTGTCTGCCTTAATGTGAGTCTAACAGCACTGTCTGACCTGGTTCTGGGGTGGGTTTGGTAAATATGGACAGTTTGTCGGGTTTTTATGAAGTGCTAAGCACTTTATATCTTTATTAGTCATCTTGCTTTTTTTAAGTCATCTTTACGACACTCTTTGTTTGCACAGTTCGTCTTTTTAATCTGTTGTATTAGTCTATCACTGTGCTTTTTTAAATTTTTTTTTATTTTGTGTCACTGTTTTTAATTATACAACTGTTTTTGTCTTTTTTAATCTACTCATGTATTTTAGTCTATCATTTTGCTTTTTTTATTCTTCTGTACAACACTTTAAAGCTGTTTTTGTCTTAATCTATTGTATTAGTGTATCATTTTGCTTTATTTTGTATGATGTTTTTAATTGTACAGCTGTTTTTTAATTGTACAGCTATTTGTCTTTTTCTAATCTTTTTGTATTTTAGCTTTTGCTTTTTTTTTTTTTTTTTATTTCTGGTACGACACAGTTTTTAAATTGTACAGCTGTTTTTCTGTCTTTAATTTCTTGTATTTTATTCTTTCATATTATTTTTCCCTTGTAAATCGCTTTGGAAAAATCATCTGCCAAATGGATAAAATATAAATGTAATTATATTAGCACCAGCTGTTTTGAACAGTTGTACAGGGTGTATTAAAAAAAAAACTGTACATTTTGAAAAATTATCCCCAGTTACACACTTGATGGTTTTTGGAATTTTATGTCATGGACATCAGTAGGTAGGGATTGGTGGATATTTGTCCAAATTTGCAGACCCAGGTTTTCATGCATGAGTGAACAGGGGCAAATTGCACAATCCAAGTTGAATCTGGTTTGTGCATAGTGGTGGTGGGATTTAATTCCAATCCAAGGTCATGGGAGGGGCCAATGGGCATCCATCTTGTTCTCCACCAAAGTGCCAGGTTACAGCGTTAACACTTTGACCACCATGTCAGTTTAATTTCTTTCCCCTTGGCAGCTGTTCCTGCCTTTCAATGTTAATTCGAGTTGTTTAGACCTGAAAATATCAGTGAGGACAGGACAGGTTAGGATTAGGGTTAGGTTTAGGGTTAACTCTCAGTGACATTTTCAGGCCTAAATGAGTTGAAGTTTTGACATGGTGGCCAAAGTGTTAATGTTGTAACCTGACAATTTTGAGGAAAACGAGATGGATGCCCACTGGCCCCTCCCATGACCTTGGATTGGGTTTAAATCTCACCGCTACTTCATGCAAACCAGTTTTAACTTGGATTGTGCAGTTTGCCCCTGTTCGCTCATACATGAAAACCTGGGTCTGTAAATTTGGACAAATATCCACCAGTCCCCTACCTACTGGTGTCCAGAAAAGAAAATTCCAAAACTTATCAAATGTGGAACTGGGGGTAATTTTTCAAAATGTGTGGGTTTTTTTTTTTTTTTTTTTTTTTTAGTACACCCTGTAGTTCAGTTTGTTGCGCATCAATGTCTCCCCCCCTCCCCAGTGTCTCCTTTTTTTTTTTTTCTGTTGCTTGTTCTCTTTTTGTCCTCTTGACAGGTGGCTTGGCTCTTCCCACCCTACCTGGATTTAAACTGAGGAGCGTGTTTGGTTTGTTTTTTAATTTACTTTTATTTAATTTTGATGTTTCTTATTTATTTAATTTTATTATTTTGTGAACTTATTTTAGTGTATTCATTTATTTTATTGACTTTTTTTTTTGTATGGAACTTGGTTGGAGTGGTGTGTGTGTGTGTGCACCTTGGGTGTTTTGGGTCTGTCTCCACAGATGCCACAGTGGTGGTGATGGCCGTGGTGATTTTGGTTGTGGGTGCTGTAGCATGGAATTTTCATGTCATCACATCTCGCAGGGGTGCATAGGTGGGTGTGTTTATGTGGGGGTGGGTGATGGGAGGTGGAGGGGGTGTGGGGTTTGAGGGTGGGAGTTGAAACATCCATCACTTTCACTCATCCATGCACACTGCACTACTGATAATACAAACTACATATAGGATTTACTTAATTATTTGGTATTAACCCGATTCAAGCACTATTAACTAATACATTAAATTTTTTTACGACATCCTCCCGTTTGTTTTTGTCAAGGCTCTATGGGCCGGTCTTGACAAAATGGGGGCTCTGTCCCAAGTTGATTTATTTAGTTTGAATCATGTGGTGTTTGTCACCATGGGAAGGTCGGTGAAATACTGTTCAGACTCACATTGTCTGGGTGTTCTCCAGTCAGGTTTAGAGACCTACCCCTTTGGGTTTGTCAGTTTTGTTTTTTTTTTTTTTTTTTTTTTTTTTGGTAGTGTTGTGGGGAGCGGCTAGTGTTGGTTGCCGTGGTAACCATCTCGGGGGCAGTCCGTGGGGTCTGTGGAGTAGTTTGCTTTGCAAGGTGCTTCACGTCCTGCTGGTTTCCTGCTTAATCGACCCACCGCAGAACCACATGAAGACTAGGGTTCAGTTCAGTTAGATTTTGGGTTGGGTAGTTGAGGGGGGACACTCAGGGGCTCTGTCTGCCTTAATGTGAGTCTAACAGCACTGTCTGACCTGGTTCTGGGGTGGGTTTGGTAAATATGGACAGTTTGTCGGGTTTTTATGAAGTGCTAAGCACTTTATATCTTTATTAGTCATCTTGCTTTTTTTAAGTCGTCTTTACGACACTGTTTGTACAGTTCGTCTTTTTAATCTATTGTATTAGTCTATCACTGTGCTTTCTTTTTTTTTATTTTGTCAGTTTTTAATTATACAACTGTTTGTCTTTTTTAATCTACTCATGTATTTTAGTCTATCATTTTGCTTTTTTTATTCTTCTGTACAACACAGTACAGCTGTTTTTGTCTTAATCTATTGTATTTTAATGTATCATTTTGCTTTTTTATTCTGTATGACGCTGTTTTTAATTGTACAGCTGTTTTTTAATTGTACAGCTATTTGTCCTCTAATCTTTTTGTATTTTAGCTTATTTTG
The DNA here is from genome assembly GCF_902148855.1 of Sphaeramia orbicularis. Lineage (NCBI taxonomy): Eukaryota > Metazoa > Chordata > Actinopteri > Kurtiformes > Apogonidae > Sphaeramia > Sphaeramia orbicularis. The sequence continues at coordinate 49,312,341 of NC_043978.1, read as the reverse complement.
CTTTTTTTTTCTGGTATGACAGTTTTTAAATTGTACAGCTGTTTTTCGGTCTTTAATTTCTTGTATTTTATTCCTATTGTTTTTTCCCTTGTAAATCGCTTTGGAAAAATCGTCTGACAAATGGATAAAATATAAATGTAATTATATTAGCACCAGCGTTTTTGAACAGTTCTACAGGGTGTATAAAAAAGCTGTACATTTTGAAAAATTACCCCCAGTTACACATTTGATGATTTTTGGAATTTTATGTCATGGACACCAGTAGGTAGGGGATTGGTGGATATTTGTCCAAATTTGCAGACCCAGGTTTTCATGCATGAGTGAACAGGGGCAAATTGCACAATCCGAGTTGAAACTGGTTTGTGCAAAGTAGTGGTGGGATTTAAATCCAATCCAAGGTCATGGGAGGGGCCAATGGGCATCCATCTCGTTTTCCACCAAAGTGCCAGGTTACAGCATTAACACTTTGACCACCATGTCAGTTTCATTTCTTTCCCCTTGGCAGCTGTTCCTGCCTTTCAATGTTAATTCGAGTTGGATGCCCATTGGCCCATTGGCCCCTCCCATGACCTTGGATTGGGTTTAAATCTCACCGCTACTTAGTGCAAACCATTTTTAACTTGGATTGTGCAGTTTGCTCCTGTTCACTCATACATGAAAACCTGGGTCTTTAAATTTGGACAAATATCCACCAGTCCCCTACCTACTGGCGTTCAGAAAAGAAAATTCCAAAAATTATCAAATGTGCAACTGGGGGTAATTTTTCTAAATGTTTTTTTTTTTTTTTTTCTCTGTCTCTCACTCGCTCTTTTTGTCCTCCTGACAGGTGGCTTGGGCTCTTCTCACCCTACCTGGTTTAAAACCCAGGAGCATGTTTGTTTTTTTATTTAAATTTTGAAGTTTCTTTTTTTATTCATTTAATTTTATTATTTTAACTTATTTTAGTGTATTCATTTATTTTATTGACTTTTTTTTATGGAACTTGGTTGGAGTGGTGTGTGCGTGTGCACTTTGGGTGTTTTGGGTCTGTCTTGGCGATGCCACAGTGGTGGTGATTTTTGTTGTGGGGGCTGTGGTGTGGAATTTTCATGTCATCACATCTCGCAGGGGTTCGTAGGTGGGTGTGTTTATGCGGGTGCGTGATTGGAGGTGGAGGGGGTGTGGGGTTTGAGGGTGGGAGTTGAAACATCCATCACTTTCACTCATCCATGCACACACTACGCTACTGATAATACAAACTACATATAAGATTTACTTCATTAGTTGGTATTAACCCGATTCAAGCACTAATAACTAATCCAATTTTTTTTTTTTTTTTTTTTTTTTTTTTAAGACATCCTCCTGTTTGTTTTTGTCAAGGCTCTATGGGCCGGTCTTGACAAAATGGGGGCTCTGTCCCAAGTTGATTTATTTAGTTTGAATTGTATTTTGTTTATCACCATTGGAAGGTCAGTGAAATACTGTTCAGACTCACATTGTCTGGGTGTTCTCCAGTCAGGTTTAGAGACCTACCCCTTTGGGTTTGTCACTTTTTTTTTTTTTTTGTGGTGTCGTGGGGAGCGGCTAGTGTTGGTTGCCGTGGTAACCATCTCGGGGGCAGTCCGTGGGGCCTGTGGAGCAGTTTGCTTTGCAAGGTGCTTCACGTCCCGCTGGTTTCCTGCTTAATCGACCCACCGCAGAACCACGTGAAGACTAGGGTTCAGTTCAGTTAGATTTTGGGTTGGGTAGTTGAGGGGGCACACTCAGGGGCTCTGTCTGCCTTAATGTGGGTCGAACAGCACTGTCTGACCTGGTTCTGGGGCAGGTTTGGTAAATATGGACAGTTTGTCGAGTTTTTATGAAGCGCTCAGTACTTTATTTCTTAGTCATCTTGCTTTTTTGGTTCTTCTACACGACACTGTTTTTGATTGTATAGTTGTTTTTGTCTTTTTAATCTATTGTGTAAGTCTATCTTTGTGTTTTTTTTGTTTTGTTTTTTTTTTTACTTTGTATGACACTTTTTAATTGTACAACTGTTATGTCTTTAATCTATTCATGTATTTTAGTCTATCATTTTGATTTTTTTTTTTTTTTTTTTTTTTATTCTTCTGTACAAACACTGTTTTTAATTGTACGGCTGTCATGTCTTTTTAATCTATTCATGTATTTTAGTCTATCATTTTGATTTTTTTATTCTGTATGACACTGTTTTTAATTGTACAGCTGTTATCTTTTTAATTAATTGTATTTTAGCCATTTTGCTTTTTTTCCTTCTGTATGACACTGTACAGCTGTTTTTAATGTCTTTAATCTATTGTATTTAGGTGTATCATTTTGCTTTTTTATTGTGTATGACACTGTTTTGAAATTGTACAGCTGTTTTTCTGTCTAATTTATTCTTGTATTGTGTTCTTTTATATTGTTTTCCCTTGTAAGTCGCTTTGGGGAAAAAAGCGTCTGCCAAATGCATAAAAAGTAAATATATTAGCACCACCTGTTAGTTTTGAACAGTTCTACAGGGTGTATAAAAAAACATACATTTTGAAAAATTACCCCAGTTACACATTTGATAACTTTTGGAATTTTATTTCATGGATGTCAGTAGGTAGGGGATTGGTGGATATTTGTCCAAATTTTCAGACCTAGGTTTTCATGCATGAGTGAACAGGGACAAATTGCGCAATCAGAGTTGAAACTGGTTTGTGTGAAGTAGTGGTGGGATTTAAATCCCATCCAAGGTCATGGGAGGGGCCTATGGGCACCCATCTTGTTTTCCACCAAAGTGCCAGGTTACAGCATTAACACTTTGACCACCATGTTGGTTTAACTTCTTTCCCCTTGGCAGCTGTTCCTGCCTTTCAATGTTAATTCAACTTGTTTAGGCCTGAAAATGTCACTGAGGACAGGTTAGGGCTAGGGTTAGGTTTAGGGTTAACTCTGTGACATTTTCAGGCCTAAATGAGTTGAATGTTGTAACCAGGCAATTTTGAGGAAAACAAGATGGATGCCCATTGGCCCCTCCCATGACCTTGGATTGGATTTAAATCTCACCACTACTTCATGCAAACCAGTTTTAACTTGGATTGTGCAGTTTGCCCCTGTTCACTCGTGCACGGAAACTTGGGTCTGTAAATTTGGACAAATATCCACCAATCCCCTACCTACTGACGTCCACAAAAGAAAACTCCAAAATTTATGAAATGTGGAAGTGGGGGTTATTTATTTATTTATTTTTTGTGTGAATACACCCTGTTGTTCAGTTTGCTGCGCATCAATTTCTCTCTCTCGCTTTTCTTTTTTTTTTTTTTTTTCTCCTCCTGACAGGTGGCTTGGGCTCTTCCCACCCTACCTGGGTTTAAACCAGGAGTGTGTTTATTTTTCTTAATTTAATTTTTTGTTTTTTTTTAAAATTTGGTTATTTTATTTACTTTAGTGACAATTTATTTTACCAACTCTTTTTTTTTTTTTTTTTTTTGTGTAGAACTTGGTTGTAGTGGTGTGTGCATGCACTTTGGGTGTTTTGAGTCTGTCTCGGTGCTGCCAGTGGCGATGATGGCCCTGGTGATTTTGGGTCTGTCTTGGCGGAGGTCTGCGCTCGTTGTGCTTTCCTTGTTGTGATTATTCTTTTTGTTTACTTGGTATTTTTATTTCACTGTTTTTGGTGGTACAGCTGTTTTTGTCATTTTGCTTTTTTATTCTGTACGACAGTTTTTAATTGTACAGCTGTTTTTGTCTTTTTAATCTATTGTATTTGTCATTTTGCTTTTTTATTCTTCTATATGACGCTGTTTTTAATTGTACAGCTGTTTTATGTCTTTTTAATCCATTGTGTTTTAGTCAATTTACTTTTTTCTTATGTACAACACTGTTCTTAATTGTACAGCTGTTTTTGTCTCGTTAATCTATTGGTCTGTAAATTTGGACAAATATCCACCAATCCCCTACCTACCGACATCCATAAAAGGAAAATTCCAAAAACTATCAAATGTGAAACTGGGGGTAATCTTTCAAAATGTAGTGTTTTTTGTTATTTATTTATTTATATATATATATATATATATATATATATATATATATATATATATATATATATATATATATATATATATATATATATATATATATATATATATATCACTGTAGTTCATTTTGCTGTGCATCGATGTCTCTCTCTCCCTCTCTGGCTATGTTCAGACTGCGGGTCTTAAATCACAATTCAGATTCTTTGGCGAAATCTTTTTTTTTTTTTAAATTGTCATGTGCTCATTCATATTGCACATTAAATGTGACTTATGTCAGTTTTCAGTATGAACTGAATGCGACCCTGAATTGACCCACATATGCAAAAGAGGTCCTGACGTAATATGTGACCACGCAGGCACTCACTCTTTACAGAAAGAAATGTTTTTCCCACTTCTCCTCCTGGGACACTTCTCATCCCACTTTTCCCCAGTTATTTTCCTTTAAAGCATAAAGCTAGCATGTTTTTTTATATTAAACACTTAATCCACTACCACAGGATGTGCGTATCAGGTTTTGCGCTGCTGCTTCCTGGAATGAGTCATGTTGGCTGCTCTTTTTGGTCAGCCTTTGCTTTTTGTTTGACCAGGTGGGTCCGGATGTCTTGTTTTCGGCTTTTTTCTTTGTTAGGATTTAGTTGCTTGTTGTGTTCTGTAGGGGTAGCGGTATGTGGTCAGCTCCTACGACCCTGTACAGGGTTGGCCTGGCCCACATACCGTCCTTTTGTTAAGTTGGCCGGCTCACCTTGGTCCTTTTCTTTGAAACTTCAGTTGTTTCTTTGTTTTTGGGGATGGGAGGGATTTAATTAAAGTAAAACCAACAACTAAAAATGAAGAACTTGAAATCATTTTAGTGTCCTCTGGCAAATGTTAGAATCTTGGGCCATAACAACCATCACCACCTCTACCACCATGACCTATACCACTATGTCTACCGTGGTGTCCACTACCTGTAACCAGTGTATCCATTACATGTACCACTGTCTACCACTACATGGACCACTTTGTCTAGCACTGTCTACCACTACATGTACCACACTACGTGTACCACTTTGTCGACCACTACACGTACCACTTTGTCGACCACTACACGTACCACTTTGTCGACCACTACACGTACCACTTTGTCGACCACTACACGTACCACTTTGTCTACCACTGTCTACCACTACACGTACCACTTTGTCTACCACTGTCTACCACTACATGTACCACTTTGTCTACCACTGTCTACCACTACATGTACCACTTTGTCTACCACTACATGTATCACTGTCTACCACTTTGTCTAGCACTCCATGCACCACTTTGTCTAGCACTCCATGCACCACTTTGTCTAGCACTCCATGCACCACTTTGTCTAGCACTCCATGCACCACTTTGTCTAGCACTCCATGCACCACTTTGTCTAGCACTCCATGCACCACTTTGTCTAGCACTCCATGCACCACTTTGTCTAGCACTGTCTACCACTACATGTAACACTTTGTCTAGCACTGTCTACCACTACATGTAACACTTTGTCTAGCACTGTCTACCACTACATGTAACACTTTGTCTAGCACTGTCTACCACTACATGTAACACTTTGTCTAGCACTGTCTACCACTACATGTACCACTTTGTCTACCACTACATGTACCACTTTGTCTAGCACTGTCTACCACTACATGTACCACTTTGTCTAGCACTGTCTACCACTACATGTACCACTTTGTCTAGCACTGTCTACCACTACATGTACCACTTTGTCTAGCACTGTCTACCACTACACGTACCACTTTGTCTACCACTGTCTACCACTACACGTACCACTTTGTCTACCACTGTCTACCACTACATGTACCACTTTGTCTACCACTGTCTACCACTACATGTATCACTGTCTACCACTTTGTCTAGCACTCCATGCACCACTTTGTCTAGCACTCCATGCACCACTTTGTCTAGCACTCCATGCACCACTTTGTCTAGCACTCCATGCACCACTTTGTCTAGCACTCCATGTAACACTTTGTCTAGCACTGTCTACCACTACATGTACCACTTTGTCTAGCACTGTCTACCACTACATGTACCACTTTGTCTAGCACTGTCTACCACTACATGTAACACTTTGTCTAGCACTGTCTACCACTACATGTAACACTTTGTCTAGCACTGTCTACCACTACATGTAACACTTTGTCTAGCACTGTCTACCACTACATGTACCACTTTGTCTACCACTACATGTACCACTTTGTCTACCACTACATGTACCACTTTGTCTAGCACTGTCTACCACTACATGTACCACTTTGTCTACCACTACACGTACCACTTTGTCTAGCACTGTCTACCACTACATGTAACACTTTGTCTAGCACTGTCTACCACTACATGTAACACTTTGTCTAGCACTGTCTACCACTACATGTACCACTTTGTCTACCACTACATGTACCACTTTGTCTAGCACTGTCTACCACTACATGTACCACTTTGTCTAGCACTGTCTACCACTACATGTACCACTTTGTCTACCACTACATGTACCACTTTGTCTAGCACTGTCTACCACTACATGTACCACTTTGTCTAGCACTGTCTACCACTACATGTACCACTTTGTCTACCACTACATGTACCACTTTGTCTAGCACTGTCTACCACTACATGTACCACTTTGTCTAGCACTAAATGTACCACTTTGTCTAGCACTAAATGTACCACTTTGTCTAGCACTGTCTACCACTACATGTACCACTTTGTCTACCACTGTCTACCACTACATGTACCACTTTGTCTAGCACTGTCTACCACTACATGTACCACTTTGTCTACCACTACATGTACCACTTTGTCTACCATACATGTACCATTGTCTAGCCACTAAATGTACCACTTTGTCTAGCACTGTCTACCACTACATGTACCACTTTGTCTCCATGTCTACCACTACATGTACACTTTGTCTAGCATGTCTACCAATACATGTACCACTTGTCTAGCACTACATGTACACTTTGGTCTAGCCGCTGTCTACACTACATGTACCACTTGTCTAGCGCTGTCTAGCACTACATGTACCACTTTGTCTAGCGCTGTCTAGCACTACATGTACCACTTGTCTAGCGCTGTCTAGCACTACATGTACCACTTTGTCTAGCGCTGTCTACCACTACATGTACCCACTTTGTCTAGCACTACATGTAACACTGTCTACCGCTACATGTACCACTTTGTCTAGCACTGTCTACCACTACATGTACCACTTTGTCTACCACGGTCTACCACTACATGTACCACTTTGTCTAGCACTTTGTCTACCACTACACGTACCACTTTGTCTACCACTACACGTACCACTTTGTCTACCACTACACGTACCACTTTGTCTACCACTACACGTACCACTTTGTCTACCACTACATGTACCACTTTGTCTACCACTACATGTACCACTTTGTCTAGCACTACATGTACCACTTTGTCTAGCACTGTCTACCACTACATGTACCACTTTGTCTAGCACTGTCTACCACTACATGTACCACTTTGTCTACCACTACATGTACCACTTTGTCTACCACTACATGTACCACTTTGTCTACCACTACATGTACCACTTTGTCTAGCACTGTCTACCACTACATGTACCACTTTGTCTAGCACTTTGTCTACCACTACACGTACCACTTTGTCTACCACTACATGTACCACTTTGTCTACCACTAAATGTACCACTTTGTCTAGCACTGTCTACCACTACATGTACCACTTTGTCTACCACTGTCTACCACTACATGTACCACTTTGTCTAGCACTGTCTACCACTACATGTACCACTTTGTCTAGCACTACATGTACCACTTTGTCTAGCGCTGTCTACCACTACATGTACCACTTTGTCTAGCGCTGTCTAGCACTACATGTACCACTTTGTCTAGCGCTGTCTAGCACTACATGTACCACTTTGTCTAGCGCTGTCTAGCACTACATGTACCACTTTGTCTAGCGCTGTCTACCACTACATGTACCACTTTGTCTAGCACTACATGTAACACTGTCTACCGCTACATGTACCACTTTGTCTAGCACTGTCTACCACTACATGTATCACTGTCTACCACTTTGTCTAGCACTCCATGTACCACTTTGTCTACCACGGTCTACCACTACATGTACCACTTTGTCTAGCACTTTGTCTACCACTACACGTACCACTTTGTCTACCACTACACGTACCACTTTGTCTACCACTACACGTACCACTTTGTCTACCACTACATGTACCACTTTGTCTACCACTACATGTACCACTTTGTCTAGCACTGTCTACCACTACATGTACCACTTTGTCTACCACTGTCTACCACTACATGTACCACTTTGTCTAGCACTGTCTACCACTACATGTACCACTTTGTCTACCACTACATGTACCACTTTGTCTACCACTACATGTACCACTTTGTCTACCACTACATGTACCACTTTGTCTAGCACTGTCTACCACTACATGTACCACTTTGTCTAGCACTTTGTCTACCACTACACGTACCACTTTGTCTACCACTACATGTACCACTTTGTCTACCACTAAATGTACCACTTTGTCTAGCACTGTCTACCACTACATGTACCACTTTGTCTACCACTGTCTACCACTACATGTACCACTTTGTCTACCACTACATGTACCACTTTGTCTAGCACTGTCTACCACTAAATGTACCACTTTGTCTAGCACTGTCTACCACTACATGTATCACTGTCTACCACTTTGTCTAGCACTCCATGTACCACTTTGTCTACCACGGTCTACCACTACATGTACCACTTTGTCTAGCACTTTGTCTACCACTACACGTACCACTTTGTCTACCACTACACGTACCACTTTGTCTACCACTACACGTACCACTTTGTCTACCACTACACGTACCACTTTGTCTAGCACTACACGTACCACTTTGTCTAGCACTGTCTACCACTACATGTACCACTTTGTCTACCACTACATGTACCACTTTGTCTACCACTACATGTACCACTTTGTCTAGCACTGTCTACCACTACATGTACCACTTTGTCTAGCACTTTGTCTACCACTACACGTACCACTTTGTCTACCACTACACGTACCACTTTGTCTACCACTACACGTACCACTTTGTCTACCACTACACGTACCACTTTGTCTAGCACTACACGTACCACTTTGTCTAGCACTGTCTACCACTACATGTACCACTTTGTCTACCACTACATGTACCACTTTGTCTACCACTACACGTACCACTTTGTCTAGCACTGTCTACCACTAAATGTACCACTTTGTCTAGCACTTTGTCTACCACTACACGTACCACTTTGTCTACCACTACACGTACCACTTTGTCTACCACTACACGTACCACTTTGTCTACCACTACACGTACCACTTTGTCTAGCACTACACGTACCACTTTGTCTAGCACTGTCTACCACTACATGTACCACTTTGTCTACCACTACATGTACCACTTTGTCTACCACTACATGTACCACTTTGTCTACCACTACATGTACCACTTTGTCTACCACTACACGTACCACTTTGTCTAGCACTGTCTACCACTAAATGTACCACTTTGTCTAGCACTGTCTACCACTAAATGTACCACTTTGTCTAGCACTGTCTACCACTACATGTACCACTTTGTCTACCACTACATGTACCACTTTGTCTAGCACTGTCTAGCACTAAATGTACCACTTTGTCTAGCACTAAATGTACCACTTTGTCTAGCACTGTCTACCACTACATGTACCACTTTGTCTACCACTACATGTACCACTTTGTCTACCACTAAATGTACCACTTTGTCTAGCACTGTCTACCACTACATGTACCACTTTGTCTACCACTGTCTACCACTACATGTACCACTTTGTCTAGCACTGTCTACCACTACATGTACCACTTTGTCTACCACTACATGTACCACTTTGTCTACCACTACATGTACCACTTTGTCTAGCACTGTCTACCACTACATGTACCACTTTGTCTAGCACTTTGTCTACCACTACACGTACCACTTTGTCTACCACTACACGTACCACTTTGTCTACCACTACACGTACCACTTTGTCTAGCACTGTCTACCACTACATGTACCACTTTGTCTACCACTACATGTACCACTTTGTCTACCACTACACGTACCACTTTGTCTAGCACTGTCTACCACTAAATGTACCACTTTGTCTAGCACTGTCTACCACTAAATGTACCACTTTGTCTAGCACTGTCTACCACTACATGTACCACTTTGTCTACCACTACATGTACCACTTTGTCTAGCACTGTCTACCACTAAATGTACCACTTTGTCTAGCACTGTCTACCACTAAATGTACCACTTTGTCTAGCACTGTCTACCACTACATGTACCACTTTGTCTAGCACTGTCTACCACTACATGTACCACTTTGTCTACCACTACATGTACCACTTTGTCTACCACTACATGTACCACTTTGTCTACCACTACATGTACCACTTTGTCTACCACTACATGTACCACTAAATGTACCACTTTGTCTAGCACTGTCTACCACTAAATGTACCACTTTGTCTAGCACTGTCTACCACTAAATGTACCACTTTGTCTAGCACTACATGTACCACTTTGTCTAGCACTACATGTACCACTTTGTCTAGCACTACATGTAACACTTTGTCTACCACTACATGTACCACTTTGTCTACCACTACATGTACCACTTTGTCTACCACTACATGTACCACTTTGTCTACCACTACATGTACCACTTTGTCTACCACTACATGTACCACTTTGTCGAGCACTACATGTACCACTTTGTCGAGCACTACATGTACCACTTTGTCGAGCACTACATGTACCACTTTGTCGAGCACTACATGTACCACTTTGTCGAGCACTACATGTACCACTTTGTCTACCGCTACGTCGAGCACTACATGTACCACTTTGTCTACCGCTACGTGTACCACTTACATACCACTACGTGTATCACTTTGTCTACCGCTACGTGTACCACTTACATACCACTACGTGTATCACTTTGTCTACCGCTACGTGTACCACTTACATACCACTACGTGTATCACTTTGTCTACCGCTACGTGTACCACTTACATACCACTACGTGTATCACTTTGTCTACCGCTACGTGTACCACTTACATACCACTACGTGTATCACTTTGTCTACCGCTACATGTACCACTGTGTAGCACTTTGTCTACCACTACATGTACCACTGTCTGACACTTTGTCTACCACTGTCTTTCACTACGTGTAGCACTTTGTCGACCACTACGTGTAGCACTTTGTCGACCACTACGTGTAGCACTTTGTCGACCACTTTGTCCACTACCTGTATGTCGGATTTATACCACCATAAATTTCCTTCAGATCGGCATTCTACCGGTATGTTTTTCTCTTTCGCTCCATCTGTCTACCACCTCTAATGCTCTTTCCCAGTTTCTGTTTAGCCAGTTTCCTCCAAACTTCCACTGCTTCTCCTTTTTATTGTCCCAAAATACAGTTTACGTGAATCTATATTCTCTTGTTTCCAGTTCCTCATATTACTTGTATCGGCTCTTGGCGGCCTTATTGGACCCACCAGTTGTGTACCTCTACTCCCTAACTGTTTACTTTGTTTCATCCCCAGTATGTTTTCTGGGTTTAGGTGTAACCTCCAGAAATTATGTGCAGCCTTGATATACCTGTTCAAGGCATGAAAGTTTTTGTTTTTTCAAAGTCCATTATTTCAGACAATTCCAATGCTCCTATTCAAATAGCAGTGTAGCTTCTACTCAATGGGTTGGGTGTTTTTTTTTGTTCTGTTTTTTTTTTTTTTTTTCTGGGTGTGTTTTTTTTTTTTTTTTTTTTTTTTTTTTTTTTTGCTTCTTTCAACGAGTTGAGTTGTGTAACCCTATGATGTCAAGGTCAGTAAAATGCAACCTGGCCATTCAGACTAAAGTCACACAGCAAAATATCTGATATTTATCAGATTTAGGACCACATATGAAAGTGGCCTGGGCCAGATTTTAAAAAATTGGATTAGTGCTGTTCAAACTGTCTTACGGATTGGATACAGGTCACATATGAACAAAATAAATTGGTCCACAGTTGCCTGCATCTGAACATAGCCTCTTTCTCTTCCTTTAACCTTTTCTCTTTAACCCGAACTGGTCAAGGCGGACAACCATCCTCCAGGAGTCAGTCTATTGCCAAGTGTTTGCTTTTTTTTTTTTTTTTTTCCCCCCATCTCCTCTTCTGTCTCAATAGTGCTGTTGTTGCTGTCCCCCTCCTTCCTGCTGTTCTCCAGTTCCCTTAGATATGCTTCCCTTGGCACCAGGTTACGGAGGACTAGGAAATAGTTTGGGTAAGTGTCAGTGCATTTCACTATACATAATGTGACAGATGTAATGTTGTAGATTGTTTAGACTGGGGTTGGTGTACTTTCTCGTATGGTAAACCCATCCGGTCTACCATCTTAAGAAGGTGGGTGTAACAACCCCAGTGTTGGGTGTACTCCTGGTTTTCTCTTACCTGTTCGCTTTCTCCACTTCCTCCTCCTTATAGGTTACCAGTCAGGTGGCTTGGGGTCTTCCTGCCCTTCCTGGTTGTGGGTGTGGCCAAAGCATTTAAAACCCAGCAGTGGCAGAAGCCGGCACTCTCGCTCACAGCCTGATTGTACCAGCACCACCTGTTAGTTTGTTCACCTGTTTCTTTAATTGCACACCCATCACTTTGACTCATCCATGCACAGACGACACTACTGACAATACTAACTACATATAAGATTTAACTTTTTTGCATAAATTAAGTGATTGCATGTGCAGTGTTTCCTGTGAAATTGACCGCATGGGTTGGTCAGTTTCTGTTCTGAGTTTGTATGGGGAAAAAATGTAGGAAGTCAACAAATTATGTTTCTTCTTTAGTTGGTGGGCCAGGCCATGGTCAGTCCAGACCCCTCGCTGCTGACAGTGTTATCAGATGAGGCTGCGGACGCAGCTATTTGTTTTGAGACATTCTGCTGATGAAGAGACCATCCGTTAGAAGATGAAAGCTACCTTCATTAATCATCATTCAGTGGTCAAGGATGAAACGAATGCAGCAGATATGTTCTCAGTGTTCCCATGGTTTCTGGACACGCATGGACTGGTAAGACATCTTCATTTGTTAAATCACTGAAATCCTCCATGCGGCATGCAGTGTCATTCATCACTCCTTTCTATGTACTGTTTTTGAATTACAGATAGAACAAGACTTCAGACTTCTGTTTGGTGTGGTCACTGCCAACAAATTCTTGGAGAGGTAGCCCACCAGTTTTTTAAAACAAAAGTTGTGAAGGAAAGCCACCACAGAGCTCTTCGAGTTAATGTGCGATGCTGAGTCTGCAGCTGAAGTTGAGAAGGGTATGACTGTTTTAATCCTCATGGTTGGTTATATTGGTAATGGTGCCAATTCAGTGTATTTATGGCATAATGTTAATCAGATGTTTGTCTGTAGGCTGGGACAGTGACATGTCTGCTATTTTGCTGCCGCTACATTTGCTACCCCCCCATCTGCACAAGGACGGAAGAGACCAGGAAAGATGTCTGCATCTCAAGCTATCAATAACCTCATAAAATTCCTAAAGGTATGTTGGAAAGTTTAAAATTTTCTTTCAATCACCTGCTTTTCAATGCACAGTGAAGTGATCTGATCTGTCGTCATAAGATGGTCACTAAATCCTGCTGTTGAATGTGTTCTTGTAGGCTGGAGCCAGTGTGCAGCAGCATCTAGACAACATCACCCGAAGCAGGCAGCCTTACTCTCTGGATCAGGGACCGACAAGAAGCAGCATTCAAACCTTCTTCATTGTGACTGACAAGCATGCACTTCCATGTAAGGTGACAGGTTTGGTGGGAGCTATTTGACGAACTCTTTAAGGCCCATTATGTCTTTGGTACATCGTACAGTTCCTCCCTGACTAAGTTTTTCACTTTTCTGCAAACCATTGACAACATTTGGTTCAGCAGAAGGTGACTTTTCACCTTGTCGGTGTTCTTGGCAACAAGTAATGGTGCTGATGTTGATGTGGTGCCTGAAAATTAAGAGGCTGATTTGGTATTATCTTCAGCAGACTGTGTAAATAGTTGTGCAGCTGTAATTTCTGACCTAATGGCAGCAGGTGTAGGCCAAAGTGTAGTGAATTCAGTGGAGGAGATTGAAGATATTCAGCAGCATGCTAAAGAAACTGTCATTAAGCATGTATTTAGTAATGAAAGAGAAACTGAAATGTGCAAGAAAGTTGAAGCATGATTTGAGTTTGAGAATCCTTTTACAGTTCTTAATTCAGAATACAAATTATCAAAATTTAGGCTTACATAGCTTGTTTGGTCTGGAATCTTTCAGTGCAAGGTACTGCTGCAGGTTTTGTTTAGTTGAAAAAGATGACTTTCAAACAGAATTCTCCAAAGATTCTCCCAAAATAGTGTTGCACACTAAAGACACCCACAGTGCTCGCTGTCAAGAAATGGCTTGTAATCTATCTCTTATGTTTTTTTTGTGTGAAGAGTTCATGCTTATTAATTAACTGATATACAGGGTGTCCCAAAAAATTTGAAATTCTTTCATCACCTAATAATTTTTTTTTTTTTACAATTTGTTTGCTCTTTTTGCTCAAAGTGTGATCATTTTTATTGTTCTGCTTTCAGGAATAGACATGCCGTTTACTGCAACAGAAAAGGCGATCTGTGCACTGAAGTATGCCCAAACTCAGTCAAAAGTGAATCCGCAGCATGAATCCCACCACTTCCCCCATGTGTCGAGGAACTCAAGAGGAGAATCACTGAGGCTCTGGAGACTGTTACACAGGACATGCTGCAGCGGGTGTGGCAGGAACTCCACTACAGACTTGACGTGTTCTGCGTCACAAGTGGCGCACACACTGAACATTTGTAATAACTTTGGAACATTATAAAATTACCATCCCCCAGAATTTTTTGTTTGAGATTTGTAAAATAAAACATTTTGTCCAAAATAAATCCTATTGAGTATCATTTCTCCTGACCATGTTGTCAATCCAGTATGGACATCTCAAATGTCTTTTTTTTTTTTTTTTTTTTTTTTTTTTTGGGACATCCTATATTTTCACACAACTGATAACTTCTCAGTTGTGAGGCATGATGTTTTGGAATGGGTGGCCCAGTACGAATTGAAGCTATTGTTTGCATACTTTAAGGAACATGTTACGTTGAAGGAGCTGAATTTAAGAACTCTGTTTTGATTATGGATTCATGGAGAGAAACGATGGGCCAGAGGCTGTGAATTTGGGTGGAGAGTCTAATGATCTGGGACTGAATGCAATTCACTCATGGTGTTTATTGAGGAACGTTCCCATCATGTTTGGAGTCTCACTCACTGTGCTGTATTTTACCCCCCCCATTCTACAGGCGGTGGGGGGTGAAGTGAGCATGCTCAGATGTCTATGGAAAGAACAAGGTCTACTCTATCAGCTCGTTTGGAAATTTTTAACTATTGAGCAAACGGTTGAATTATGAACATTTAAAATGAATCAGATTCAGGACAATCGCCACAGACATGTCACAAGTTACAGGGTTAAATAAAATGATTAAAAAGTGACCACAGGCCAAACGAGTAAGCTCAATATTTCACTGTGAAAATTTGGCAAAACAAATCCATGAAATATTTATAATTTGACTAAATGAATTTATGTATGTTAATTATAGAAGCAGGTAAATAACTGTTACATGAGTAACATGTCATCTGCAGTGAAATAAACATGTTGGTGTTTGATGCATGTTTTTTTTTTAAAGAATGTGATAGTAATGGAAAGTTTTATTTACAGTTTGAACATGGTTTTGCTTTAGAATCAAACTGTACTGGCATTCTGCCATAGTAACTTCCAAAAATAAAGTGGAAAACTGTGATTGTGGTTTTTTTTTTGTATTGTATTTATAATGCATGAACATGATACTGGATGTTACCACTGCAGCTTTAGAACAATATCAATCAGCCTTCAGTCACTGAGCATTTAAAGCAAAATTATCAATATGAAAACTGGTTGGAATTCAGGATCTGAATTTAGTTTGACAGTTGATTCATGGGTCGACGGGTGAAGTTGATCTACTTATTAATATATGTATTTATCTCTCATTATATTACTGATATTTGTGCTTGAATCCATGCTTGAATATGCCGCAGCCTCCTCTCTGATGGGAGAAATGTGAAAAGTCCATGTGCAGGGTGGGTGGTATCGTCCATGATGCTCTGGGCTTTTTTTTCCCTGCACATGATGTAAAGGTCCTCGATGCAGGAAAGACAGCAGCCACAGACATGCTCCACAGTGCTTTTTTTTTTCTCCGCCACTGTGCAGCTGTTGTACCACAAAGTCTACCTGTCTTTTTTTTATCTGCAATTATTTGTTGCTGCTGTTAACTGTGAAATTTCCCCACGATGGGATAAATATGGTCTTATCTTATTTTGTCTTAAGTTTGGTGCTGATTGGATGAAAAAATGTTGAGCTGTAACAGTTTGGTTTTTCTTGCCGCCACACCCTGAACTACAGTGGCCCTGAAGGGCAAACCACAACGAGAATCACAAAGCAAACAAAAATAACAAAGGCCAAAAGAGAGGGGGAAAAAAAAACCACAAGAAAAAGAAAATAACATAAACAAGAAAAAGGTTCTACTGGAAAAGTTAGGTACCTGCCATGACCAGGATCTGGATGCTGATTGGATTGTCTGACAGGTGGGAAAACCATAAGTTTATATTTAAATATGGCTATCACTGAAGAAATAATCAGGAATTAATTTGATGCAGGTCATACTAATTCAGTAGGACCTTTTTCTTGTTTGTAATTTGTGGTTTGCCCTTGAGGGCCACTGTACTGAACTCATCAAGTGACAACCTCACCATTTCTATTTTTTTTTTTTTTTTTTTTAATTCTATTTGTTGGACATTTTTTCATTTTAACGACATAGATACAATAATACAGCAGAACAGATTGACTAAAACATGAAAAAATGGGTCCATCTTGACAGTTCACCAGATTCAAATTATATAGCAAACAGCTGGAAAAAGGAATGTAAACATGCATTTACTATCAACTCAGATTCAGGAACCATTTCTTGTTTTTTCCAGTATTTCTCAAATTTTTTAAAAAAAGTCTCAAAGAAAGTGATATTCTCCATAATGTAGACTTCACGTATCACATCTGTCCATTTTGAAAGTGTCAGTGGTTCAGCAGGTTTTAACCTTCTACCACCTACTGATCTGAAAGAGCTCTTAGTTCCATCCAGTCCATCTAGAGCAGTGGTCCCCAACCTATTTTGTACTACGGACTGGTTTCATGCATGAAAATTTTCCACGGACCAGGTAGAGGTGCGGGGGTTCCAATAACAAAAACCATTGTCAGTTCAGAGCATGTGATCTGAAACACTTTCACTGTATATCTGGCAATTCCAATGATTCTACAGTAGAATATCAACTCACCCTACTGCAGAATCAGTCGGAACCCTGGACTTGTTTCCCTGCAACTAGACAGTCCTATCTGGAGCTGATGGAGACACACAGTCCAAGTATATTCAGTCTTCTCTGGATTCTTGTTTTGGTAACTGTCATCACAGAAAACCCAGCCCCACAAAGATATGAGGTTGGAAACAGGAGAGGGACTTTCAGAGCTTTTGTGGCGATATCTGCATATTCTGCTTTGACTTGAATCCAGAATGCACAGAGGTTTGAAGTTGTCTCAAACATGGATTGATGTGCCAGAGCAGGTTTGAGGTGCTTTTGTCACCTTTTGCGATGAACCTGTAACTTAGGCAGGAATCCTGATATTACCTTCTAAATGCAGCTTTCTGTTTGCAGGCAATCACCCTTCTGCAACCCCATCGTTTCCTTGGTTCTTCCCGAAAAAGTTCTCCAGTGAATTTTGTTTTTGGCTCATTTCTTTAGCTTGTGTTACAACTGCTTCATGAAATGGCGCACCAGAGTCAAGAGCGGTTGTGAGGTGAGGGCGGAAACTGTCGTTTTTCAAAATAAAATCTCCGAAAGACTAATGGAAAAAATTGCTTTATTATTAACCACTTTTTTTTTTTTCTTTGCGGCCTGGTACCAAATGGGACTGGGGGTTGGGGACCCCTAATCTAGAGCACTACACTGTCAACATGCAGGTACACTGGGGGTTCCTAGGATCTCCAGAAGTAGGACAGGAGCTAGAGCCTTCAGCTATCAAGCTCCAATATTGTGGAACCACCTCCCTCCCTTGGTCTGGGAAGCAGACACCATCTCTATGCTTAAGAGTAGGTTAAAAATATTCCTTTTTGATGAATCCTATAGTTAGGGCAGCTCAGGCTGCTCTTCGCTCTGCTGCTATAGGCTTAGACTGCTGGGAGACTCATCAGGATACACTGAGCTCTTCTCTGCTCCTCCTTTTCTCTCCTATTCTTTCTCTTGTATTTACGCCCCACAGTGTAAAAAAAGATACCCCCTATCTACTCAATAAAATTAAGGTAACACATTACAAGCAATATTAATTAAATTTCACTCTGTTTGGTATTGAATAAATGTTAATTAAATGAAGCCCTTAATAGTTATCCACTTAATATGAGTAGATCTGAATGCTAAACAAAATGGAATTAATCAAAAACTAAACAAAAATATTGATTTGATACAAAAAAGAAACTTCTTAATGTGTAAATAGTTCATATAAAAATTTCTTTAATTTTACATTTCAATGATGTATAATTGAGCAATAATCGTATACATTGATCAGTGCAGTAATTTGAATTCAAAGCAAGTAATTAGGTCTAAACATTCTTTTATCTTAGGAATGACTGCACTCTAAGAAATTTAATTATGCTCTACTCAGTTTAATGATAGAAATATATTTACACTTATATTTATTGAGTAAATTTGAAAGCTTTGAAATCAGTTACATTCACTGATTGAATTTATAACAATTGTAGTTGAACGGTTAAGGCATTGTTCAGCCTATGGCCTATGGCTTTCACTCATGGTGCAACTCAACAAAATACAAAACAATCACAAAAAAGCTAATAAACATTACCATACACATTAACACTAAATTCACACCAACACCACAACCCTGCTGATGAACCCCTGCACAGAAAAACAACACATAAACAAGCAACAAGCCCAATACCCACAATGCAATGCAGCAAACATGCCATAATATGCCAATGGCTCACATCATGATGTTCTATGTAATGAAACTTACTCCCTTTTTTTAAGTTGTTGTTGGAGATGAAGACTATTGAGTTAGAATGAGTGATAAAGTTCTTAAAACTGATGGGTATAAGTGGATATCTTAAATATAATTTTACTTAAATATTCATTACTTTTTGTGAAATGAACGCAAATAATAGATGTAAATATAAGACAAAATTAACTGTTGGATTTTTAAGCATTTATTTTGGTGTGTCCAACTCAAATAAGAACTTAAGTGATTTTCACAGATTTTATTAAGATAGTATACCTTTATATTATTGTGATATTTACTAAGGCCCTGAGTTATTTTTTAGAGTGTACTAGACCAGTGAAAACAAAATGTTTCCTTACTTTAGCCAACCACAAACTGTGCAAGATGAGTTTTGGGGAAGAAGGTGGGCATTCTGGACTCTTTTCAAATGTCATGCGATGATAGCCTGCTTCATTAAAAAAAAGCACTTTGGCAGGAAGTGCTTTTCAATTAAAAACTGCCTGATTACATTGATTTGAGTTCACTCAATATTCTGTTTGAAATTAAATAAACAGAATGCTTATGTTTTATTTAACTACGATGAGTAGATTTTATTTCAAACATTTCTATTTGAAATTTAATTAATTGCCACAAAACCAAAGACACAATTGTATTGAATATAGTGTACCAGATACATTAATTAAAATCTAAATAACCACAGAATTATTTATTACAGTGCAGCAAATACGTTACTAACTTGACTTCTTCCCCGGAGTCTCTGTGCTTTATCACCTCTCAGATTTTCCAAGAATCATCACAGGTTTACCATGGACAAACTCTAGACTTGCTGCTGTGGTCCTGCCCCTCTCCTGCCTTCATCGTCATCACTCACTGATCCATATAGTTGTGATAGGGTTTATTATATAGTTCCAGAGGTGGTAGAGGCTACTACTATTTGTACTAACTGTTGTAGTAGTCATATATCCACTGTTAATACTTGTCCTAGCAGTAGTAGTATTATCAGTCATGGACATTCACTCTGGTTACTGGTAATTATACTAACACCAGCTGACCTACTTTTTGACAGTTCAAGTTCAGTTATCTGCGCATCAGTGGCATCCATGTGTCCCCCCCCCCTTTCTGTCTCTCTTTTTGCCTCCTTTACCCTCTATCTTTAACCTCAACTGGTCCTGTCAGACGTCCATCCTCCAGGAGTCTGGGTCTGCTCCAGGTTTCTGCTGTTAAAGGAAGTTTTTCCTTCCACTGTCACCAGTCACAAGGGTTTGCTCTTGGAGGATTCTGTTGGTTTCTGTAAATTGGCTTAGAGTCTGGTTTCGACTGGCTCTATATGTAAAGTGTCATGAGATAATTTTTGTTATGATTTGGCGCTACCTAAATAAATTTGATTGATTGATATCTGAAAAGGACACTGAATCGCCAAAGCTGGAATACAAACACATTAAATATGGAGTTATAATACAAAACAATGACCGGAAATGATGTATTACACCTTACTTATTACTGTCAAACAGTTTATCTGCAGATGCAGGTTCATGAAGAGCCACCCACTGTTCTTAGTTTACATGAATGAGATAAGGAACTGTCAAAACACTGAAATGTGTCAAAACCAAACAAGCCTTGATTGTTTGACAATCGGAATGTACTGATCTCTGATTAGACCTGACTTTTTTTGTTATTTTATTTTTTAATATATATAATGTTCTATACAAATATGCTGTAAATGCTCAGTATGGAAAACAATATTTCTCTATGGAAATTTTGTGAATGTAATGCCAGAATCTGATTAATAAAGTTGGAAAAAAAACAAAAAACCCTAGCAGTGAGTGCTAACAGCTCCGGCCATAGTGCTAACCTGCTGCCTCTGTTTCTCTTCACCATTGCCGGTTTTGCACTCACTCACCCTCCCTCCCTCGACAGTTTTCCCTGTGCTGTTCTATCCAGTTGGACTGTGGAACACTTACTTCACTCTGCCATTCGTCTCTCATCCTCCTGGTTGTTGGACTGCTGGCTGGGGCTATCTCCGGAATAATGGTGTGATTGATGTTCAGCTACTCCATCTCACAACTGCTCAGACTCAACACTTGTTCCATTCCATCATGTAAATCCACCAGAAAACAATATGGGCTCCTACGCAGACCTCCTTATATTCATAGAGGGTCACGAAGAAACTTTGTTCACACACAACCTGCAGGCTTCGACTCCATTACATCCCTACTATTATTATTATTATTATTATTATTATTATTATTATTATTATTATTAACTCAATAGTGAACAACAAAATTTACATGAAAAGTTGAGTTGACTTGAACATGATGTTCTTATAATAAGCACATTATGGGAATGTGTACATAACAGAAGGTGGAAAATGTATGAGTTGTCCATAGTAACAGATGCAAGTGTACAAGGTATTTTTATGTTTTTTTAATTTTTTGTAAAAAAACAAGTGATCTATGCTACTATTCTGTGGCATAATGATGGTGTTGTAGGTATTTCATTTGTTTAATGGGTATTTTAATGGTCAATAATAAAAAAGATGAAACAAAAATAGAATAAATAAATTTGCAGATTTGTTTCCTAACTTTTTTTCCTCATATATTTGTACAATACATTACATTTGTATTACATAAACACAATAGTGAACAACAAATGTGCATGAAAAGTTGAAGTAACATAATGTTCTTGTCACAATAAATACATGATGGGAACTTTTACATAACAGCAGCTGGAAAATATATATAATTGTCCATAGTAACAGATGCAAGTGTAGGAGGTATTTTTATGGATTACAAATTCTTTGGAAAAAAATGCAGAGACTGCTCTCACCATCTGGAAGTTTATCCATCATTTATACGACTAAATCCAACATAAGCTAAAGTGTTGATATTCTGTTCACAGCTTTTCATCACAGACTTATATTCTTTTTTTTTCATTCAGATTACAAAGCTTCTTAGTTTGCCATTTTTAGCACCTTCCAGTCCTCAGCTGCACTGGCTGGATGACCAGCGTGCCCAGCATCTTAACATGGATTAAAAAAAGGCTGCGCTGTGGTGAAGTCATCAGCGTTTCCAATCAACAGATGCTACAAAACAAAGTGCAAGTCAAAGGTTAAGGTTGTGGGTATCAATCAGTCAAAATGCGTAAACACATTTAAGTGAAGTGTAGCGTCGAACAGAGGGGTTTAATGACCTATAATGACACGACAGCATCAAGTCAGTGAGCTTCTCTTAACATGACTACTGCATATGGACAGCAGTATCACAATAACCAACACCAGTTTAACCCATAAAGACCCAAACAGCCACCGTTGACCAAAACCATCTACTGATCTAAACTGTTTAATGCCAGTTTATCCACTAATCCTATCAATATATGTAAATAATTGGTGTAAAATACAGTTATTCATCTTTTCATGGTCATCAGATATGACCCATTTGGATGTTCAGAGGCTCCATAGTTACCATGGAAACTAAAAAAAAAGGATAATAGTTCCATAAAATAGAGAACTTTAGCTAAAACATGAGCCCACTTGATAATTGATGTGTGCAAATGTACTTTTTCATGTTGTTCACTTCTGCTTGATCAGACCCATAGATGTCTGAGCATGGTCAGTGCACACACACCCCCTTGGCATGTGGAATGGGGGACAAAACACAGAGCAGTGAATGAGACACTTGCGATAGTAAAATGTATAAAATATCAGTAAAATCTATCATTAACTAAATATAATCCAGGTGTCTCCATCCACTTTCCACTGAAAATCAGATATTTTCCAATATTTAATTTACTAATTATGTAGATGTTCATGAAAGTGCTGATTAAAGTTGATGGTCATCATATCAAAAACAAAGAAAACTTAAGAAAAAGTGACTTTTTTACTAAAACATATCATTAACTGAACATAAAACAAATGTCTCCATCCCGTGTCATTAGACTCCATGGGTTTGACTGGTGAATCAATGTTGTAGAAGATGACAGTGTTTCCATGGTAACTACGGAGCCTCTGAACATCCAAATGGGTCATATCTGATGACCATGAAAAGATGAACTGTATTTTACACCAATTATTTACATTACGGATAGAATTAGTGGATCAACAGGTATTAAACATTTTAGATCAGTAGATGGTTTTGGTCACTGGTGGCTGTTTGGGTCTTTCTGGGTTATTAACAAAAATCACAGCAGACATTAACTGGGGACTGACAGTTATAATATGCAGAGGGGGGGGGTCCATATAGGGATGGGAATCAATACAAATTGAGTGATTCCAATGCCATTATCGATTTTGCTTATCCATCCGATTCCGTATTGATTCTCATTGGATGAGGGAATAAAAGAGTACAAACGGGTGCATTAACTGTCTTTTATATTTCCGTCTCTGCAAAGAAAATATAACATATACACATCATATGTACAAATAATAACAGATGATGCCGGGCCCGGTTTTGGGGGGGCGTGCAGTGGAAGTGAAACTAAAGACTCTTTACTAATTCCTCTATTGCCGCATTTCTACTACATAGAACCGGTTTGACTCTGCCCGTCTCCCGTTGTTGTGCACCTCATTTCCTTTCTCCTACCTTCGAAAACTTGTATGTGAGGGGGTACGTTTGTTGCCCGCACCGGAACCAGAACTGGGCCTGGATGACGACCTAGTGTTGACTCTGCTGCTAGATTCACAAGTGCCGCTAAGTAGCGAATCAAATACGTGACATTCCTGTAAATGAATCACATGCTGTGGACAAATGTTTGAACATATTGGAGGGATTCCACCCGTTTGAAGAAATGGAAGCTTTGCAAGTGTTCAAAGTCGACCTGGTGTGGTCTGTTTGGACCTGGTGTAATCTTTTTAGACTGTTTCTGTCTCAATGCCATGTTGGCTACGTTCTGACCAAAACAATGCAGCGTATGTGTGACGTCATCGTGCATGCGCAATGAAGGCGGAATCAATAAGCAGAATTGTTAAGCAGGCAGGCAGGCAAGCGATTCCAAGGAATCTAGCTACTGGGATCTGGTTCTCAAAAAGAACCGGTTCTCGATTCCCATCCCTATATCCATAACTAACATAACTAACACTGGCATGAAACGAAAGTGAAACTTTACAAACTTTCAACATTCATCTCCTGGGTTCTATTCCTCTCTTATACAACAGATCTTCACGAAATTTTCACATCTTCTAACCTGTATCCACTGGACCCCCTCCACTGCTCTATGGGTCCCCGACAAATGCTGGGCCCCATGAATTTGTCAAGTTTACTCCCCACAGTGCATGGGGACATTCGCGAATTCTGAGACTGCCGACAGTTCGGCTCAGGTCAACGTTAGTGTCAGTAATGTAGGATATAGGTGGAAGAAAACTGTCACAACCTGCTGTTATTTCAATTGGTTGGTTGTCCCCTCGAGGATGAAATTCGTTGAGCAGAAGTAGGGATGTAAAACCCAGAGGGGGGGTTTGATCTCCCCCATCCCCCCCCAACAAATCACACCCTGCCTACATATTACATATATAACCACAAAATCTGAAAACTAATTTGTCATGAATAACTTTTTTTTGTTAATTCAAGTGAAAACACTCTGCTTCCTGTGGGTCGTACAGTCCTATTTGCACATGTTTTCCTCAGACGTCTACATGGTTATTTTCATCTTCATGCTCTCTGTCCAAACTGTAGAATTCATTACATGTCACGCTTCAACGTTGGATGAAAAAGCCTGTGAGTTTGGCTGATTATTTGGCTGTCCAGAGTTCCAATTTAATGCCCACTCCAGTGGCTGTCAGTCCTGTTCTTCCACAGCGGGTCCCCCGCCGTCTGCCTCCAGCCTACATATAATAAAGCTCTGTCTAAATCAGTGTTTTTTCAACCTTGGGGTTGGGACCCCACGTGAGGTCGCCTGGAATTCAAATGGGGTCGCCTGAAATTTCTAGTAATTGATAGAAATATAAATTAAAAACTTCGTAATGAAAAATATATGGTGAATTGATAGAGATGATCCCAATCCATAACAGACATGACAAACTGAAACTGACGCACTGTGGTTCTTTTTCTGTCAAATGTTGATTGTGGGAAAGGGGACTGAATGAAGCAAGTGAGTTCAATACTCAAAAAGGTTTCTTGTCCATGCATTATTTTAATCTTTTTTTTTTTTTTACCCACTCTAGTTTCAAACAAGTGGTGCCAGACACAACAAACCCCGTCCCTCGTGTGTATTGTAGCTTATTTTGGCATTGATCCAATGCATGTGCTGATGTCAGTCATTATTGTAAAAACTCAGATTAAAGTTGAGGGTTATTATATCAGAAACAGAGAAAACTGTTGAAAAAGTGACCTTTTAAGCAAAGATATCATTAACTGAACATGAAAACAGGTGTGTCCATCCACTGTCATTGATCCAACTCCATGGGTTTTACTAGTGAATCAATGTTGTAGAAGATGACGGTGTTTCCACGGTAACTACAAAGCCTCTAAATGCTTAAATGGATTATATCTGATGACCATGAAAAGATGACAAACTATATTTTACCTAAATTAGTTCAATGTATTGGTAAGTTTAGTGGTTCAGTAGATGGCTGGCTGTTTGGGGGCTATTTGGGTTTTTATGGGTTTAAGTTGAAGCACTTGGGGAAAGGGGACTGAAAAATTCGTCCATTATACTGTCTGTAAATGGGGAAACAAAAAGATTTGAAAAAATTGATAAAAATTTAAACTTTGACCTACTTTTCCCAGAATGTAATCACATCTATTCTGGGTCACTGGCAATCTGTAAACCTAATCTGGTATGAATTCAACCAATAGTTTTGTTGCTAGAGTGTTAAACAAAGAAACAAACCGAACCAAAAACAATACCCCTTGCCCCCCCTCTGGGGGGAGGGGTAACTGGTATCTGACATTTCAGACCAGTGTTTTTCAATTTTAGAGTCGGGACCCCACATCGGGTCCCGACTCCAAGATTGATATTTCTAGTAATTGACAAAAATTTAAAAAAAAAACAAAAAAACTTTCTGATAAAGAATGTATGGTGAGTTGACAGCGACAATCACAATCCATAAAAGAAATGACAAACTGAAGCTGAAATTGAAGCACTGTGGTTCTGTTTCTTTGAAATGTTCATTGTGGTTGGTTTCAGATGTTGCAGCTCTTTCATAATTTGAGTTACTGTTTTTTTGTCAGTTTTAATTGTCAGCCTTGTAAATCCAAGGTGGACTGACTGTACATATCCTGATCAAGGAAAATCAAATTCTCACTTTGTGCAGTAATCTACGCCTGACTTTTCTGCCTCCGTCCACAATAATATACATTATATAGACTAAATGTCATCTAAAATTAACATTTACTTGCAACATAGTATAGTAAACTATTACATGATCAAAAGCAATTGTAGCAAAAATAATGTCTGGATTGTCAGAAATTTGTGATGTTAAAATGGGGTCATGAGCCAAAAAAGGTTTGGAATCACTGGTCTAAACCATTTTCTGTTTCTGAACTTGTAGATTTGAGTCATGTACAAACCCATACAATAGTCATGATGCTTTGTGCTCATTCGTTTATTCTTATGTGGCTGAAAGACGGTGAGCGCTTGTGTGATCTTAGGTAGTTTTCCACTCTCGTGCATTGTATTCTTTTAGAGTAGATCATAATTCAAAGGACTACCTGTAGTCAGTGTTCTAGAGAGTAAAAGGAGTTCTGTTCATACTTTACATCTGTCTGAAATGACAACGCACTATAAAACATGTCCTTGATTAAGGATGTGGTGATCTGAGCCTTGAATGAATAAAAAAAAGGATGTAAAGTGGGCGGACAGGAGGACTTATTGCATGAAAGGATGTGCCGTCTTTATAAATATAATTCATTTCCTTAAGAAAAATAACCTTTATCTGAGCTTCTTCTCAATAAGTTTCTTCTGTCACAGCGCTGATACTGTGTAATTAAACAAGAACATGACGGACTGTGTTGTTACACTCCCTCTGCATTGATTTTCACTTTGGTTATGTTTAAACAAAAAGCTTTTAGGGGACGGCATTTGTTGGCGTGTGATCTGACAACTATGTCAAATCATTTAGAACAGTTTGTAGTGGATCAGAGAAATTTATAAGCCGAACAAACCCAGATATTTTCCTCCTGTTCTCATATTTCTGTCATTTTAGACTGGTTTGATGCCCGTGAAATATGATTATTTTTCTGGAAGATGCTGTGTTTCACTTATAAAACCACAAAGGACAATTAAACTAACTTTAGTTGTGGTTCCTTTGTCTATAGAACGGCTTTTCCGGACCAGAAATGGTGCATAAATAGCATTTTCCCACTTGTCAGTTTCAGTGTACTGGCGCCCATTTGTTTCAGTTGGAAATAGCAAGTTTTCATTTTTTCAACACAGTCACAGAAAAAAAATTATTAGACCACCCTTGTTTCCTTCAGTTTCTTGATGATTTTAATGCCTGGTACAACTAAAGGTACATTTGTTTGGACAAATATAATGATAACAACAAAAATAGTTCTATTTCAGAGCTGATATCTATCCATTTTCCATGTTTTCTTGATAATAACCAAAATCACTTCATTTCTTACATAAATATCTATGGCATTGTACTGACAAAAACAGTGTTTTTAGGCATTCCATGTTTTCTTTTTGTCTGTTTTAGTCACATGATACACACAGGAGTTAGTACTTGATTGCATAACCATTGTTTTGGATGACTTTTGATGGTCTAATAATTTTTTCCGTGTATGTATTTCCATTGCACAAGCATGAAATTAAATCAAATTTAACCCCAATGTCTGTGAATAGTTAGACACAGCTTCTATTTTAATAGTTTCAACAGGAGTTCCACTGAATGTTAACTGTAGAATAGAGTTAGCATTTGTATGTTTCAGTAGTTTTAACAGTACTTTAGGTGCATTTCATTGCTGTCAGGCAGAAACCAGTTATTTTTCAGGAAACTGAAAAAACGATGTATATTCTGACTAAATGAATAGAGCAGTGGTTCTTAACCTTGTTGGAGGTACTGAACTCCACCAGTTTCATATGCGCATTCACCGAACCCTTCTTTATTAAAAAAATAAAATGATTTTTTTCAAATTCAAGACACAGGTATATGTTTTACTGGTGCACAAAATGAACCGTGCATTAACATCACTGTGTTCAAAGAACAAAACCAATACAGTGCATGAACTCACAACAAATTACATTCCTTTTCACAAAGACATGACCTTTTTTAATACTACCACACTGAAATGGTTTTAATTTTTAACCTTATGTATTCCAATAATGAACTTATTGTATTTATGCTATTTATCATTTTTAATATTTTAACACTCACCCATCACCTAATTTCCATCAGGCTACAATAATAATTAATATTTACTGCAAATCAGTGTGACTTCTGCTGTTGCCTTTGAGAGACCAGTTCAGAAATGCGTGGCTTCACCTTGGCAAGTGCCACTCTCTTTCTCCATCCGCGACGGTGCGTCGGTCGTCACATGATTGTAACTGACCAGTGCGGTGACCGAAAATGTAAACAAACGCTACACATGGCTGCCTCCGTGGTTAACAGGAAGTAGCAAAAGTCATAACAACAATGTGGAAAATAATTCGTCAGACGAGTGGAAGAGATTATAAACACTTCCGGATGTGTTGTAGTGCTATAAGCAACAACAATACACCGCATATATTGGATGTCAATCAGAGAAAGAGTCTCCGAAGCCGTTTGTTTACATACACGGACCTAGCCCGACACACACCCGACTAATGAGTCGAGTGTGTGTCTTGACCTCCGCCGAACCCCTGAGACTGACTCACCGAACCCAGGTTAAGAACCACTGGAATAGAGTTAAGAGATGTAGTTGTAAGCCATTTTCAACACTTTTCATTGGTTTAATATTTCTAAAACCATCAGGCCAACATGGAGACTGGCCAATAGAATCGTTTTATGACAAAAAAAAGACCAAAAATGGACTCACGAGATTTCCGCCCAACAACAAAAATATGTATATTTAATATTTTGTCCTGTAGCTTTTTGCACATTTTTCAGTATTTTGTGTGATATTTTTATACAGTCTTTTTTTGCACTAAGTGTTTTTGCTGCTAAACAAATTTTCATTGTTCCTGTGACAGTGACAGTAAAGATCTATTCTATTCTATTCTATTCTATTCTATTCTAACTGTATAAAAAAAATAAATGAGCTCAAGAAACATGGAGACACTATGTCCATAACCTCCTGAGACAGAAGGGGAAAAAAAGTTTAGCTTTTTTTTTTTTCTTTTTTAAAAATAATAATTTAAGTATTGTGTTGAAAGAATCACATTGCAACATTTATTTTGTCAAACACATTATTTATAAATGTTATCATCTATCCCTTGTAGTGGACATTGGGTCTTGTTTGATACTGAAATTTTAGATTTTCACACGAATTTCTATTGATAAGTTATTTTAATTTCATGAACATTAACCATAAAGACCCAGTGGTACTTTTATAGCAGTTCCCAAATGAATTTTTCTCTAAGTGATTTATCACCATTTATTGTAATATTATATCATGTTTATTTTGTATTTTTTCTGTGAAAATCAGGTATAGATATTTTCTCTATTTAATTTACTGATCTTAAAAGCTCAGAGTAGAGTTCAAGGTTATTTTATCAGATACAGAAAACTGAAGAAAGTGACTTTTTCAGCAATGATATTAGCTGAACATAAAACAAGCATCTCCATCCACTTTCATTGATCCAACTCCATGGGTTTTACTGGTGAATCAGCATTATAGAAGATGACGGTGTTTCCATGGTAACTATGGAGCCTCTGAACGTCCAAATGGGTCATATCTGATGACCATGAAAAGATGAATAACTGTATTTTACACCAATTATTTACATGTATTGAAAGGATTAGTGGATCAACAGGTATTAGACAGTTTAGATCAGTAGATGGTTTTGGTTGACGGTAGATGTTTGGGTCTTTATGGGTTAAAGTAGATGAAACAGTTACGTGAAGAATACACATGACATAACTCTATGGATATAATTTGAAATAAATAACAATTTAAACTTACCAGAACACCTAAGAATGTTCAAATGC
The DNA here is from genome assembly GCF_902148855.1 of Sphaeramia orbicularis. NCBI lineage: Eukaryota > Metazoa > Chordata > Actinopteri > Kurtiformes > Apogonidae > Sphaeramia > Sphaeramia orbicularis. The sequence goes on along the minus strand of NC_043978.1, from coordinate 49,282,024 downwards.
ACAAATAAACTATTTTTCACACTGCATTCTGCACACTCCACAGTCCCCTGATGTGTTTTTTTTTTTTATGTCACATCACACACAGCAGATCATACACGGAAAAACAGGAAACGGATTTTGGTCTTTGAAACACACAGAAACATGTTACACCTGATGCACCTGACGAATGTTTTCCCTTTGCATCCCTCTCTTCTGCACCATGATGAATACACTGCCTCCTCCATCTCTGGCAAATGCAGTGGCTCCAATTTTTTATTTATTTATTTTTTTAACTATGTCTCACTCTCAGGAGGCTGAGAAATGGTAGGTGAAAGACTTTCCCCCTTTCTGACAGGTTAAACTGAGTGTGTAAAGGTGGAGTTGGTTGGAAATGATGAACAGGAGACAACATTTGGGACAGAGACATGAATTTTAACATAACGCGAAGACTGCATGGATAAATCCCAGCTCCATTCGTTCCATTGACATTCCACCTATATTTGTCTTTTACTTGTGTTAGTCCCAATGACAGACACTGGCAGAGAGGATGAGGAGAGGAAATATATTTTTGGAGAAAGGAAATGTGTTTTCCTCTGAGCCTCTGTCTAAAGCACTCTCCCAGCTGATCAGCTTTCACTCAGCTTTAAACTGCTCTGTGTGTGAAAATGTGGAAATAATATGGGAATAATGTATCTGACAACTGTTGGTGCATTTAAAATGTTTAAAAACTGCTTCAGTCACAGCAGATGAACATCAGATGGAAGTCTATAATACCTAATAATTCTAATAATCCATTACAAATATTAAATTGATACCCTAATATGCTTTATAAAGACACCACCTTTATATTTTGTAATAATAATAATGGATTAGATTTCGGCTAAAATTTACTTAGGGAGTCAAATGAGTGGCCATTTTTGTAAAAACAAAAAAAAAAAAAAAGGTTGTAAGAAATGCATAGAACTGTGTTGAAATAATACTAATCCATTTGTGCACAGACTACTGATATTATTTGACAGTGAAAGCTATATTTTCAGAAATATTGGCTTTTGAATAGCACATGTATGTGAAAACTTTTGCTGGTGGACGGATGTGACAGTGGACGGATGTGACATTACCCATGATGATCTGGTCAGTACTAGTACTTTATTAGTAATAAACTTATATACTTACTATTGCTAATTATCCTCGTATCCATAAATTTTAGTATTGTGGATCTAAAACAATAACAGTTTAACAAAAATACAAAATGTGGCAGTGGACAGATATGACATGGTTGTTCCGGATCCCATCATACTGATGCTCTGCAGCCATGTCACCGTTTCCACAAATGATCCCTGTGCAAAAACTAAGATCAGAATTATTTATTGTATCGTTTATCATCAGACTAAAGAGTAAATAACAATGTAGAATTGTTATTTCTTTATAGAAATGCTTACTATTAGAAAACTGTTGATTTAAAAAGTGACATGTGACATTCTTAATGTATGTATTGGTGTAACGTAAGCAGGATGGATCAGCACCATACTCCATATTGCAACCTGTAAAAATAAAACGTGATATGTAGTATAGAATCTGGTAAGAAAAATTGGGGAATCTAAAAGAATAGAATATTTATTTTTCAGGTAAATTCAGTTCAATTATAACTTGGCCATTTGTGACATGAAAATATCGCATTAATTGTGATGTGATGAAATTGGACATTTTTGACCTGAAAACATAGTTCATATGACCATCAACATGTTGCAACAGAACTGAAATCCTGTAAATTTGCATAACTTGCATTTACCAACACAAAGTTCCTTTGGGGATTCACTTATATTGATTTCTTATGCACAGACATAAAAAAGACCTCTAAGCAAATTTTTGCCGATTTATATAGCGCTTTTTCTATGAATGCATACTCAAAGTGTATACAGTGGATCCATTATTCCTTCTCTCACACATTCGCACTCTGGTGGTGGTAAACTACATATGCTACGTTGCCCTAGGGCAGACTGACGGAAGTATGGCTGCCAATTCGCTCCTACGGCCCCTCTGACCACCTCATGCATCCATACACCAGTATAAATAGCAGCACTGGAGGCAAGGAGGGTAAAGTGTCTTGCCCATGGACACAACAGCAAATGACTTTGACGGAGCGGGATTCGACCTGCCAACCTTTCAGTTACTGGACGACCCGCTCGACCTCCTGAGTCATGGCCGCCCCCAGTGCATATGTTATCGCAGATATGCTCTTTCAGTGACATAATTGTCTCTAAGGCAGATGTTATCGTACACGAGAATTATGCATTTGACATGTTAGAGATTAAAAGGTTAAAGGTTAACTCACTTTATTTATCCCTCCAGCGAAATTCAGCCTCTGCATTTTACCCATTACGATATACATAGAGGACTTAGCATTAGCATTAGCACATAGTGCACATTAGGAGCAATGAGCTGCCATTGAAGGCGATCGGAGACTAACTCCAGATGTTCCTACTGCAAATTCTTACCAAGATTTAAAAACAAACGTAAATTTAGAAGTGTTACATAGTTTATCTTGTTTTAAGAGTTAATTTCTTGTTGTAAGTGTTCATACATCTGTAGACATGCTTATTTCTAGATTTAACAATCTAAATTCAAGAAATCTTGTCAAGTGAAATGATCTTGCTGCATGGACAGATATTTCACTTGTTTTCGGTACCTTTTTCCTCAGATTTAGTGTTTTTATCTTGTTTTTAGACACCCTTTTTTTTTTTTTTGCAGTGTATCTGTACCGTGGTTAGGGACAACAACAGGAGAATTAACCAATGAACAACAGACTGAAGGAAATCCAGAACCTTCTTGCTGTGAAGTAAAAGCACTCACCACTAGACTACTGCAATGTAGTATGTGGGTGTGAAATTATTAATTTTTTTTTTTTTGTTTTAAAGCCTCATAAATCATAAAATGTGAACTCTTTCCCAAAAATACTTATTCACCTCAGTATGACAAGATTGTACGGTAGGAAATTAATACTAAAATTCCAACACTCTAATGCTTTTCTCTTGAAGATGTCTTGTATGTTAGAACAACTCAGTTATGCATTTATCATGAATAGTTCAAAAGTAAGAGCTGTTTATATTTAATATCTTTTTCTGTACAACTAATTTTTACACTAAAATCTGTATCACATGCATCCCCCATGGCTCTAACTGGATGTGACGTTTGTGGGCATTCCCGTTGTTGCCGACTGTATCTATTTACTGGGACTAATCACTGTATTTTCTGAAAGTATGAAGCAAATCAGAGATGGTCTGTCAGGAGGCCTCCGTTCAGTTCTGACCCCTTGAGCTTAAGGTTAATAGGAGATAATAATAGAATATTGACTTTCACACTCAGACATAATGTACCAGAACATTGTAGCGACAGCTTTAAAACAGAACATAGGAGAGTCACTATAGAAACATGATTCGTGTCCCACTCCCTCGGTACATCTCATTCTAAGGTGATAATAACATGAGTATTTTTACTATTGCATGATTATATCTTAATGAAAAAATAATTATAAAGATTATATTCTTTTTCTGTAATTAGTCTCTCCACTGAAGCATGTGAATTTCACTGTAAAACCTAAATGAGCTGTAATGTAGCGTTGTAATTTTGGCCTTATGTGTGTGTTTTACCTCACATGCAACTCCACCATGGTTGTGGCTTTTGGCGGGGGGGGGGTTATGATGCAGAGCAGTGGTCTCAAACTCATTTCTTTCAGGGGCTACATTCATCCCGATTCGATCTCAAGTGGGCCAGACCAGTAAAATAATGACATAATAACCTATAAATAATGACAACTCCAGATTTTTCTTTTAGTGCAAAAAATCCCCCCACAAAATTATGAAAATATTTACTTTTATAAACTATCCATAAAAAAGATGTGAATAACCTGAAAAAATTAAATTTCTTAAGAAAAATAAGTGCAATTTTAACAATATTCTGCCTCAACTTATCATTTCTACATGTGCATTATGGATCAGATCTACACAGACACTTACCACTGAGGAACAGGCAGAAAATTGTTAAAATTGAGCTTAATTTTCTTTAGACATTTCAGATTGTTCATATTTGTTCAGGTTATTCACATTTTATTGTTACAGGATAGTTTGTAAATGTAAATTTTTTCATAATTTAATGTTATTTTTTGTACTAAAACAAAGACAAAAATTTGAAGTTATTATTTATAGGCATAATGTCATTTTTTTGTCTTTACATCAAACTGAGAAGAAAATATAATATTTCTTGTAGGTTATTATGCTATTATTTTACTTGACATTATATTGGTCTGTATGTGGAACCGGAACTAAAATGAGTTCAACAGCCTTGACTGGAATTTTTGCACTTTGCAAATTCATCCCAGGGGCCGGATTGGAACCTTTGGTGGGCTGGTTTTGCCCCCTGGGCCGCATGTTTGAGACCCCTGTTGTAGAGTGAGGATCACTTTAGTCTCAGCTGCTACAACAGTGCAGTTTCTAAACCATTCATCGTCCACCTGTGGCCAGTGACCCTATTTTATTTAACCCACCAAACCCAAAAGACACACACACACACACACACACACACACACCTCATTCTGTTTCAGTTTATCGTAATAAATGGGTCAGCCAGCGCCACAGTGTGTTTATTGATTTCTTCAGCTCACAGCCTTATCCATCCAACAGACAATATGAGGCTCTGCTGTTAGCAGGATAAATGCATTGCTGATTTTATCTCTTCAGGGTGTTTGTTGATAAAAAGACACAAGGCACTCCAACAACCTTATTTGACAATTTGACAGACACATTCTGGAAACTGGTCGGCCAAGATCAGACTGTCAGAGTATACAATGACTTCAGTTCAGCCTTATACATGTTCAGTGTTGTGGAGACTTCAACTACATGTAGTTCAACTACATTTTGCTGTAACTTGCTGGTAAACTACATTCATATTTTGTGCTGTGTCAAGCAGTTTATGTACTTTTTGGGTAATTTTTTGTTATTTAACTACTCAGTTTGCAAACTACAATTTTGGGCTACAGCATAAAATTTAGGGTTCTTTTTTAGATTTATTTTTTGTAATATAAATTGTATTTCACATTTGAACCCAAGACAGCCCCTTTTTCTTTCCTCCGGAATTGCTTTGAAGGCATGATCATGTCATGACATCACAGCCAATGTTGGTTTGCCCAAAAAAACTTTGTACACCTTACCTATCCTCTCTCTGTAGCCCAGTGTTTTTCAACCTTGGGGTTGGGACCCCATGTGGGGTCGGCTGGAATTTAAATGGGGTCACCTGAAATTTCTAGTAATTGATTAAAAAAAAAAAAAGCTTACTAACCAAAAATATATGCTGAGTTTAGACAATCACAATCCATCAAAGACATGACAAACTGAAGCTGAAACTGCAGCACTGTGGTTCTGTTTATCTTTAAAATGTTCATTGTGGTCAGTTTCAGATGCCGCAGCTCTTTCATAATTCATAGTTTGAATTCTTGTTTGTTCAGTATTAATTGCCAGCCTTGTAAATCCAAGCTGGACTGACTGTACATATCCTGACCAAGGAAAATAAAATTCTCACTTTGTGCAGTAATCTACACCTAGCTTTTCTGCCTCTGTCCATAATAATATACATTATATAGACGAAATGTCCTCTAAAATTAACGCTTATTTGTAACATAGTATAGCAAACTATTACATGATCTGAAACAAATTAATTTTAGCAAAAAAAAGTCTCAGTTTTGAAAGTCTGGGGTCACCAGAAATTTGTGATGTTAAAATGGGGTCACGAGCCAAAAAAGGTTAGAAACCACTGCTGTAGCCTATATATCAGTGTCTCTCTCTCTCTCTGTCAAAAAGTGTCTAACAGTTGGTGTGATCGGCCCTTGTCCATGGTCCTGAATCTTAATTAGACCACTCCCACATCGCAGGTGTGGCTGTCACGGAAAATTAAATGTTTCATGTATTTTTAGTTTGCATTAAAGATGCAAAAGATAACTTAGAGTTAGGCCTGTTGATTGGTTGTTTTTTCATGAATAAAAAACAAAACAAAACAAAAAAAACATTCCCCTCTGTTTTTTTGACAAATCACACCCTGTAAAGACCACATTTACATTCGGAATTTAACACTGAAAATACAAAGTAGTTGCTAAAACTACTTTTTCTAGCCATAGTTTTACAAACTACATTTCTCCAGGGGTAGAAATGTAGTTTGTTTGAACTACTGTTATGATGAAATACTTGTAGTTTTACAAGCTACACTTGCAAACTAGCTTCTTCAACACCGAACATATTTATAAAATCCTGAGATGCAGTCCACTTAAAAACTATTGAAATAATAAGTGGTATTCATTACACACTGAATATAAAAACCATAGAAAGGTTAAACTGCAATTTATCCTCATGACTGATTTTATTTCGATGCAAAAAAAATAATAAATTAAATAAAAATCGTCAACCTGAAATGCCTTCTCAGTGGACCATCATTTCAGACAATGTACAAGACATGACAAGATGAAATGGTTGTTTAGTTCTAATGTATGTAAATTAGCATTATTTGTTTGTAAAGCCTGGAAAAAGCGGCAGATGTGTTTGTTTAAATAGGTCGGTATTTTGTTTTGTTAATACATATTGTGCCTATTGTCTGGTGTTTGAATTTTGGTGTCTATTTTTGGTGTCTTATAAGCCCATGTAAGGGCTAGGCATGTTCTTTTTGCAAGACACAATAAAAACATTCATTCATTCATTGTACAACTGCAACTGCAACCATGGCTCAGGCTGCACACACCTGATCACCAGGAGAAACCAGGTTACTGCAGACATCAGAAAACACATTTACAAGTTATAGAGGCAGAGGATGAACACAACTGTTTTTTAAGATATTTGGAGGGTTATCTAACGTATTAGTCTCATGTCCCATAGGTGTTCAGATGACTGTAGGATGATGTGATTCACATTATTATCATACTCTGCAGTAGAGCTGAAACAATCAATTAATCGGCTACTGGTAAATATTGGTTTTTAAAAATTATTCGATTGTAATTTTCCTGAATTGAAGCTTTGTTTCTTTAATCCTATAACGCCAAACGTATCATATTTGATCCATGAGTTTTGAAGCCCTCTATATGATCAGTGCGATATTTTTTTTTCTTGAAAAACCCAATTAGATACATGCAATACATGGATAATCCACCAGGGGGTAGGAATTTGTTCACCAGAGGCCTTTCCAGTGACACTACAAGTTTGTCATTAATGAGGAAGGAGGAAGAAGTTGGACAATTTTGAAAAGGAATTACCAATTTGTTAGACACGTTTGTTATATTATGTTTTTGTTTGTTCAAAAATAATAATATTTGAGCATTGAGACCCGATGTATCAAATATGACACAAAATTGAAACTCATACATGGGAATTTGTATTTGAAAAAACAGTTTTTGGGTTGTTCAGAAGGACCAATAAAGGCTCCAATTTAAAAAAAAAAATGGAATTTTCTGTCAATGATTTAATGGTTCAGGCTTTACAGGGTTAATTTCGCTGCTGCTAAACATTGGTTCCTCTGTTGTTGTTTCACACAGACACTTATTGTGACACGGATGACGCCAGGATCAACACAAACAACATGGAGACGAAAACAAAAAGATTTGTTCACTTTTCTACACTGGAACCATCACTTACCTCCTTTAAACTTTTAAGCTTTAACACAAACATTAAAAATATCTTCCTTTATGTTTTTAGTTCTATTTTAGTTCCATCTTAAGTTGTTTATAAGTTGGATACAAATGTGTTGAAGACTGTAGTGCACATATTGTTTGTAGATGTCATTTGACAGATTTTTATATATTCTTTTATCCTGTTATTATTGTCATTTCTATAGATATTTTTGTATATATTCATTTACTTTGATCCTTTTTTGTGGCTGTTTCAGTTGGTTCTGGAATAAACGACAGGTTGTCTTTTTCAGACATGTATTTATCACATGTCTCCTATTTTTTTTGCCTATTTAAATACTTGTTCAATCAAACCAAATCAACGAAAATAATCAATAGAGTAATCAGTTACAAAAGTAATCAATAGCTGCAGCTCTACAGTCAGGACTCATCGGCCTCAGGTTGAGAGGTTTGAGTGTTCATTCTAATAAACTACAGAGAAGTTTGGTTTTTCCAAATATATTGCATTAGTGCACAAGTTTCACTTTCATCAAACGTACGCTGTCGATCAGTTTCCAATTTGTTGATGTTTTCCCATGAATCTTTGTGAATTGAAGCTTCTTCCTCAACAAAGGCCCCTCTGTCAGACTCACTCAGATTGTCTCCTTGTTCCATCTTGAGCCAAAATAGAATCCACTGCTCAGTTATACCTTTCAGTATGTCTGTGTGGAAGGATCTGTTTGTTATGCCTCCACACTCATTTGTTCTGGATTTTCCTTTAGTTTCTCTGTAAATATGGTGCTCATTAAAGTGCTTGATTGGGAAGAAAATTCTAATGTGAATTAAAAATGTGTGAACTGGAAGAGTTGTTTTTTTTTTTTTTTTAATTATGTCTTTATTTGGAATGGACATGTAAATACACCAGCATAACAACTTAGTAAAAATAAAAACAAATGAGCTTCCAGTGCTGTTTGTTTTGAGTCCAGAAAAAGTCCATCATGAGCTGCCAAGGCATATGAGTCTAAAGCAGGGGTGTCAAACTCATTTTAGTTCAGGGGCCACATACAGCCTAATATGATATAAAGTGGGCCAGACCAGTAAAATAATATAAATGATAGGATAAGAACTTTTGAGTGAAAAAAGTAAATCTACAAATTTTACTTGAACATAACATGAACAAATATGAACAACCTGAAAATTCATTAGTAAAACAAGTGCAGTGTAACAGTATTATGCCTCAGTTTATGATTTACACATGTGAATCACAACTTGGAGATCACAGTGGATCTACAAATACACAAAACATTAAATAACAGGGAGAATATTATTAAAATTCCACATATCTCTAAAGACATTTACAGGTATTCACATTTTTTGTAAAAGGCTAGTCTGTAAATGGAAACATTTTTGTGTAATTTTACATTTTTTTCACTTCAACAGAGACAAATTTACAGTTTTCATTATTTATAGGTTATTATGATAGTATTTTTACTGGTCTGATCCACTTTAGACTGAAATGATGTAAAATGATTTTAACATCCTTGATAGTTAATATCTTCAGTGTAATTTTTGCATTTCATAAATTCATCCCAGGGGTGGATTGAACCCTTTGGTGGGCCGGATTTGGCCCCCGGGCCGCATGTTTGACACCTGTGGTCTAAAGAGTGCATAGTCACAGACTGTGGATCAGACCTTTGTAGTGCTCAGTCTCCTGTAATAACTTAAATTTCACAGGACTTTTGATAGATTAGTATAATTGAGATCACAGTTATCCTCTTAAGGGCTGTTCTGACGAGTTGCCCAGAACAAACAGAGTGATGAGGCTCATCAGTTCACTTGGAGAGAACTCGGATACAACTTAGTTCAAGGTAGAACAGTTTACACAGAACTTTGCGCAGAAACTGGAGGGGTCACCTGCCGCTACTGCCATAGTTGTAATCAGGACTGCAACTAATGATAATTTTAATAATCGATTAATCTGTAGATTATTTTAATAACCAATCGATTCATCGGATAAACCCAAATAACTAAATTTTCAAAGATCGGCGTTTAACCCAAAGTAATATAGGCTGCAGACAAGTCACTCATGATTACATCCCCACAATGGCCTCAGGTATAGTTAGCGAGCACTAGCCCACTACCTAGAGTTGTTATGGCTAGAGACTAGCCATAACATATATAGTCTTCAGCAAGCTCCGGTTATAGGCTATCAAACTAGTGTTGTATGTATTAGTTCCAGTCAGCGATAGGTAACATTAGTCTGGTAGCCGTAAGGATGGGAATCGATAAGAATTTAACGATTCCAATTCCATTATTGATTTTGCTTACTGATCTGATTCCTTATCGATTCTCATTGGGTGAGAAAAATAAGAGTACAAATGGGTGTGTTTGCATTAACTGTCTTTTATATTTCCATCTCTGCACAGAAAACATAAGATATACAATATGTATAAATAATAACAGATGATGCTGGGCCCAGTTTGGGGGGGGGCGTACAGTGAAAGTGAAATTAAAGACACTTTACTAATTCCTCTATTGCCGCATTTCCACTACGTGGAACTGGCTCGACTCGTCTTGTCTCCCGTTGTTGTGCACCTCATTTCCTTTCTCCTACCTTTGAAAACTTGTATTTGAGGGGGTACGTTTGTTGCCCGCACCGGAACCAGAACTGGGCCTGGATGACGACCTAGTGTTGACTCTGCTGCTAGATTTACAAGTGCCGCTAAGTAGCGAATCAAATACGTGACATTCCTGTAAATGAATCACATGCTGTGGACAAATGTTTGAACATATTGGAGGGATTCCACCCGTTTGAAGAAATGGAAGCTTTGCAAGTGTTCAAAGTCGACCTGGTGTCATCTATTTAGACTGTTTCTGCCTCAACGCCATGTTGGCTACGTTCTGACCAAAACAATACAGCGTACGCGTGACGTCCTCGCGCATGCGCAATGAAGGCAGGATCAATAAGCAGAATCGTTAAACAGGCAGGCAAGGGATTCGAAGGAATCAAGCTACTGGGATCCGGTTCTCAAAAAGAACTGGTTCTTGATTCCCATCCCTAGGTAGCCGTTATAAATATGACGATAGTGTCTAACTAGCTAGTGGGTTAAAGTAATCACAACACATAGGCTATCTTAAGCTAATGTTTACATTATGTTTCCATTGGCCATGGCAGCCCCGCTTGCCTGAAATTTAATGCGTTGTGAGATTTTGGCTATTTTTTCTCCATATTCAAGTTTTGTTACATAAATGGCACACTGCCTTTTGGCCAAACAGGGCTGCCATGGCCACCGCAAACATAATGTAAACCTAGCTTTAAAAATCTGGCCCAGCATCCGAAGCCTCAGCCATGCTGCTCTGTGTTTTCCTCTGTTCCACTACACAGTGTGCAGGCATGCCTCAGTACTAATGCAATCAAGACCTAATGAATGGACTGCTGAATTTGTTGCCAACTCTTTTAAGAATTGATTTGGATAAATTCAATCGAATTGTTTTTGCAGCACTATTAAGTAATCATCAATAACAAGTCAGAAATTAAATAAGTAAATTACAAAGCAATATTACCAGTGGGATCAAATAAAGTCTGCTCTCTTGGGGGCTATGAATGAAATCCAGTTGTTCCAGATTTGGTAAAATTAGTTCTTTTAGATTTTTATTTGGTATGTATATTTCATCCATTTTCTTCTGATCTGGGGCTAGGGCAACAGTCGAAGCAGGGAGATGCCCAGACTTCCCTCTCCCCACACACCACCTCCAGCTCTTCCGGGGGGACCCTGAGGCATTCCCAGGCCAGCCCACAGACATGGTCTCTCCAACATGTCCTAGGTCTTCCCCGAGGCCTCCTCCCGGTGGGACATGCCCAGAACACCTCCCCAGGGAGGCGTTCAGGAGGCATCCAAAACAGATGTCTGATCCACCTCAGCTGGCCCCTCTCCATGTGGAGGAGCAGCGGCTCTACTCCGAGCTTCTCTCTGGTGACTGAGCTCCTCACCCTATCCCTAAGGGTGCGCCCAGCCACCTGACAGAGGAAACTCATTTCGACCGCTTGTATCCGGGATCTTGTCCTTTCGGTCATGACCCAAAGCTCATGACCATAGGTGAGGGTAGGAGCATAGATTGACCAGTAAATCAAGAGGTTTGCCTTTCGGCTCAGCTCCTTCTTCACCACAACTGACTGATACAGCGACCGCAGGTCAATTTTTCCATCCTAAATATCTCTGGGGTAATTCCAATTCAGTTGCCTAGGGTTGGCTGAATTGGACTTAGCCATCTTCTTGTAGTTCTTTTCTTACTCACCACCAAGAGTATTTACAGCAGCTTTATCTCACTTCTAGATTCCATTAAAGAAACATGACCAGGTACAGGACATCCAAAGTCAGGTATCTGAGTGTTAAAGAATGAATCCTGGATACCCTTACAGAGAACATTTAACATACGACAAAAAATATGATAATGGTTAGCACCAGTCCAGTCACATTGTCTCCAGCATGACGGATTTGCACCTTTATACATGTACTTCTGATATGGTGTCTTGGAACACCTAATACTGTTCTTCCACCAATGCTCTCTCCAGTCCATGGAGCTGGATGTTGTCCAGTGGAAGGACCAGATAGTGCCCCGGGCCTCCTCAGAAATCTCAATCTCTGATTCCCGTTCCCATTTACCTTTAACGTATTAAGTGTTATTACCCCGCCCCAAAGGGGAACCAAGGGGTATTGTTTTTGATTTGGTTTGTTTGTTTCTTTAACACTTTAGCAGCAAAACTATTGGCTGAATTCATACCATATTGGGTTTATAGATTGCCAGTGACCCAAAATAGATGTCATTACGTTTTGGAAAAAGTAGGTCAAAGTCATTTTTTTTTTCAGAATTTTTAAAATGTTTTTTCCCCATTTACTTATAATGGGCGAAATTTCAGATGTCTGTAGCAGCAAAACTACTGGTTGAATTCATGTCAAGCTGGGTTTATAGATTCCCAGGGACACAGAATACATGTGGTTACATTTTGGGAAAAGTAGGTCAAAGCTGAAATTTTCTATGAATTTTTTAATTCTTTTTTTTCTCCCATTTACTTCTCATGGGTGAAATTTCAAATGTCTATGAAAACATCAGTTTTGTTTGTTTACTTCAAACTTGGCACATATATAGAGGCAATTGATATGCTGACATCAGCACACACAGACACGATGACATCAGCTGAATCGATGCCAAAATAAGCTACAATACCTGTGAGGGGCGGGGTTTGTTGTGTCTGGAACCACTTATTGTTGGCATGAAAGAGCCATGTACACTTTTGAAATGGAATTAGAAGGGGTTGTGATCATAGCATTTCTTTCTATTTCAATTTTTTTCTATCTCAAAGGTCAGTCGATTTCTATTCATGATCAGTGTAAGGAACTGGAAGTGTTCTTTACTGAGGAAGGGAACCTAGAGGGACTGTAAAGTGATCGCCACATTCTTCACCCAGATTAAAATGACTCATTTTCTATTTGTCAATAGTGTAAATATGTCATCTGTTATCTGGATGAACAGTCTTCTGTGTTCACTTAAGATGTTATCGTGTGGATAAGAATGACTACAATGATTTATTTGTTGAGAAAGTACTTCTTTTGTATCATAACACATTTTCTACCACTTCACTTCAAGGGGGAAAAAAATGTACGCTTTACTTCCTGCTTTTTGTGTGACAGCTTCAGTCAGTGGTGGTTTTGACGTAAGTGGGAGTTGTGGTCTTTCCGTGTGGGTTCACTCCATATACTCCATCATCCTCCCACCGTCCACATACATGCATTTAATAGGTTAGATGTGTGGGTGTGAATGTCAGGCCTGTGATGAACTGACCTGATGTCAGCTGGGATACATAGGTCCAGCCCCCCATGACACTCCAAAGGACGAAGCAGTTAACCCTTTAATCCCTGAGACATTGCTTTTAGAAAACTGGATGAACTTTAAAAAGCAGTTAAACAGTCAAAACTTGGAAAAACAGTAAAAAAAAAAAAAAAAAAAAAAAAAAAAAAAGATAAAGGAAAATCACAACACTGCTAACAACAGTAAAAACAAAAAAACACAAGGAAAACTGTGTAAAAAGCCAAGTTTAAACCTTTCATTTTTATAGTGAGTCGGTCTCACTCACTGCATTTTACCCCCTCATTACACAGGCACTGAGCATGCTCAGATGTCTATTGGAAGAATAAGGTCTTTTCTATCAGCATGTTTGAAAAATTTTCTTATTGAGCAAGTGATTGAATTTTTATTAATATTTAAAATGAATCATACATTCAGAACGCTCACCACAGACATATCAGGGGTTAAAGGTTTAAGGAAAAAGAATGAATGAATGAATAAATGAATGAATGAGTAACTAAATGATCTGTATGGAAAGTTCTGAAATATTGGAATATCCATTTCACTATGAATATAGACAGAAAGGTTTTCAGCGCGTATATGAAGAAGAAGATTTAGTATTTGTCAGAATACAGGTGCATCTCAATAAATTAGACTAACAGCAAAACTTTTTTTTTCAGTAATTTATTTGAAAAAGTGAAACATCTTTATATATCTATATTATACATCTTCACACACAGACTGATATCCTACTATATAATACACTTTCTGTGTCCGTCCGATCGATGTTGCAGCACAGGAGGGCATTTGTACAGATTTTCCTCAGCCTTCACAGGCCCGATCACCACCAGATGAATGGAAACATTACCTGACTATCTACTAGGCACAATTTTATGTCCATATTCAGATGTTGTGAGGTATGCTGGGCGATTTTAGCCTCTCATGCTATCATACAATGGCACCACGGGTACAGTGCCGCTAGTATTTCAAGTGTTTATTCCTTTTCATTTGAATGATTATATCCTACAGGTAATTAAATACCAAACTTCTGTATCTGAGAAAATTTAAATACTTACTTTAGACGAAAAAAAAAAAAGAAAAAGGATTTCCATCCCAGAAATACTGGAAAAGCATGAATGTGTATAGTACTCAGTACTTGGTTGGGGCTCCCTTTGCATGGATTGCTGCAGTAATGTGGAGAGGCATGAAGCCCATCAGTCTGTGGCACTGGGGCAGTTTTCCGGCATACTGAATTTTGGGTTTTCAGGAACTCACCACACTGCAGGCAAGACCAGTGGGCTGCCATGTCAGGAGCCCAGGGAATAAATGAGGGGTTAAATGCCTTGCTCAAGGGCACATCAGACTACAATTTCTCTGCCAGTCTGGGGAATTGAACTCTGTGACCCATCAGTATCAAACCTTCTAGACCAAAGCTGCCTTCACTAAAACCAGTCAAGTTTCCATCTGGGAATAAAACCCTAGTTTTCCACATGACAGACTGCTTTACTGACAACAACCACAGAGTTTATGAGAAAACCAGGAAAAACATGTCTGAAACAGGTATACAGTCATGACCAGGGTTTCTTTTATATGGTGTCCAGTATTTAATCAGTCTCAAATCGTACTGGATTTCAATTTAACATCAATTATTAAAAAAAACAAAACAAAACCTTAGAGTGCCAAAGATTAACAGCCATAGTAACAGTAACTAAGGGGGGGTGGGGCTTAGTGAAGGCTCTGAGTGTATTTACCTATCTGCAGCAAAGTTAAATCTGTAGCTGAATCATATGTTAACATTGTTTGGAATTTAAAGGAGTAATATTTAGTTTGTTTTTTTTTTAAAAAATGGAATTATACATTTTAAAACATTTCCACGTGGTCTACATAAACTGTAAATGCTATGTTTGGGTCTGAATTCTTCATTAATTCAACTCCACAGGTCCATCCTCAACCCTATTTTTGAGTAATGACACCAGAAAGGTTGTTTAGAGCAGTGGTTCTTAACCTTGTTGGAGGTACTGAACCCCACCAGTTTCATATGCGCATTCACCGAACCCTTCTTTATTAAAAAATAAAATATGATTTTTTTCAAATTCAAGACACAGGTACAGGGGTTGGACAAAATAATGGAAACACCTAACATTGTGGCATCATAGAAGGTGTTTCCATTATTTTGTCCAACCCCTGTATATGTTTTACTGGTGCACAAAATGAACCGTGCATTAACATCACTGTGTTCAAAGAACAAAACCAATACAGTGCATGAACTCACAACAAATTACATACCTTTTCACAAAGACATGACCTTTTGTAATACTACCACACTGAAATGGTTTTAATTTGTAACCTTATGTATTCCAATAATGAACTTATTGTATTTATGCTATTTATCATTTTTAACATTTTAACACACACCCATCACCTAATTTCCATCAGGCTACAATAATAATGAATATTTACTGCAAATCAGTGTGACTTCTGCTGTTGTCGAGTGTGTGTCTTGACCTCCACCGAACCCCTGAGACTGACTCACTGAACCCCTAGGGTTCGATCGAACCCAGGTTAAGAACCACTGGTTTAGAGCATTGACCCTTTAAATGCAAATGAGCCACTTCACACCCCTCCCCCTCCAGGTTGTTGACCCTTCAGCCGCTTGTGTTCATTAATTCAACCGACACCTGAACATTTTAGGTAATCGGCTCGAAGTTTGGACATGTTTTCAATTTTTACTGCAGCTGCTGCTGCTGACAAACAATTACGTCGTACTCGGAGAAATGTTCGTCGGAAGTCTTGACCTTATATGTGCAAATGTTGAGACGTAACTAGTTATAAACATAAATTAAGCAGGAATTGAATTTTTTGTAATTATTATTATTATTACTTAACCTTTATTTAACTAGATAAAATCCCATTGAGATTGAGGTCTCTTTTACAAGGATGACCAGGCCAAGAGGTTCAACAGCACACACCATACCATTATAAAAAAAAACAAAACAGGTTAATATAGGGATGCACCGATCGGCTCCAATACTCAGTGTGTGTACTTCTACTCGGACTCATAAAAGTAATCCGATACAAATGCACCGATACCATTTTCGACCGTGTGACATTCCCAGTTCAGTGCAGCAGGTACGAAGAGGAGGAAAAATGTGTGGGGAGTGTGAAGAGAGTGGAGATTTTTCAAAATAAATGACGGTGACAAAAGTAACGCTGACTGCAAGTAATGTTACAGACACAGACAGACATGGATGCAGCGTTCTGTCCATCCTCTGTGTACATTCCATCCATTTTCCAGGTGTTCACAGATGCATACCCAGACACAGAATACCACCAGGAACTGGAACTGTGGAGGTAGAGGATCTGTTCAAAGAGCCACTGTTTGAGTTAATGAAAAACTGCTGACACATTTATGACAACTACCCAGGGTTGGGCCAGTTTCCATCCTTCTTATAATACAATGGGGGTAAGGAGCGGTGCGGACCGTTGCCAGCGGAAGTGAAAACAAAACTTATGGGTCATTTCTCTTTTCTCTACCTGCTGAAGCTAAGTTTTTAAACTTCACCAGAGAAAACGCTGCAATATTATCACATTAGTGTTGCCTCTGTCGTCTCCATGTTTGTGATTACTGACTTTCTTCTTCTCAAAAAACTTTCCTCTTCCTCGTGGTATTTGTCCAGTATGGTTAATTCAGAGTGGCGCCCCCTGGTGGATTAATTGTCAAACGCTCATTCCAATACATTAAATGTCAGTAGTAGCACTTTGTTCCAGTCAGACTAATGATAATGACAATAAAGCACATTTACAAAAGGAACTAAGAACTGGAATGGGATTATTAAGTACTCGTATCGGTACCCGGTATCGGCAAGTACTCAAATGTAAGTACTCGAACTCATACTCAGACTGGAAAAAAGTGGTATTGGTGCATCCCTAGGTTAAAAGATTGGTGAATAACAATAAAATAAAAACAGAAAAAACAAAACAAAACAGGCAATAATTCAATGATTAAAACAAAATACTGTACTTTCCAGACTATAAGCCGCTACTTTTTTCTCATGCTTTAAACCCTGCGGCTTATACAACAATGTGGCTCATGTATAAATTTTTACAGGCAAACGGCCTCCAGGGGGCGCTCTAGCAGGAAGCGCAAAAGCAAGACAGACAAGTGGAAGAGGAGAAGTTTGAAGCTTAACTCTGAACAATCATTTTGCGTGTCATGCACAAACCCTCATCAAGGAAAACACACAAAGAAATGCATATGATGCAGCTTTTAAGTTAAAAGCAATCGATGTGTCTGTCCAAGAAGGAAATAGAGCTGCAGCACGGAAGTGCCACTGAGAGAGACAACAGAAGAGAGACATAGAAGGTGTGTGACGAAGCCTTTCTGAGGCTGTTCAACTGACACTGAAGAAGACGACTGCAGTGGTTTCAATGAGCAGAAGGAAGATGAAGACACAGATCAATGACTTTTCTGGGTTTTTTAAACCAGCCGTGTTCCTGCCGTTTTACTGCCGTGTTACAGGCACTGTTTGGAAAAAAGCAATTAAGGTATGGAAATAAATATTTAAATAATCTTTCTGTGTAAATATCTCATGTTACAACATGGACACCTGCGGCTTATAGGCAAGTGCGGCCTATATATGTACAATTTTTTTTTTCTTTTAAAATTTGGTGGGTGTGGCTTATATTCAGGTGCGCTCTATAGTCTGGAAAACACGGTAATATGAGTTTCACAAAATGAAGTGCAATGTAGTTTAGGTCACCAGCAGTTTTTTAAAAGTACAAGATCTGGTCGAGGTCAGGAAAACAATTTAAACACAGGCAACATTTAAAGTGCAGTTTGCACCCCCCCCGCCCTTCTTTTAACCCTTTATCTGGTCATGTCAGTGGTCCATCCTCCAGAGTCGGGGTCTGCTCCAGGTTTCTGCTATTAAAGCTAGTTTTACCTTCCGCTGTCACCAAGTGTTTACTCCTGGAGGATTCTGTTGGTTTCTGAGAACTGACTTAAGAGTGTAGTTTAGACAAGCTCTAACCCTTTCATGTATGAATTATGAGAACCTTAGTTGAGTTTGTTTTTTTGTTTTTTTTCTGAGTGTTTTTATTCCTCTTTAAGTGTGAAAAAAACAATGCGATTGAATATTTTTTATGAACCTACTTTTCACGGAGTTACAAAAATGTCCATTCAGCTGGACACCATGAGTTTAATTTTTGAAGCAAAGAAACATGTATTTAAAACCCATAATCAGAAAGTGATCAACTGTGTGAAAACTATGAAATAACATTTTTCATGCAGCTAATCTGATGTTTTATAACATTCTAACATACTCTAATACTAGTTATTACTCACTTCATGGAGATAATATGCAAAAAAAAACTTTTTGATTAAGAAAACTTTTAATTACAGTCTAATAACAATTAGCAATTGATTAACACTAAAATATATTACGGCAGAACAGGTTTATCAAAAAACGCAAAGTTACAGTAATGGTATGAATGTCAGTGTATGGGATGGTGCATAAGTGTCCACTGTGTTCGATGATATGAAACTAAAACAACAAAACCTATGAATATACAAGAGAACAGCTGTAGAATAACTGTCCACTGTAGTGAGCAGTATGTATGAAAGGGTTAAATGTAAAGTATCATGCGGTAACTTTTGTTATGATGTGACGCTATGTAAGTAAAATTTGATGGATTGATTAATTCCATAATAATGTGTTTTCACAGATGGAGGGACACCTGTGTGTTTTTATTATCCCGAGAAGATTTTAGGATTTATTTTGCAATTAAAACATACTTTTGGTTTTGCAGTAAATGTCATCTCTCCCAGTCATGAGGCTGCCATGGAAGCACCGTTTGATTGGTTTCCTCTTTATTTGTATTATTGCTCTGGGACTCAGAGACCACATATTCCAACTTTCCACAGACGTTCTCAGGTGCAGAACTGTGGCCATATTCACACTGCAGGTTATTTACTCAAGTGTGAAGTTGAGATGATGTGATGCTTTCGTTTCAATAACTGAAGCTTTTTTGCTCTGTTTACTGCTTTTTTCCAGAGTAAATAACCCGCGATGTGGAGAAGGTCAGCCCTGACAGATATTAATGCTGACAAGCAAACTGAGGCTGTTTTTCTTTAACAGAAGCAGCAGGTTGTTACAGGTCAGAGTCACATCCTCCACACAGGAAGAGTGGATGCATTGTTTACGTGGACTGACCTGTGGGACTCTTGTAGACATTGCGGTGCCGTTTCAAAACTGCATGGGCGTCAGTGAACAAACAAAAAACACAAAAAAACAAACTCATTATGTATGTCAGAACACAGAAAATATCTTTTTCCTTCTTCCAATTAGTAAAACACTTTAGAATTACCATAAATCAAAGCCTATTTCACATTAGACATTAGATTATTTTATTAAGAAAAATAATTTGTTAAATGTCAAAATGGCTTTCGAGGTAGTTGTTCCACAGCTCTAGCATTAATGAACATAATAGAAGAAATCACAAATGCCATAGATAATAAGAAATATACAATAGAAATATTTATTGATTTAAAGAAAGCATTTGATACATTTGATCACAACATTTTAATTTCAAAATTATTTTCATATGGTATGAGAGGAGTTGTTTTAGATTGGTTAACAAGTTATTTACACAACAGAAAACAGTATGTACAGTTTGCTGGGAAATTGTCTAATTGTTTAAAAATTGAATGTGGAGTTCCACAAGGCTCTGTTCTGGGGCCAAAATTATTTATTTTATATATTAATAACATATGTGATATATCAAAGATAATGCAGTTTATTTTGTTCGCGGATGATACAAGCTTTCTTTGTTCGGGAGATTTAAAAATGTTAGTACATAAAATAGAGAGTGAGATGGTTCAGCTCAAAAAATGGTTTGATATGAACAAATTATCTGTGAATTGGAATAAAACTAAGTTCATGGTGTTCACAAATAGAAAAAAGGAAGAACGTGTTTCATTGTCTATTAATGGGGTTGCGATTGAGAGGGTTTCAGAAATTAGTTTTTTGGGTGTAATAGTGGATGATAAATTAACATGGAAGTCACATATTGCTTATGTAAAAAAAGATTTCTAAAAATACTTCTGTATTGTGTGAAGCAAAATATGTGTTGGATTATAAAGCAATGAGAATTTTATATTGTTCACTTATTCTGCCATATTTGAGTTTTTGTATTGAAGTATGGGGCAACTCATACATGAGTAACACAAAGTCTGTTTTTATGACAAAAAAGAGCAATAGGAATCATGTATAATGTTAATTTCAGGGATCATACAAATGAGTTGTTTATTAAATCAGGATTGTTTAAGTTTAAAGAGTTAGCTGAATTAAGGACATTGGTGATTGTGTTTAGAGCGAGAAATGGACTTTTGCAAATTTGTAGAGATTATTTGTTTTAGTATCACAGGATGAAGAACATAGAAGGAGGTTTAATTTTAAACAGCAAAGGGTTCGGACTAATGTAAAGCAAATGTGTATTTGTGTTGTGGGTGTTAGGATGTGGAATTCTTTGGCAATGGAAGAGAAGAGCTGTACAAATATTTTTAATTTAAGAGGTTGTATAAGGAAAAAGAATAGAGAAGCTTTACAAAAGCATGTAATGAAATAATTTAACTTATGGATGTTGGATTTGTTTTATTTGCATTGACTATCATGTCAACTGTTTACTGTAATAGCTGTAACGGCAACCTATCTGATGGAAGCAGATGTTTCAAGAAAGGGGCAAGTATTGTAAGTTTTCTTCATCCTGCTCTTTTCCAATCATTTAGATTGGAATGAATGAATAAAATGAAAAGAAAAATGAATTAGTCACTTTTCTGTTGACCCTCAAATTGCGTGAATATGACTTGCACATAAAAATTAACCTAATGGAAAAACAACAATTTTGCCAAAACTCTCATTTTTTGATTAAAAGTTTTTGCACTGGCAAGAGATGGTTTTTCAGGTGTAGCACAATTGGTATATCACACAAAACAGCAATGGAAAGACCTTTTTCTGCAACTAGAGTGGACGGGCATTACAACAAGCGAAGAAGAAGAGTTTTAAAAGAAACATGACGCGGCATGTGTGGACACACCAGGAAACTGAATCATTTTTTAATTTAGTATGGGATAGAGGGGTAATATATAATAATAATGAATATATCTGTAAATCATCATGATATTTACGTTCATCGTCATGTTTATGGAATGACTTCTTGTGACATCTTGCGATCATAAACAAATCATCGCATTTGTGATTTAATGGAAAAACCAACATTGCACACTTATGTTTTTTCAACATTTAGTAAATATGGGTAAAGTTTTGTGCAGGTGTCCAATGGAAAAGCCACTACTGAAAGCATGTTTCAGGGCCTGTTTTCTTGTACATATTCTTCATGTCTTTATTCAAGTCTTTTGTGCTGATTTCACTCAGTCCTTGGTTTGTCCCTTTATCGTCCTTTTCCTTCCTCTAAGGCACAACCCTCTTCATTCCAACCATTCATTGCTGGCGTTTTCATCTTTGCTTCGGAGTCCTGCAGCAAGTATCTTCAAAATTCATCAATCGAGAACCTTAAGAAAGTCCAGAGGGCAGAGAGTGA
Source organism: Sphaeramia orbicularis (assembly GCF_902148855.1). Taxonomy (NCBI): domain Eukaryota; kingdom Metazoa; phylum Chordata; class Actinopteri; order Kurtiformes; family Apogonidae; genus Sphaeramia; species Sphaeramia orbicularis. The sequence goes on along the minus strand of NC_043978.1, from coordinate 49,259,967 downwards.
TGTTTACCGCTCACCAAACCCTCAGGAGACCATTTATTACAAGGCCTTTCTGCTCTCAAACACACCATGAGACTTAGATCTCTGTGGGATTTGATCAAACTCCTAGCTAAAGCCCTGTCTTCCTTTTTTCCCCCGTCATTTTCTCTTTTATTAATCAAAAGGCATATGGCATTAAATGGTGGTGTTAACGTTGAAATGAGAAGAATATGAGCCAAGACAATCGACATGAGCTGTTCAGTGACAGGAGAGAATAAACCAGCCCATAGGTTTTGAAAACAACCAAACTGGGCCATATGGTATCGTCCATGTGAATTTCAAGATTTATGGACTTAAATATTTCATTAATAACAGACCGATCTGAATAAAAACACCCCTGGTGGTGTGAACCTTCGATAATCTGATCAATAGAACCATAATGAGCCTGTTTCCATGACCATAAAAGTCTGATAACTGAGAGTAATCAGATAATTGGAATAATCCGATCTAATGCATTTACATGTACTTCAGAAATGTGATCATCTTAACCCATAAAGACCCAGTACTACTTTTGTGTCACTCCCCAAATGAAACTTTCTCTATATCTAACCTTTCTTAAGAGATTTATCACCATTTATTATAATAGTATCTTCTGTATTTTGCATTTTATCAGTATAAATCATGTATTTTCCTATATTTAATTTACTAATCATGCAGAGGTTCATAAAAGCTCAGATTAAAGTTGAGGGTTATTATATCAAAGTCAGAGAAAACTGCAGAAAAAGTGACTTTTTCAGTAAAATCTATCATTAACTGAACATAAACCAAGTGTGTCCATCCACTGTCATTGATCCAAGTCCGTGGGTTTTACTGGTGAATCAATGTTGTAGAAGATGACAGTGTTTCCACGTTCACTATGGAGCCTCTGAACGTCCAAATGGGTCATATCTGATGAGCATGAAAAGATGACCAACTGTATTTTACACCAATTATTTACATGTATTGATAGGATTAGTGGATCAACAGGGATTAAACAGTTTAGTTCAGTCGATGCTTTTGGTCGTCAGTGGCTGTTTGGGTCTTTATGGGTTAAACTGGATTTATGGTCATGCGTAGCTCTGCGTCACGTGGGTGCGCCGTATCTGACAATAGCATCATGTGCTTTCTCACTCGAGTGTACTGTAGCGGTGTCATTTTGAGAAAGTGTTGTAGTTTCTTCTCCAAATCGGAAGGTGGCAGTAGTGCTGGTATCGACTGGTTATAAAGATGAAACTCCACGGGGCGGAGTTGTTTCCATGGTTTCGATATCTTCCGGCAGGCATTTCCTGTTTTAGAATAACAATAGTAGGAGACATGGTGCAGTGTCTTCGCAAGGTTGTAGAAGTCAACAAATATATTGTTCTTTAGAAAGTATTACAGCATAAGCAACGGAGACAGAGGCAACACAGGAGAGACCACTGAACGAAAATAGGTTCATTGACGAGGTATTCCAAAATCAAATAATTGTTGATTATACTTAGCAAATCAAGGCACAATTTTGTTAAATTATGTGGGTTTATTAAAGCTATACCGTATGATGTGGCATTTTTACACTTTTCTTTTGTCATCTTAAAATGCTCCTAATAAGCGTGTGTCAAATTAAAATGTAAAAGAAATCCACCAGGTATTGAAACTCAAAAATGTTTAATTCTCATATATTTCTGATAAAAGTCTAACCAATCCTTTTATTCAATCCGATTGAAATAATTGGCCAAACCTGGCTGAGCCTCCTGTCAATCATCCATTACTGCCGTCCAGCATCCGATCCATTATCACCGTCTCACATCCGATATGTGTCCCTCTGAATCTGACGCTTCACTGGCGCTGCTTCTCCTGTCACTGACCACAGTCTACTGTCTAGGATGTGTATGGATAGAACTCAAATGCACATGTGGAAGGGAAAAAATGGATTTATGAACAGAAACAACAACTGAGGGGAACAAACAGGAGTCCAATGAATGAAAGATGGAGATAAAAGTCTGGAAGTCGGATGTACTGGACTAAACAGGTCTGCATAAAGGTCAGCTTTTATGACCATGGGACTCATACAGGTACATGTACATGGTGTCACACGGTGTAAGATGAAAAATGTATGGACTATGAAACCTCAAATGTCCACGGAAAAATTCGCAGAGGCCACGCGTTCACAGTGCGCGCGCCCGTCGCCAGGGCACTGCAGTGAAGACAGTGACCCAGTACTGCACAGACCACACCCTTAAATACAGACCACACCCTTAAATTCAGGGTCTACTGATGGAACAGGGGGCCGTGGGCCCGCGGCAGGTGGATGATACATCTGATTACTGAGGGAGGGGTCCACGGACACACCGACGCAGACCGGACCTCCGCCTCTGCTTCGCACACATCAGGTGAGAGGAGGAGGAGCCTCAGAGCTCAGGCAGAGGGAAGTGGGCGGGGCTTTGGAGGGAGGCGGGTTGTTCATGTTCAAACTTTTACTAAGTGCTGTGAAAAATGCCACATCGGTAGGTAGAGCTTTAACATGCATAACCACAGGTTTTTCAGGAGCAAAAAGTAACAGGTAAGAACAAAAGAGAACAAAAGTGGCAGAAAACATTTGGTCCTGTGCAGTCCTCGCATCACGTGATCATGAATTAGCCGACCAGGAGGCGGTGTCTCTGCGTTGCCATGCCATGTAGTTACAATCTGGAAGAGGTGCACGTCAAGGCTGTGCGGGGCTGTCCAAAGTGACAGCGTAGGTAGTGACGCATGATGTCCATGCAATTATAAATCCATCTTTAATCCCTGGTTTAGACTGAAATATTATTTTAATTGAGATATTGAAGTAATGGGATAAATTGTTTTATTAGTTATTAGTTCATGTTTTAACATAGGATTCATTTGTTTAATTTGTTTTATTTCAATAATGTTAGTGTTGAGTTCTTTGTGACCAGATATATATTTACCCTGTTCTAGTTTAAATAGTTAAGTTTATTAAGATAGGAACCATCTGTATGCATAGAAGTTAATTATCCTCTGTTCTTCCTTTAGATACATGTCTAAACACACACATAGTATTGTCAAACATAGGTGATAAGAAGTGAACTTATTGTTGGCGTAAGTTTACCTAGAGTTCAGGCCCCACCTCTGCTTGATCCAGTTCAATAACGCTAAATTAAAGACCAACCCATTTGTACAGATGAGCCCGCCCATGGGGAAATAAATGTACAATTCATCTGATGTTCAGGGCTCATTGTTCTTTGAGTCCTCAGCGCTGAGTATCCATCTTATTTGCGGTCTGAATAAATTTTGTTAACTTTGAGACCAGGCTGAACCCAAATTAATCCCTGGAGCTTCCAACAAAAGAACACGTTAACAAGACGCTCCAGTCCACTATCGGATTTCTTTTGGAGTCCATGGTGACGGTAGACTCAAACTTCCTGTTATTGTCTTCCACTCACCTTTGACTATGTAACTTCTGTTCTCTGTGATTTCAATTGTGTTCATACATGCACAGACGTAAAAGAACTAAATAAATCAGATTAACCTGTATACACACAGGAAGACAGAGTATTAGGGAGAAATCCAGGTGTGTTAATCTGATTTCTCATAATCTGATTACTGCTGTTATCCAATAAAACAGATCAGATTATCCTGTTTACATGATCAACTAGAATAATCTGACAACTCAAGAAGTCAGATAATGATCGGAGTATTGGTGTGTATGCAAACTGGCTCAATAGTCATATAAACATCTGACCTGTGTGCAGTGAACATTAGGTCATGTAACAGGGTCAGAAAAACAGTGGAATCCAAACAGAAGTGGTCTATGACTGACTGCCAGACTTCAGAGAATTGAAGGAACGTTGAACTCCTCAATTGTCAAAGACTCATAATAATGAAAAAGTATGTATATGCTGTATATTTCCCAGAACATGCTTGGGTTCATCTGGTTTGCTTTCATGAATAGCTAGAAAACTCTTTCTTCTGCTGAATTTACAATACCAACGAAATTACTTTGTGCATATTGGAAAAAAAAAAGTTACATTCTGATTAAACACACTGAACATGTGAACGCACATCTTGTTGGATAATCATCCATATAAACACTTAAATTGGAATGCAGTGATGCACGATGACTGCAATCAGATAGAAGACATATCGTCCATGTACCCAGTGTGAGTGGAACATACAGGGCAGAACAGTCCACCGAGCTCTGGGATGATTTAGTGATTTATTCCGAACATGCAATGAAATTTAACATATATGCACTAGCAAAACATACATAATAATACAAATATCAAGAATCGTAACAATCTTAGTCAGAAGAAAAGCACAATAATTCCATTTGCATGCCCGAAAAGGGGTGGGAAGGAGTGCTACTTATTTAATCCCACCCCCTCTCCCTACAGTATTATTAATAATATATGTCCCTCTTCTGTTTACATTACTCCTCTATATTTATATATCTATTCACACACACACACACACACACACACAAACATACATACACATACACTCATTCATCCATATATACGTTTATACCAGTGGCGGCTGCTCGTCTTGCAGACAGGGGAAGCTCATTGTCGGCTTACATCAAAAAAAATTGTCAAGTTATTTAAATATAAATTCGGCCCTCCGTTCCTTTTTAATAAAATGCTCAGTGTCCTTATCGTACCAGTAGGCGTCTTTTCCAGGGACTGGACCAGTGTCCTCTGAATGTCCAGCAGAGCTGGGCTGCTTAGATTGCCTTGGCCCATTGTGTTGTGGGTGTAAGACTTCAGCCTTTTTAAACTACAGATGCTCCTTTCACTCCGACCTAGCCGACAGTTTGATTGATTTAACTATCTACAAAACGATATTAAACTCGAACAAGAAATGATTAAATTATGTAACTGAAACAAGAAAACACTGAAATTATGTTAAATTGAAATAAGGAAGTACAACGAGTGTGTTTTATTTACAGTGCAAGAAATGAACGAGTAATTTCGTAGTGGTTTCTCTCTCGATTTTGCAGCAGAATGTGTGACGGTATTAAACTGAACTGTGTCAGTGAAGGAGTAGATCTGAAAACAGCTGTCAATCAAACAGGATTCAGACTTTCGACTGATCCTCCAATCAGCACGTGGGATTCTGGCGTCCAGCCCGGCCGAGCTCCGCCCACAGCTCCATTCACCCCCAGAGACGCCCGGCGTCCGGGGGCGGGACAACATCGTGGCATTTATCCAATTACCGTCCAGTTTTCAGGCAATGAAAAAAACTGTTCCACTCAGTCCCATTGAAGCCCAGAGACACCCACAGTCTACGGACAAATGCACTGAGCAGAGACGGAGGAGAAAACAGACACGGGAATGGAGGAGAAGTGAACAACATTGCGTCCGTTGGTTTGTGATAAAGCTGATTTGAACGAACTTGTCTGTGAGATGAACGTGTTCTAACACATTTGTAGTCGATAAAATGTCAACACAACTGAACATATTTAACCATTTAATTTTCATCATTTTAGGGGAAGCCGGGCTTCCCTTGCAGTCTGTGAGAAATCGCCACTGGTTTATACATATACACAACATACAAATACACATAGAATTTTTTACCAATGCCTTTGTTAGTTGTGCTAGCGAATAAATAAACAAATAATAACTAACTCAAGGGAGGAAATATATATATAAACAGCAGCGAACATATGGTGACAATTAAAAACCCTCGTCCCTATATCTGTGAAAAACATGTTCTTATAAGTGTTTTTGAATTGCCTTATGTTTGAACATTCCTTGTGCTCCTCCCTCAGTCTGTTCCAGACTTTAACACCACACACACACATGCTCAAACTTTTCCGAGTAGTGCGCACCCTCTGAATTCTGAAATTAAATCTACCCCTTAAATTATAACTCCCTTCCCTTTCAGTGAATAATTTCTGTATGTTTCCTAGTAGTAGATTATTTTTGTCTTTGAATAGGATTTGTGTTGTTTGTAGTTCTATGATCTCTTTGAGTTTTAGTAACTTTGATTGTAAAAATAATGCAGACTCATTTTAGTTCAGGGGCCACATTTAGTCAAATATGAGCTCAAAAGGGCCGGACCAGTGAAGTAATAATAATAATAATAATAATGATAATAATAATAATAATAATAACTGTATTTATATAGCACCTTTAAAAACTGAGTTTACAGAGTGCTTTGACAGACAAAGCAAAAGTGCAGAACAGCAGAATAAAAACATAGCAAACAACACAATAAAAGAGATGAGTAAATGTATCATAGTGGAGAGGGCAGAAATAACAGAACATGATGCTGTCAAATGTGAAATGAAGGAGTGGAATAAAACAACATCATGTATGTCAATAGAAATGAATAACCAAACAGGGTAAAATTAAATATTCACATTAAAAACAAACAAACAAAAAAAAAAACATTAAAAAGAGACAACATCACATGAAGGCAAGTCTATAAAAATGTGTTTAAAGAAGTGACTTAAAAATAACGGTGAAAAAAGTAAACTTACATTATTATATGAAGATCTTTACATCTACAAAGTTTCCATTTAAAAAAATGTGAATAGCATGAACAACTGTGAACAACCTGAAGTTTCTTCAGAAAAATAAGTACAATTTTAACAATATTATGTCTCAGTTTATCATTTACACATGTGCATCACAACTTACAGATCACAGTGGATCTACAAATACACAAAACATTTAGGAACAGGCAGAATATTGTTAAAATTACACTTCTATTAACTTTATCATTATTGCTATTTTTTTTGTCACTTTAGCCACTTTAACAAACTTGTTTATTTCTTATGTCTTTATTTTTTCTGTTGTATTGATACAGATTGTCTTGTGCTGCTGTACACACTTGAATTCAATAAAGTTTATCTTATCTTATCTTATCTTATCTTATCTTATCTTATCTATTAAGACATCTCATGTTCATATTTGTTCAGGTTATTCAGATTTTTTGTGAAAGGATAGTTTGTAAATGTAAACAGTTTCATGTCATTTTACTTATTTTTACACTAAAACAAAGACAAATTTATTTTTGTAATGTATAGGTTATTATGATATTATTTTACTGGTCCAACTAAAATTATTTAAATACCCTTGTTTATTAATATGTTCAGTGTCATTTTTGAATTTCAGAAAATTCATTCCCGGGCTCAGATTTGACCCTCTGGTGGGCCGGTTTTGGCCTGCAAGCCATATGTTTGACACCCCTGATCTAGCTGATATATGTTCTGATATGCATGTAAACATATGTAGTCACATTTTCACTACCTAAAAATATACTGATCAACAAAAGAAACGCAAGTATGTTTCGGTATTGGTTTATATGGGAGTTTTTTTATGAATATTGGTTTCATATGAGATATTTATATCCAGCCGTGAAATTTACAGTGGGTCTCTCTTGCTGTCCTTGTAGCACTGAGCTGACGGTCACGGAGATGGGCCAAGCGAATATGGCGATCCTGATTACGGGTGGTCACACGTGGTCTTCTGGATCTTGGTCTGTCCCGAGTGGTCCCTGTGTCACGGAATCGTGTCCTCGGCCTACTGATGGTGGACTCGTGCACTTGCAGATGTCTGGCAACGTTGCGAGCCGTTAAACCAGCATCAAGCATACCAATGGCGCGTTCTCTCAGATTATCGTTAAGGCGAGGCATCGTGGTAATGCAGTAACTTTTGAATCTTACCATTTCTTTTTATAGCCCCCGGATAAACAAAGGGAATTGCCACTCCCATTTGTTGCTCCCACTACCATATCACTCAAAACGTACCGCACCTCCGATACTTTGTACAGGTGCTCAACACCACTCGTGGTCGTGTTTGCCTGCAAACACACGCTCCAATGGTTACAACTCACTTATTGTAATGTGTATCTCAGTTGACAACTCAACAGGACAGCTGAACTCTTGCCTAAATTAACGACCAAAACTTGCGTTTCTTTTGTTGTTCAGTATATAATGCTACTATATCATTAAGGAAGCAAAAGTAATGTGTTATGTTGTATAAATGTAAGATGGGGGTGGGATTTAAAAAGTTTTCTTCTTCCCACTCCTTTTGAACATTACATATTGAATTCATTTTGTAATTACTAGTGTACATGGCAATTACTATTTTGTCTTGATCACCTTTATTTATTAATGTATTTGCTCTGATACTATTTCCTTGTACACAAAAAATGTTTAGTTTTTTCTTCTGCTCAAAACAAATAAAATGAATGAAAATGAATGTTGCCTTTGTGTCAAATCCTGAGCATAAATATTTTTTTGCACTAGCATTTGCAGTTTGTGTGTGTTCAGATGCATTTCAGTCATTTTGAGATGAAGTGTGACATAATTTTGGGCTGTGTGGTTAAATTGCCCGGGGGCTAATCATTTAATATTTCAAATATTCCTTTCTTTCCATGAAATTGTTATTAATGAGTAGGAGTGAGCAATGTATCTCCACCGTTGACTGACACATCTTGTTGTTTTTTCCGAACCCCTGCCGTCACAATCAGGGGCTGCCAGGTCTGTCAGATCACGGTTGCCTGGTTTTGTGAGCTTTGGGCTATAACAAATGTCAATGTCTGACCATTTCTGTGCTGTGATTAGGAAGACATGAACATTTTTGATAATCACAGATGAATCCTGCCCTGGTTTTTACATTCGATTTATAAATGTGTGAAATGTGTATAAATTTTTCCCTGTCCCCTCATGTTTTTGTCAAATTGTATTTTCATCCTAGACACATAGATAACCACGGGTAAGTCAGCAAACAAGCACATATAGGTTATTCAAAAACCAACAACTACACCAGACTCATTTAGTAACCTGATGGCAGAGGGAATAAATGACTTTGAATGTGTTTGTTTTCCTCTGAGGCGCATAATAACGTGTCCCTGAAGACATTATCCTCTTAAGACCCGCAATGCATTATGGTCCTCTGTAGGGGACACGAGTTTCACAGCTTTACTTAAATCAGCAGTTCTCAGTCTTTTTCTGTGGAGCCCCCCTTTGGAGGATGAAAAGTCTCCAGGCCCTCCCCAACCCCAGCAACATTGTAACAGTGGTGCAATTCTAAGTTTTATTGAAAGAAACGTCAATATTGTAACAATACTCTTTGCTTCTCCTTGAATAATTTGTTGTTCAAATTGAAAATAACTTAGATTTTTGCTTGAATAATGGAAATAAACTCAACAAGACTGCTCCGAGACAATATTTTTCCAAATAAAAATTGGAAATGCACAATAATCTTACAACTATGACAATAAAGTTACTTTTTTTTAGAACAAACAAATTTTGGTAATAAAGATGAATATTTTAACAATATCATTGGGTCAATGAGCCCATTTACACTGCTCATCTCAGAACATTAAAGTGTAAACTGTACAAACTGTGCCAAAACAGAAACATTCTACATTTTTCTTTTCCAGTCTAGTCCTTGTCCATTGTCCAAACTTAACCTCTTTGTCTAGTCTAGTGACAGATCACCATGGCAGTAGATTGGTTTATTGTATGTCCCTAAAGTGAGTCCAGGGTGCTCCAACACTAAAATATTAGTTCTACCTGCTACATGTTCTAACCTGAAGGAGAAAAAAAAAACAAACAACCACCCAGGAGAGATCCCATGCCCCCCCAGCATGCCTCCGCACCCCAGACTTTGAGAAACATTGACTTAAATAAACACATTACCGGCCTGATCACAATCAAGGTGTACAAGTATATTTGCATTAGTTATTAATCAGTATTCCAAAAAGATACCCCCAAAACCATTCCCAAAATGTTTCTTTGCCCACCTTATTACTAGATCTTGCAATCCTCCAAATTTGAAGAAAATCGGATAAAAACTGATAAAATGGCGACCCAATGAGCGTGAAAACATGTGCACAATTTTACTGTTATGAGAGCAAAATTATTGCACATAATGTTTTGTAACACAACAAATAATTACTACTCAACTCCTGTGTCTTCTTTATTACAAAATACAGGCATCACATGAAAACCTTTCTTTTCCAGCCCTTTAATTGTAATAATAGAATGGGAACCTGTTATTTAAGTATTATTATGACTACATATGCACAACTAGACAGATTTTGGTATGCTCCCTGGCTGCAGAAAATTTGGTAACAATGTGTCAAACGGATGTTTACGTCGAACCGTATGTTTTCAATGGTGCGTTGTTCACCAAAATTCATGTAGTGTCCGTACACCAATATACTTCCATCAATAATATCACGTATATGCCTTATAGATATATTGTTAAAACTTGTTCACAAATGTTTATTTACTCCTGTACCAGGAAGACTTAGTTACAGATCTAACAGAGATGCGACCATGTGCTAAGCCAGATTTCCATTCCAATCTTGTAGAGTCCGTACACCATATCAAAATATGTGGGTCTAATTTTATTGTTTCTGTCAATATATGGAATTTTTCAGCACACATGCTTTGGACACGACATCTATGCAATAAACAATGCATGACTATCCTGAGTGCTGAAACATTTGTATATCTTTGTAGGCATTAAATATGGAGGCTATTAGGCTGTAGTGTCCGTACACTGAATAATGTCTGATTTGACGGGGGTACAAGCCTGTGAAATTTTTAGTAGACACCATAATACAAAAATATTTTGGACTTTAAAAGAGAAATATCAGACAAATAAAATGGCCTGTCTGATTTTTTGATAGAGCATTATTATTTTTTTATCTATATGTGCACCCTTCCTGGTACCCTTGATTGTGATCAGGGAATAATAATATATGCAATGGAATATGTAGAGGGAAAAAGGAATGAATGAATAAATAAATAGATACATAAATAAGAAAACAATGCTGTCCACTGCAAAGGGCATTCCATAAATAAAATGTGTCTGAAAAAACTGTTGCATTTTGTTGTTTCCAACCAAGACAGTTATTTAATGTCAAAAAAAAAAAAAAAGCCCAAACTTTTACTTTCCTGAGTCTCAGGAGGTTAAAGTAAATCTGTCTTAAAGGTCATGGTCCTTTACTTGGACTTCTACAGTTTTGGACCAGACCTTCGTGATGCAGTTGAAACTCTTTTTTTTTCTTTCATAGACACATTATAAATGCAAAGGAAAGAAAAGGTTCAAGACTTTCAATAAAAGAACGATATAAACAACATAAAATAGGTTCAGAAATGCTAAGAGTTGAGGTTCTGCAGCAGGTGGTTTAATTGTTGACCTCTTTTGACCAGTGACTCAGTGTTTTTGTCAAACCTGAGCTGAGAATCAAACATATTTACCACCGTATTTGTCCATAATTTACACGTTCTCACCTTGTGTCATGCAGGTTTCAGGCTCAGACTTCTCCTTCGTAAAATCGATAATCAGCTTTTTAGCCTTTGTCACGTTCAGGTCTCAGAGGTTCTCGTCAAACCACCGCACAAATTATGTCAAAGCAGGGCCATGACATCACTGTGAACCTAGAAGAATAAATAGCAGGGCGGTAAAATCAGAGACTTTAAGCAGGTAGATGTTCTGTTGAGTAGACCTACAGCTGTCTGTGTTTATTATGAAAAGGAGTGGTACAAGTACACAACCCTGAGGAACACCAGTGTTGGAGGTGATATAATCAGACTTTAAACCAGGGGTGTCAAACTCATGTTAGTTCAGGGGCCACATACAACCCAATATGACCTGCAGTGGGCCGGATGATTAAAATAATAACACAATAATACAAAAAATAATATCAATTCCAAAATTTGTATGTCTAATTTCTGTGTTTTAGAGTGAAAAAAGTAAAATTATATTATCAAAATTTTTACATCCTTTAAAAAAATGTGGAAAAACATGAACAACCATAACCAAAATTAAATTTATTAAGAAAAAAAAAGTGCAATTTTAACAATTTATGCCATTATTTGGCCTCAGCTTCTCATTTTTACATGCTCGTTACAACATACAGACCACAGTGGATCTACAAATGCACAAAACATTTACGAACAGACAGAATATTGGTAAAATTACTCTTAAATCTCTTAAGACATTTCAGGTTCATATTTGTTCTGGTTTTTTACATTTTTTGTAAAAGGCTAGTCTGTAAATGCTAAAGTTTTGTGTAATTTTACTTTTTTTTTACACTAAAACAAAGAGAAAAATTTGTGGTTTTCATTATTTATATTCTATTATGATAGTATTTTACTGGTCTGACCCACTTTAGATGGAATTGAACTAAATTTATTTTAACATCCTTGATTGTTTATATCTTCAGTGTAATTTTTGTATTTCACTAATTCATCCTGCGGGCTGGACTGGACCCTTTGGCGGGCCGGTTTTGGCCCCCGTGCCGCATGTTTGACACCCCTGCTTTAAACCATTTACAAAAACACACTGAACTCTATTCAGTCCCTCCAGAAAAAATGAAATGGCAAAAATCCTTAATTATGCGATGGAATATGTCGAGTTGTATGTGATTTTATGCTGTGAAATTGTGGGAATTTGCAAAAAAAAATGCACAAAGTTGCAAAAACATGCCAGAACTGGAAAAACAGGTGTTTCAAAGAAAAATCTGAGTCTTCTCCCACATCCTGTTCTAACTAGACTACTAATAAATGACTGAATAAATGTCTAATTACATCTAATGATAAGCAAACATACAGAGGTAAACATACTCTACATCACAGAAAGGGCTGGTTCTGTTTGAGTTCTTTATTTTCTAAGCATGGCTCAAACATGGCTTTAACTTTCCTAAGTTATTCCTGAGGCCATACTCAAGTTATTACGTCCGCCAAGGAGGTTATGTTTTTGTCGGCGTTGGTTTGTCTGCTGGTCTGTCTGTCTGCAAGATAACTCAAAAAGTTATGGAGGGATTTGGATGAAAATTTCAGGAAATGTTGATACTGGCATAAGGAACAAATGATGAAATTTTGGTGGTGATCAAGGAGGAGAGCGCAGACTTCCACCAAGGTAGATCGGTGCCCCCGCCCCCCCCCCCCGCCCCCAGTCACCACCAAAATACAATCATTTGTTCCTTGTACCAGTATCAACATTTCCTGAAATTTTCATCCAAATCCGTCCATAACTTTTTGAGTTATCTTGCACATGGACAGACAGACAGACAGACATGGGGGGGGGGGGGGCGGACACATTGATCTGCCTTGGCGGAGGTCTGCGCTCTCCGAGTGCTTTTCTAGTTTTTTCTTCTGTCATTCCAAAAAGAGTGCTTGCGTACTGTGCATTTCTCATGGCAAGAAGTTAATGCACTGTAGTTCAGGTATTTAAGTAACTTTTTTTGTTTTTTACTTGTGTTGGGAAGGGGAGTGGCTCCATTGTGTGTTGTCCTGTATTGTGTAATTTTATTGGGGTGGCATCTGGGGGTGCTGTTTCTGTGAATGTGTTTTTTCGTATGTGTTTATGACCCCTGCTGCACACTGAATTTCCTTTCCTAAGGAGAAATAAAGTTGAAAGTTGAAGTTGAAAATTGTTTATGTGATCAGAACAGATTGGTTCTCTGCGTTGCCTTTGGTTGGGCCTATGCCGCCTCCTCACCAGAACAACTGCAGCCAGTTTTACGCAGAGCTGTGCCAGTTAAAACCTGCCTTTCAGATGTACTAAATATAGACACAACATCATCCACCGCAATCACTTTCAGGTAAATCACATCCCACACTAAATAAATACTTGCATCTACTCTTCCCAATAATTTTGCACGTTCTGTAGTGACGTGACATTCACGAACAAATCGAATCTTCTGAACGGCTCTTTGAAATGAATGATGGGAACCGAGTCTTTGTAAAGAGCTGTTCCTTTCTTTTTTTTTTTTTTTTTTTTTAAGGAGGGAGTGTCTGATTGCCTGTCAATTTAGCATCACTGGGGAGGCATTGGGCAGGAGGAGAATGTTCGAACAGAAAAAAAAAGAGTGCTTGCGTACTGTGCATTTCTCATGGCAACAAGTTAATGCACTACAGTTGTTAAGGTATTTAAGTAATCGCAATGATACATTGCTTTTGTCTTTTGTGCATTTTTTCTGTACGCTTACCAACAAACTGTTCTTGTTCTGAGAATTGCACTACAGTTCAGGTATTTAAGTAACTGCAGTGATTAATCACTGTTGTGTTTTGTGCAGTTTTTTCCGTATGTTTACACACATTTATTGCTCTTGTTTTGAGGAGAGTAAAATGTTATTTCATAAGAAAATGTTTTATTTTCATTACCATTTTAGATGACGTTGTTACCTTTGATCTGAAGAAAAAGGGTGCCATTTCTTTTATAATGAGGAGAATGTCTGCTATATCTCATCCTCTCAATGTGAAAACACAACAACTGTGGAGCAAAGACCTACAGGTGACAATAAGTGAAGATGTATGGACTGCGGTTTTGAAGCAGATTCATTTGTCCTCTATGTGCGCACGTCATTCTTTAATTCAGTTTAAGATTGTTCATTGGGCACACATGTCAAAGTCCAAACTGACTAAAATGTTTCCCCAAATTGATTCTACCTGTGATAGATGCAAAACAAATGAAGCAACACTGTTACACATGTTCTGCTCCTGTTCCAGTCTTGAACATTATTGGAGGAGTATTTTTGAAGCGCTTACTAATATACTACGAGTTACCATCACCCTTGACCCTGTTACGCCCCGGCCTAGGGGTTCACCAGGGCGAACATAATAGGCTCAACTTTTGTCCCCTCCCAGCTCCCAAGCACACACGTCAGTCAAAAACTAAAAATTCACAATATTTATCATTAGTATTTTTTTCTCAACAACTAAGGAAGGGTTAGGGGAGGGAGCGGCTAAAACAACAAACAAAATATCTTCTTTACAGTTTAAACTAAATTACCTTCTCAAAATAAATGCACGAAATAAAATACAGCAAACTTACCTAACTACCTAACCAAAACAGGAGAAAAGGTGAAAACAAAAGAGCCGACCTCCCCTACCTGAAAAAGGATCGAATTTACAAAACAAATCTATTTACAATTATATACAATCGAAGTTTTACACAATCACACGAAGACTGACGGTCACACACACGAACACAGGGTTGGAAGCTGGCAGAAGAGCAAGAGCGAGCCAGGACGGAAACTCCAGGGCCATTTTTAAAGGGCCGGGCAATCATGCTCCACCAATCAGCAACCTGCAACAGACGGACACAAAAGGGCACAGCGCACCTACAGGACGGGGGGAAAACACACACACTGAACAGAAAACACATACATATAAATAGACAAATTATGACCCAGGGTCATAACAACCCTTTAACCGCATTGTTCGGTATCGTTCCTGGAAGGCCGCAGTTACCCGCAGGAGGACTCAAGGTGGTCGCCTTCACTACTCTTTTGGCACGTCGCCTTATTCTTACAAGATGGAAGGAACCTGCCCCACCCTCTGTTGGACACTGGGTCAGAGAGGTGATCTCCAACCTTAAACTCGAAAAAATCCGATATGCATTACGTGGATCTGAACAGAAGTTTCATAAAGTATGGAAATCTTTTTTAATCTTCTTTGACAATCCTATGACGCATGTACAAGGCCCTTAACAAGTCAAGATGTATTTGTAACACCTTGATATGCGACTTTATTTATATTTACAGTGCCATATTGTATATGCATATAGATTGGTGACAGCAAGGGGTTTGGGAGGGTTAAGTGGGTTTTGCTCGATTTTTTTTTTTTTTTTTTTTTTTTTTTTTATGTTTGAATACCTGTGTGTATTTTGTATTTGAAAATTTAATAAATATATCTAAACAGAAATATATCTAAACAGAAAATGTTTTATTTTCTTCATCATTTTTAGGCTACAGACTAGTCCACATAATGCACCATGATGTTTTTGGTCCAGTTCCAGCATTTGCCTAATGTCACCTCTCATGTCATGGATTTAGCCCACACATTTGAACTAACTATTCTTTTTTACGGTAAGATAATATTTACTGCCGCACTAATTAAACACCTTTAAAATGTAATGTCAATCATCACATGTAGCCTATTTAGTCATTAAAACATTGGTGTTTCAAAATAATGCCAAAAACATAAAAGAGCCAGTCTTTTGAACGGCTCTTTTCAGTGAACGACTCCTGATTGAACGACTCCCTTCAAAGAGCCAACAGTCCCATCACTAGCGCTCTGACAGAAACACCCATATTGCATATTTATCAAGGTGAACACGCTAAATGGTAGGCCTGTAACGGTACACGTACCGAACCGAACCGTTTCGGTACACACCTGTTCGGTTCGGCACACAGCTGTACCGAAACGGCACAGTATGTTGACAAAAAGAAAAAGGAACGAAAGATGTCGTTTAATGCGGAACTTTAAATCCGCGCAAGTTTCACACGGACATATTAAAGGACACGCACATTGACCCAAAATACCAAATAGCAGCTGATATAAGGTAAAAAAAAAAAAAAAAAAAAAAAAAAAAAAACAAATATGATGTGAACCTGGAAGGAAGAGACTGAAGACCCTCCACCATCAGTACAGTCCAGTTTGGATCATTTCAGGTCCCGGTGAAAGACAACAACGAGGAAAGAGACGGAGATAAGACGGACGTTGTTTGGCCCCTAGGAACTACGGTAGTTCTAAAACACACTAGCTCTCTCTCTCTCTCTCTCTCTCTCTCTCTCTCTCTCTCTCTCTCTCTCTCTCTCTCTCTCTCATGCACGCTGTATAACAGAGGAATAAAACTCGGAGTTGGCCACTGACAGTATATAAAAATAAAGTTTCACTTTCGTTTCACGCCAGCGTTAGTTACGTTAGTTATGGACCGGACCGCACCCCCCCACCCCCCGGCTCCGACCAAAAAAAACAAAACAAAAAAACAACAAACAAACCATCCCCCAGACAAATCGTACGTTCCATGCGCGCGCACTCAAACACACACACACACACACACACACACACACACACACACACACACACACACACACACACACACACACACACACACACACAAGTACACACAGTGTCCTAAACAATTTATTCTCTGTCCTAAAATAAATAATTTGGTTCAGTTTGTTGTCAATGTTGCTCTTCAGTTTGTTTAAACAGAATACCAGTTTACCCTCCTGTTGATGTTGAACTTCATGCAGAATTTTTTTGCTGATATTTTTCTGCAGATTGTGAACTGACAGAACTGTGATTAGATTTTTCTTGTTTGTTCAAAACTACCTGTCAGAGAAAAGTGCAATACTAATGTTTAAAATACATTTAGTCATATTAATAATTTATTTTATTTTCTATTTGATTTATAGCAGCAGAATTATATTATTCCTGTTTTTCTATATTCTATTGTGTCCAAAAATTGGGGGAAAAATGTTACAAAATTCATAAATGTATTAAAGACATTTTGAGGGGTTTTCTTTCTTCCCGTACCGAACCGAAAAAAACCGAACCGTGGCTTTGAAATCCAAAAACGTACCGAACCAAAAATTTTGTGTACCGTTACAGGCCTACTAAATGGGTTACGCAAGTTATTACCTCCGCCAAGGAGGTTATGTTTTTGCCAGGGTTTGTTTGTTTGTTTGTTTGTTTGTTTGTCTGTCCGTTAGTGTGCAACATAACTCAAAAAGTTATGGACAGATTTTGATGAAATTTTCAGGGTTTGTTGGAAATGGGATAAGGAAGAAATGATTAAATTTTGGTGGTGATCGGGGTTGGGGGGGGCCCACGGGGGGGCCCATTTCCAACAAACCCTGAAAATTTCATCAAAATCTGTCCATAACTTTTTGAGTTATGTTGCACACTAACGGACAGACAAACAGACAGACAAACAAACAAACAAACAAACCTTGGCAAAAACATAACCTCCTTGGCGTGGGGGGGGCCCACAGGGGGGGGCCACTGATCAGCCTTGGCGGAGGTCTGCGCTGTCTGAGTGCTTCTAGTTTCACCCATTTGAGAGATGCAACCCTCAGTGCGTCCCGTTAGTAGACAAGCTTCAATATGTTTTTGTGTTTTGTTTTTGTGTGCAGTCAAGTTTGTGCATGTTTTTATACCAGCAAACCTTTAGTAAATGAGGCCCAAAGAGAGGAATTGAAGTTTGACAGGTTTTTTACTAAATAAGGCACTCAGAATGTACGTCAGTAAGAGATTTAGGATGTTGAACATGAACTGTAAACTGGAACACACTGAACAACAACAAGGATTTGCATTTTGTCCCAGTAGTTTTTGTTTTGGGCTCTTTTTTTCTAAACCAGTCCAGCTGCTTTGTGGCACCTTGTTGAACTCCAAAAAGCAGGTACACAGTCAAAATTCAGTAAAAAACGTACAAAAAAAATACAGAAAAAGAAAGGAAAATCACAACAATACTGCAAACAACAGTGAAAACTAAAAATGTCAGGGGTTAAAGGGTTAATGTGACCACACATCTGATGGATTTCGATCTGAAGACTTACCCTGATCACTTCACTGTAAAAGCTGCAGACCTACAGGGTGGGGAAGCAAAATTTACAATATTTTGAGGCAGGGATTGAAAGACAGTGTTTGACCAATTAGTTTATTGAAAGTCATGAGAATTTATTTGCCACAAGAAAATTTACATAATAGAACATGTTTTTATTCTATGTGTCCTCCTTCTTTCTCAATAACTGCCTTCACACGCTTCCTGAAACTTGCGCAAGTGTTCCTCAAATATTGGGGTGACAACTTCTCCCATTCTTCTTTAATAGTATCTTCCAGACTTTCTGGTAATAGTTTTGCTCATAGTCATTCTCTTCTTTCCATTATAAACAGTCTTTATGGACACTCCAACTATTTTTGAAATCTCCTTTGGTGTGACGAGCGCATTCAGCAAATCACACACTCTTTGACGTTTGCTTTCCTGATTACTCATATGGGCAAAAGTTTCTGAAAAGGTATGGATAATAGTGTTAGGTATGATTATGACATCAGTATATGTTTGGTTTCAAAACAATTGACGTAGTGCCTGCTGAGAAAAAACAACTAAATGTTGATTGTAAATTTTGCTTCCCCACCCTGTATAGGTCACTGACCACAAAAAGATGACACCCTGTGATCTGCGTCAGATAGAACTCTCCAAATGAGAACACTATTATCACTAAACAGCCTTTTATCATTGTTTTGTGTTATCTAGTGAAGGCGTCTTTACTGTTCATGGGAGCTCTTATTCACTCTGAGCAGTGACAGGGAATCGGCAAAGAGCTAATTAACCAAAACAAAATTATTTCTCCCCAGTTAGTAATTGTTAGCAGTGGTTATTAGCAGGGATGGCAGTGAAAGCCCCGAATCAACAGAGCTGCAGCAATCCACCTCCCAAATCTATGAAGCAGACATGTCCCAATTTCCCTCGAGTACCGGCGAAAAAAACCCAGACAACATCCTGGCTGTCTCGGACGATCGTGCGGTAGAATACTAACAGCAGGCTGCTTCAAGTGACACATCCCAAAATAAACCGTATGGAACAAGCATGTTGCAGTTCACTCAGATGTTGGCAAAGTTTAGCCCTTTACAGCAGTATTTTGTAGTGTTTTGTATTTTTAACATCAGGTGTCAGAGAATGAAGAAACAGGTGCTTTTTGTGCATGAATTTTTGTTCCATGTAAAAGAAAATAAATGCTACCATTCTCTGTTTTGACCATGAAGTATCACGCGCTGCATTTTAAATACAAAGACAATTAAAAGTGGGGTAGGAGACCTTTTTTTTAAAAAAATTTTTATATCTAATATTATTTGTGGATTTTCGACAGCATAACATGGATGCATCATACAATCTTTACATTTCTACTGTCTTTTTGAACACAAGTCCCCACCCCCAACTTAAGTATAAACAAACATGTAAATATATTTGCCAGAAGACTTCAGGATTATGAACAGGAGGCATATAACATTCATACAAAGTCTAGATGTGAAAACATAGTAAAAGCAAAAATAAATACATAAAATAACATTGAATAGATAACAATTATACATATATTAAAAAAAAAAAAGACAGAAATAAAATATGTACCATACCTACAGTTATCCAGGTGATGAGTGGTGATTTGGTGTTAAAGTCATGATATATTGCTCATTCTATAAGTTTCTGTGAATTTCAGAAAAGACTGCCATGCTTTATAGAATTTTGCAGTTGATCCTGCTAACGTACATCTCATCTTCTCCATATCAATGGCCAAAAAACAAAACCTCCTATCTGCAAATTTTTAGATTTTGAGTTTTCACATTAAATGGTGAGAACAAGGATGACTCCACATTTTCAGTCTATCTGCAAGATAATCCTGCCCTATTTTATGACATGGTCACCTGACAACAACAACAAAGACCATACTCCCGGACAAGCCCCCATTTGTTATGCCCAGCTTGTTTAGGCCACAACAGCACATAGGAGAGACCACACGGTTGTCTTGCCGTCAAAAGAATCCATCCATCCATCCATTCTCTTCCGCTTATCTGGGGCCGGGTCGCGGGGGTAACAGTCTAAGCAGGGATGCCCAGACTTCCCTCTCCCCAGACACCTCCTCCAGCTCTTCCGTCAAAAGAATGAACATTCTTTATTTTACAAAGACGAGGGGTCCAGCCATGGCTGACAAGGTGTGAGGAGTGGCAGCCCAGGGAGAGAGAGACAGCATGCAGCAGAAGCCTGGCCTATATGCCTTCCTAACCAGGTGTGGCTTGTTGGCAATCCCCAATCAGCCACACCTCCAAGACACCAAACCACGTCCTCCAGGCAGCACGAGATGGAGCCAATCCTCTGAAACAGAAACACACCAACAGTACCCAGCAAACCACTGGTCAGGGCCATCACACTAAACCATCAATCAATATATCAAATTTTATTTATATAGCATCAAATCATAACAAAAGTTATCTCATAACACTTTACATACAGAGTTGGTCAAAACCAGACTCTAAGACAATTCACAGAAACCAACAGAATCCTACAGGATCCACGTTTTTTTTTTTTTTTTTCTGTTTCCTGAAAAAAGTGATTTTTTCAGACAGGAGGTTTTGTGTTTTGGCCATTGATATGTAAAAACCTCATAATGTCTGTAATCCACTGATCATGTGTGGGAGGGGTTTCCTGTTTCCACTTCAGAAGTATAAGACATCATACAAGTAGAGAAGCAAATGCAATAGCATTTAAATAATATTTAGAAATATAAATGTTTGGGGGAATGACTCCAAAAAGTGCTGTCAGGGCTGAAGGTGGAAAGTTAATGTCATAAATTTTTGAAAATGTAGTAAATATAGATGTCCAATAGTTAGGAAGATTAGGACATGTCCGAAAAGTGAACCAGTATCTGCTTTGCAACGACTGCAGAGTGGGTCAATGCCCGGATAAAATTTGGCTAACTTTTCCTTGGAAATATGTAAACGATGAAGGATCTTAAATTGGAGGCAGTTGAGTTTGATAGACATGCACCGTTCAATCATTTGGATTGGGCCAGTTAAAATGATTAGATGGTGTTTTTTCAGTCCTGTCCATTCCACAGGTGATTAATGTTTTTTTTTTTAATTTTTGTGTTAGTGCATTTAAAGCTCTACCTACCGATGTGGCATTTCTCACAGCACTAGCAAAAGTTTGAACATGAACAACCGCCTCCCTCCAAAGCCCCGCCCACTGCCCCCTGCCTGAGCCCCTCCTCTCACCTGATGCATGCGGTGGAAGTGGAGGTCGGTTCCGCTTCATTGTGTCCGCGGACCCCTCCCTCAGTAATCAGACACTTCATCCACCTGCTGCGACTCCTGTTCCATCAGTAGACCTTGTATTATTATTTTTTTTTAATTCAAGTTTTTATTTGGTTTACAATGCAAGATTTACAAATTTTATACATTGATAGTTTTGGTTTTTTTATAAAACAAGGCAAAAAACAAACAAAAAACCAAACAAAGAGAACAATTGAGTAGCAATTAAACAATGGGCATCAAGTATGTTCTTTTTAAGTATTTATAAAGTCTATCCATGGTCTCCAGCATTCCTTGAAATTGTCATGGTCCAGTCTTAGTGTAAAGGTGAGTTCTTCCATTTGAGCGATTTCTTTAACAAGGTCCTTCCATTTGTCCAGTGAGGGTGTTCTTGTCTGTCAACCATTTCCTAGTGATCACTTTTTTGCTGGCAATCAGCATGACATGATATTCCACAGATATGTTTTACAAAATCCTTTTATACCACGTGGTCGTTTACCTAAGAACATATTCTCAAAATTTAAAGGCGTTTTTATTTTCATGACTTTGTCAATACTATTCCGGATTTTTTCCCAAAAGGGAGATAATTTGGGACAGCTCCAAAAAATATGATGGTGATGAGCTTTTTTCACCCCACACTGTCTCCAGCATGATGGATCTACATTTAAACCTTTTTGTGCAGGTGTTCTAAAAAAGCGAATCACACTTTTCCATGCAAATTCTCTCCCAACTAAGTGAAGATGTACTTTTCCATATATTTTCTTGTATTCGTAGACCCTGTATTTAAGGGTCTGGTCTGTATTTAAGGGTCTGGTCTGTGCGGCGCTGGGTCAGTGACTTCACTGTTCCTCATCACTTGGGTGACGAGGTGTCCAGGTGATGGGCGCGCACTGTGAACTCGCAGCCTCTGTGAATTTTCCATGGACATTTGAGGTTTCATAGTCCATACATTTATCATCCTACATCATCCTACACTGTGTGACACCAAGTTCACTCACAGTCAGTGAAAACTCTGAGACCATATTTTTCGACATAATTTTTATTTTGAAACTGTGACGGCTCCGCACCTTTCGGACACTAGGGGCACTGTCAGTTCTCTTTTCAGATGGAGATGTCCTGATTAATCGCACCTGTGACGGATGTGGCGTGCCTATTTAAGCAGTCCAACATGGATCTTCACTCTCTCTCTCTCTCTGGTCTGATCTGCTTGGCTCTGGTCTGGTCTGGTCTGGTCTTGGGTCTGCTCGCTGTCTGGTCTGGTCCTGCTCTGCCTTGCCTGGTCCTCATGCTCCTCTCGACTGGCGTTTTGTAGCTCTTTGTGTTTTTGTTTTTGTTAGTTTATTTAATAAACATCTGTTACATTTTCACCACCTCCACTGTCTCCACTTTTTGCCACAACCCTAGAGCCGGGTTGTGGCAAAACCCTAAATTGGAATTTTTTTCATATGAATCGTTTGTTTAGGATATTGGCATACAGAAACAAAAATCTGAAGTTTCAAGAATAATTTCAAAACAAAAAACTTAACAAAAGAGCACTTTAAGCACTTTTTTCTATTATTGTGTATCATACCTGTTTCCAGTGACACACTGAATATACACATACTGGGAGAAAAATAAAGGAGTGAGTAAAGCCTCCTGTAATAATCCTATAACAAGCACCTTTTTGCTCTTAAAAAAGCCTTTCATTCATTGTGAGCAAACAAAAACAGACTGAATCCCCCATTTGAAGATTCAAAGTGTTTTATTGTCATGTGAACTGTAAAGAAACAGGTTTCCCTGTACAATGAAAATCTTACCTTGCCATCCACACTGAATGCCAAGAGAATGTAAAAAAAAAAAAAAAAAAGTAAAATAAATTAACTAGGAAATTAACCCATAAAGACCCAAACAGCCACTGGTGACAAACCATCTACAGATATAAACTGTCCAGTACCTGTTGATCCACTAATCCTATCAATACATGTAAATAATTGGTGTAAAAAACAGTTTGTCATCTTTTCATGGTCATCAGATATGACCCATTTGGACATTCAGAGGCTCCATAGTTACCGTGGAAACACCATCTTCTACAGCATTGATTCACCAGTAAAACCCATGGAGCTGGATCAATGACAGAAACTTGTTTTTACATTCAGTTAGCAAAGTCTTGCTGAAAAAGTAACTTTTTCTCCTTTTTTTTCCTTAATTTTTTTGTTTTGGTATGATTTACTCTGAGTTCTCATAAAACATCTACATGATCTGGGATTTAAATATAGGAAAATACATGATTTACACACACATGCACACACACACACACACACACACACACAAAGTATTATACAGAGGATAATATGATTTTTAAAAAATTGGTGATAAATCAGTTAAGAAAGATAGAAATAGAGAAAAATTAATTTGGGAACAGCCACAAAAGTAGCACTGGGTCTAAACACCCGGGTTAAAACAACACAGTGTTATTTAAGAATGGCACGCAAAAGAGAATAAAAGGAAATTTATATATATATATATATATATATATATATATATATATATATATATATATATAATGGCTGTCAACATTAACACATTAATCCATTATCATGATTAATCTGATTAAAAATTTTAACACAATTAAACCATCTGCAGTGCAGAATGACTCTGAACGTCTCTGCCAATGCGTTTCAGGCAGTTTGTCTGAGTAGAGTTACTGTCACGCATGAACAAATGGTCAGTTGATCCGGTGGTGACAGGCAGCAGAACCAACCCATAAAGATGGAAGACACTGAACAGCACATTGGCCCTTTGGATGGAAATATGAGGACAAAAAAACCCAAGATGGAACAGTTGTTTCTAGTTGTTTTGTTGAAACTCTTGAAGGTGTTGAATAAACATGTTCAGTGTGTATATATTCCCTTCTTTCTTGAGTCTGTTTGCTCATGCAAAATGAAACACAATTAATATAGATTAAAAATGAATGATATTTAATTGTGATAAATCAAAATTAATCCACATCAACCCTGTGATTAACCTGATTAAAAATTTTAATCGTTTGCCAGCACCACTATATTTATATAAATGTGCAATGTGTGAGTAATTGTGCATTTGATGCTTGTGCTGTCAGAAACAAACCAGGATCCAGTGTGTGGAACATGATGAAAGTCACATAACTGTGTCAGTGGATTCACTGTGGGTCCTATCGGCACGTCACAGTGATCATTAACTCACATCCTGCAAAAACACACTCTTTCCTCCTGATTATTTTAATTCCTGCTGCGTTCCCTCTCACTTGTCATTTCCTCCTGGTTCTTTCTCCTTCATCCACGCTGTTAAATCACTTTGAAACATGTTTTCTTGTGTCTGGATGAAGCCGTGAGGAGCATTAGCATGAAAGTATCCCATCCACATGATGTCACATGATGTCAAAATGTCACTTCAGCAGCTTAATGACACAGCGCTGTTGCAGTTGACTCAAAAAGGCTTTGGACGGAGTGTTTAGTCAAATGTGTTCATGCAGAATATTCATGGGGTTGATGTTTTTATGTGACGACATGGGGTCAAAAAGCAGTTATCAGAGTTAATGAAAATCTGACCTGTTCAGGTTAAACTGACAAACTCTCACATGAATTAAACATGGATGCACATTGTCTAAGCTGTCATCTACTCGCTCATGCTTTGCTTTTTATGAACTATGACACACCACGTCTATGGTTATAGTTTTCAACATGATTTGGTTAAATGGAGCTCAGGCTACACTAGAGTGAAAACAAATGAAGGATTTATTTTAGATTCTCATCCTAAATGAAAGCCTGTTTATTGGTTCAAGTTGGACATTAACAGCAGGGGAGGATGACAGGAGAAATGAATATCTTATATCTAATATTTTATATGTGTATATATTAGGCCTGTAACGGTACACATACTGAACCAAACCGTTTCAGTACACACCTGTTTCGTTCAGTACACAGCTGTACCGAAACGACACAGTATGATCAGAAAAAGAAAAAGGAATGAAAGACGCCGTTCGATGCGGAACTTTAAATCCGCGCAAGTTTCACATGGACATATTGAAGGACGCACACATTGACCTGAAATACGAAATAGCAGTTGATATAAGGTTAAAAAAAAAAACAGCAAATATGATGTGAACCTGGAAGGAAGAGACTGAAGACCCTCCACCATCAGTACAGTCCAGTTTGGATCAGTTCAGGTTCAGGTGAAAGACAACAATGAGGAAAGAGACGGTGATAAGACGGACGTTGTTTGGCCCTGAGGAACTACGGTAGTTCTAAAACATTTACACTAGCTCTGTCTGTCTGTCTGTCTGTCACACACGCTGTATAATAGAGGAATAAATAGAACGTTGAAAGTATGTAAAGTTTCACTTTTGTTTCTCGACAGCGTTCGTTATGTTAGTTATGGACTGCACCCCCAGGTATATAACTATGCGCCCCCCCTACCCCCCCGGCTCCAACAAAAAAAAAAAAAAAATCCCCCGTGCACACAGGCACACAACACAGTTTGTTCTCTGTCCTAAAATAAATAATTTGGTTAATTTTTTGTTGTCAGTGTTTCTCTTCAGTTTGTTTAAACAGAATACCAGTTTGTCCTCTTGTTAATGTTGCACTTCATGTGGAATTTTTTTGTTGGTATTTTTCTGCAGAATGTGAACTGACAGAACTGTGATTAGATTTTTCTTGTTTGTTCGAAACTACCTTTCAGGGAAAAGTGCAATACTAATGTTTAAATTACATTTAGTAATATTAAGAATTTATTTTATTTTCTATTTGATTTGTAGCAGCAGAATTATATTATTCCTGTTTTTCTATATTTTATTGTCTCCAAAAATTGGGGGAAAAATGTTAAAAAATTCATAAATGCATTAATAGACATTTTGAGGGGTTTTCTTTCTTTCCATACCGAATCGAAAAAAAAAAACTGAACCGCGGCTTTGAAAAACGAAAATGTACCAAACCGAAAATTTTGTGTACCGTTACAGGCCTAATATATATACATATATTGTTCAGATGCTGTGGAAAATGCAAAGACTGCTGGGATACTTAGTTTGACTTCTCTTTCATTGCTGACAGTGTGAACATAACATATCCCATGTTTTTTTCTGGTCTATTTCACTTCATTTGTGAATATGCATTAGGCTGCAACACATTCAAGATAAAGGTCTAACAAAAGGAATTCAGGACTAATAAATAGTTAAAATGAAGAAATAAAAGTGTGATTTGAAACAGGTGACAATAATCACGATTTGCAGGTAAAGTCCAGTCCTCTAGGACAGTGGTTCTTAACCTGGGTTTGATCGAACCCTTGGGGTTCGGTGAGTCAGTCTCAGGGGTTCGGCGGAGGTCAAGACACACACTCGACTCATTAGTCGGGTGTGTGTGTTGGGCTAGGTCTGTGTATGTAAACAAACGGCTTCGGAGACTCTTTCTCTGATTGACATCCAATATACGCGGTTTATTGTTGTTGCTTATAGCAGTACAACACATCTGGAAGTGTTTATAATCTCCTCCACTCGTCAGACGATGAATTATTTGAGTATTTTCCACATCGTTGTTATGACTTTTGCTACTTCCTGTTAACCACGGAGGCAGCCATGTGTAGCGTTTGCTTACATTTTTCCGTCACCGCACTGGTCAATTACAATCATGTGACAACCGACGCACCGTCGCGGATGGAGAAATCGTATTACGCTAAAGCCGAGCTAGTGCCGTAATAAAACAACGATCACAATACTCCTAGAGTCTAGGAGTAAAGACTGGCTGAATGTCACCAGATAATCAACAAATGTATGAGAAAATGATTGAAATGTCAAAAACTATGTTCCTCCGACAAAGATAGAGGGGAATGTAATTGTTTTACAGCCTTTATATACAGAACAGAATTAGATTTTAAGGAATCTTTGTGTATTTCTGTGAGTGAAGGGCAAGGGTTCCAGCCTAAGATGAACACCCTGACGACACAGTATCCAGAACAGTCATTCATCTACAACTGACAGAACCACCTCACACTGGCACTGTTTTATATACAGAGTCTCTGATATTAGCTTCAGCGAATAAGACTATAATGTATAAAAGGAAGAACATATTATAACAATACATGACAGTGATCAGTGGCAGGGTTCAGTGGTGGATACAGATGTATATATAGATATAGATATCATACTATAATTGTCATAATCGTAATAGTCTGCCACCACCAACAAATAAATTCATACTTAACTGTCCAGATGTGAACACGAAGTAGCAACTGCACACTATTATATATTTACAAAACAATATATTTGTTAAGTATTGAGAAAAATGTTTCTATCTACAGAATATAAATCAATAAACACTCAAAGCTTAATACAGTCATTTAGTTTCATTTAGGAAATATTCCTGTGCCCTGTGAAAACTAATGTTCTGTTATATCTTTGTGGCAGATATAAATAGGCTTGTATGTTATGAAAAAACTACTACACTATATAAATAAATAAATAAATAAATATACTAACCTACAGAACTAGTTAATGAAAGCAATGAAAAAACTGCATTGTCATTGAGGTGAAAAGAACAAAAAATAATATACTTAACGTCATTAAAAACACACGGTCCAAACATGTGGTGTAATTTCCAGAAAATTATTTGCTCAGGTTCCTATTATGTAAATGTTGCTCATGAGATGAGTAACACAGTTAACAGCTGTAGTTTTTTCATTCCTGACGCGTGTGACATCGGTGTTTGGACTAATCCCTTAACTGTCGGACATTGAGTCGAATCTCTTGTACAGAGTCACACTTGACTGGTAACTTTTGGTGTGGTCAATAGTCGATATAAAGGCTGCAAAGAAAACGCCCAAATGTTTTTACCAGCTCAAAATGCCACGACTTAAGATAGAACAGAGAGAACGTACCATTGTCATGTTATGAGCAGGTCTGAGCCGTGGTGAAGTCACTCACCGTCTGCGTTGTCATCGCAGTACAATCAGTCGTCTGAGTAATCGGATCCTTCCAGACTTGTCAGTTTCATTCGTTGTCACTGCACTGCTTGTTTGGAAGCTAGAGGTAGATACACCTGGTATTGAATGATGACACTTTCATATATATACCGTACTTTCCGGGCTGTAAGGTGCATCGAAACATAAGCCACGGCTGACTTTAAGTTGCACCTGACTATAAGCCGCAGGTGTCCATGTTGTGGCATGAGATATTTACACAGAAAGATGTTAAACAGAAAGATTATTTAAATATTTATTTTCGTATCTTAACTGCTTTTTTCCAAACAGTGTCTGTAACACGGTAGTAAAACGGCAGGAACACAGCTTTTTAAAAACCCCAGAAAAGTCATTGATCTGTATCTTCATCTTCCTTCTGCTCATTAAACCACTGCAGTTGTCTTCTTCAGTGTTGGAGTTGAACATCCTCAGTTCTGCCACGCATCCTCTACATCTCTCCTCCGCTGTTGCTCAATGGCACTTCCATACTTCCATGCTGCAGCTCTATTTCCTTCTTAGACAGACGCATCGATTGGTTTTAACTTCAAAGCTGCATCATATGCATTTCTTCGTGTTTTCCATGATGAGGGTTTGTGCATGACACGCAAAATGATTGTTAAAAGTTTAGATTAAAACTTCTCCTCTCGAAGAGAACCAACAAACAGAAAGACATTTTATCAATTTGATTGAAAATGATGGTGTAATGAAAAAACAAGTGTCCTTGATATATCAGAAGCTGTTGTTAGATTTTTCAGATAACACACAGCACATAAAACAACAATGGGAACTGGAATTAAACGTAATATTGGAGGAGGATATCTGGGGAAATGTTTGCTCTGGTTGTCACAGGGGGGTGGGGAGTCAGCTTTTGAAGGAATTTGACTGGAAGGTTAAAATACGATTTTTCAGAACCCCATTAAAATCTTTTCTCTCTAAAAGTGGTGTTAGCAACAAGTGTTGGAGAAACTGTAGTCTTGTCGGTGATCAGACACACATATTTTGGGAGTGCCCCATTGTGAAACACTTCTGGACTAATGTAAAAGGCATATTGGATAGTTCACTTAAAGTGAACCTCTCTATGGACCCATTATTATTTTTACTGGACATATTCCCTGATGGTCTGTACCACGGCCAAGAATTCATACTACATCTTCTTCTGATGACTGCGAGAAAAATGATAACAATGTTATGGCTGAAACCTGAATCACCTACAATTGGACAATGGATACAAAAAATTAAACAAGTTTGTCTAATGGAACAGTTAACAGCACAGCTACAGCTGAAGACTCCGACCTTTGAAAGAAGATGGAGACCAGTATTCAGTCTTATTGGAATGGATATTTAAGCCTGGATTGTTTTTGTTTTTTTCTTTCTTTTCTCTCCTTTTCTTCATTGTAACCAAATATTTTATATTGTAATCTTGGGCCCAATCTCAGGACAAACATTGTTACTCTGTACATTGTTTTTTTTTTTTTTCGTTTGTTTTGTTTTATTCTGTTTTCTTTAATAAAAGTTAAAAAAAAAAAAAAAAAAAAAAAAAAAACTTCTCTCCGCATCACCTCTTCCACCTGTCTGTCTCACTTTGGCGCTTCCTGCTAGAGCACCCCCTGGTGGTCATTAGCCTATATAAATCTATACTCGAGCTGCATCGCTGTATAAGCCACGCGGTTCAAAACGAGAAAAAGTAGCCGCTTATAGTCCGGAAAGAACGGTATATCCAAATATACATAGTGTTCTGACCTGTGTGTTTTTAATGGTGCTAAGTATACACAACAAAATAATGTTCCTACAGTATTATATTTGACACTGGTCAAAAGTGCTGCAGTAGAATGGATTCTACATCTGATCTCAGTGACAGTAACACATATTCATCTGTCCTGTCCATGAGCTTATCAAATCCCTGCCGCTCCAGATTCTCCTGGGTCGCTGATCATGTTGTTGTAAAGTGGGCACAGCTTTGTTGCACAGAGATGTCAACCACATAAGTGGGGCTGGTCAACGCTGAAGTGTTTTGTGTAGTCTGGAACCCTCAAGTGTTTTACTAAAGCCAGAAGTGTTAGGCTGCGACTCCTCTACATGGGCTTGTGCACCACCGCTCAGCCATGAAGAACCCATATTACAAAGAGCAGAACCAAAGCCTCCTTTCAGGCAGGATTAGAGAAAAGGTCTGGAGTGATTTTTGCCAGATAGCATGTCCATCTTTAATATGTTTCTCAGTTTTGGCTGACAGATGTTCTTATAACAGGGCCAGTGTGAGCCAGTTTCAGATCCTCCTGCTTCGGTTTTTAACCCTTAATAGTTCACTTGTAGAAATACTCTGAAATTCAACATTTCAACCTTAGTGTGTTATTGGAGGTGATAAGCCACAGGTGTCAAACATGTGTCCCAGGGGCCAAAACCGGCCCGCCAAAGGGTCCAGTCCAGCCCGTGGGATGAATTTGTGAAATTAAAAAATTACACTGAAGATATTAATAATCAAGGATGTTAAAGTCATTTTAGGTCAATTCAATGAAAAGTGGATCAGACCAGTCACATACTATCATAATTAGGGCTGGGTATCATGGCCAATTTCTGTAATTGATTCGATTTTGATTCATAAGGTTCTGAATCGATTAATCACGATTCGATTCGATTCAATATTGATTCAATTCAGTATTAATTGATTGAGTCAGAGTAATTTAGTGATACCAAAGTACAATTTTGAGCTGTAACTTGATTATTTAAGTACCGCAGTCATGCAACACATCAATACTGGTATCAATATTGATATTAGACAGGAAATAAATATGACATTTCATCGGTAAATTGCTGAATGTGCTCTTGAATAATGAACGGGACAGAAACAGTGCCATGTTTTTACAGTGGTTAAGAATGGACCTTGTCACCTTTATTCTGTTTTATGGCTGGAGGCTACTACTCACGGGGGGTGGGGGCGTTCCGTGATTGTTGGCTGGAGCGGGGTTGGGGGGTGCACGCACCCAATGAATGTTAGTCGGGAGGGTATCGTAGCGGTCGGACATTGTCGCTTTACTCTTCCTCTAGCTCCATACTCAGCCATAGGTGATTGTATGGATCCAAGTTATTATTCAAAGAACGACCGGCTTCCACAACTCACCTGGCGGCCACTTCTTTCACACGGCAGGTTCAAGTTTGAGGCTGGAGGACCTCCAGCGGAGGGGCGTTCCCCACCGCATCTTTTTTGCGAGCGAGACCAAGCCTTCCCCAGGGGTTCGCAAGACGGAGCCGCCCGCAGTTCCGTGTACTCCCGGTCCTGCTCTGAAAAATCGATCTCATCCACTATTAATCGATTACGCAAAATTAAAATGAGATCGATCTAAGATTGATTAAATCGATTTTTTTACCCAGCCCTAATCATAATAAACTATAAATAATGAAAACTGAAAGCATTTTTTCTTTGTTTTAGTTTTAAAAATGTAAGATTACAAAAAAGTTTACATTTACAGACTAGTCTTTTACAAAAAATTTGAATGAACTGAACAAACATGAACCACCTGAAATGTCTTAAAAGTAGTATTCTACCAATATTCTGTTATTAAATGTTTTGTGTATTTGTAGATCCACTGTGATCTGTATGTTGTGATGCACATGTATAAACGATAAACTAAGGCATAATATTGTTAAAATTGCACTTATTTTTCAGAATTTTCAGGTTCTTCAAGTACGGTTCGTAGATGTAAACCTTTTCATGATGGAATTTCACTTTTTTCACTCAAAAACAGAGAAAAAAACTTTGGAATTGATATTATTTCTAAGTTCTTATCCTATTATTGATATTATTTTACTGGTCCAGCCCACTTTAGATCATCCCTAAACTCACCGTGTCCACTTGCATTACACACAGAACCTGCCGAGTTAAATACATATAAATCGCAGATGATTTTGCAACAGCGGTCATTTTTGTGAAACAGTCTGCCTTGCATAATTATTTCAATTCCCAAAATGTAACTGTGAGAGAATAAAAAGATATAAAAAAAAAAAAAAATAGGAGCACATAGTTTTTGCATCCTCCTGACCGTGTTACATGCGGATTTTTGTATGAAAATAATATAAAAATAAAATAAAAATGTGTTTTATCTGAAAAACAGTTTCTCTTTTACCTCAGTAAGCATTTATTTTTAAAATAGACCCAAAGTGCTTCCAAACTTGCTTCATAACATTAGTCTACATCTAGTTTGAATGTTTAGCCCCTCTGTCCTGTTTTTAGGGACCAGTTTCATAGAAGCACCTACCTATCTTTTTGCTTTCTTGTGTAAGTTTGGTTTTGGGGATCAATTTATTTCATGGATTCGATTGTTGTACAATTTGCCTCAAGCCAGCGTACACACAAATGATGTTTCATCCAGCTATTTTACTTTATCACGGGGCACAAGACAGGGGTGTCCCTTGTCTTCCATACTTTTTGCTCTACCTATCGAACCTTTGTCAATAGTTGAACAGTCTCTCCCTTTCTTTCAAGGGATCTCTCTTTTTGGTATCAACTTAACACTATATGCAGATGATTTGCTCCTGTATGTCTCCAAACCCCTATCTTATGTTCCTCCAATTTTAATTTATTGAAGAGATTTGGTTCCATTTCAGGCTATAAAGTGAACTTTCATAAAAGTTAATATTACCTTCTAAATTCCTTAGCTCTTATACTAACATAGTTCAATATTCCTTTTAAACTCAGCCCGTCAGGATTGAAATATTTAGGAGTTAAGGTGACCCGTACTCTACCTTCTTTATACTCAACTTCTGCTCACTGCTCACTCAATTTAAAGCTGATTTTCAAAGGTGGAGTTTCCTTATTTTGCTTCGACTTCTATTTCTATTTCAATGTGTCCCTGTATTTTTGCCTAAATCTTTTTTTTTTAAAACACTGGACCAGATTGTTACAACTTTTTTATGGGGAGAAAAAAACTCCAGGGTGAGGAAGTCATTGCTACAGAGATTCACATTCAGTGGTGGACTTTTAAAAACTTTTTTTTTTTTTTTTAGCCTAATTTCTTATACTACTGGTCTGCACATATTCACAAAATTCCTTACTGGCTTCAGTCACAGAACCTTCTTTGGTGTAGGCTAGAGAACCAGTCCTGTTCCTCTTCTTCTTTCGGGACTCTGTTGTTTTCTCCTCTCCCAGTTAAAATTTCTCTTTTTACAAAGAATCCTGTGGTGCAGTCCAGTTTCAGAATCTGGTCACAGTTCAGGAGTAATTTTAACTTTGTTTCAGCATCAGCAACAATGCCTATCACAAAAAAAATTCTTTCTTTCCCCCTGGACTTGCTGATGCTGCGTATATACGATGGAATAAAAGTGGAATTAAAGTTTTCAAAGACCTCTATAAGGATGGCACTTTCTTCGGTTTTTCAGACTTATCTTCACAAATAAACCCTCCATGTTCCATTATTTTCAGATTAGGCATTGTGCCTCCTCACTCTTTTCCCTCATATCCCTCTCTTCCAGATACCCAACCATGGGAAGAGCTGCTTTCCCTTAAACCAAATAAGAAATCAATTATATATAAACAACTCACGAATCTAGAGGCACATTCTATTGCTAAAATTCACTTGGGAACAGGAGTTAGGCATAACATTTTCAGACCAACATTGAGAAAAGGCTGTATCCAGTATACGTTCTAGTACACCCTGAGCAAGACTACGACTTATTCAGTTATAAGTGTTGTGCAGGGTTCACTATTCAAAGTCTCAATTATCCAAAATTTATCCTCATGTAATAGACCAATGTGAGAGGTGTCATGCCGGCCCATGTAACCGGAGTCATATGTTTTTCTTATGCCTCAGACTGCGTAGCTTTTGGAGTCAGTATTCATCAGTTTTATCCAAAGATCTTAACATTCAGGTTCAAAGGAACTCTTTCTCAGCTATTTTCCAGCTTCCAGCCAATTCCTCAATTACAGATCCTATTTCCTCCAATGTATTAGCTTTTACATCACTTTTGGCCAGGCGTTGTATTTTACATCTTTGGAAATCCTCTGAAGTACCTTCATTTTCTTTGTGGTTAAGGGATGTGTTATCGTTCCTTAACCCTGTAAAGCCAGAACCATTCAAACATTGACAAAAAATTCCAGTTCTTTGAAACTGGAGCCTTTATTGGTCCTTCTGAACAACCAAAACATTTTTTTTTTCAAATATCCATTTCCATGTACAAGTTTAAATTTTGGATCATATTTGATACATCAGGTCTCAGTGCTCAAATATTACTATTTTTGAACAAACAAAAACATAATGTAACATAAACATGTCTAATAAATTGGTAATTTCTTTCCAAAATTGGCAAAGTTCTTCCTCCTTCCTCATTAATGACAGTCTTGTAGTGTAACTGGAAAGGCCTCTGATGCATGAATTCCTCCCCCCTGGTGGATTATCTGTGTATTGCATGTATCTAATTGTATACATCAGGTTTTTCAAGAAAAAAAATATCACGCTGATCACGTACAGGGCTTCAAAACTCATGTGTCAAATATGATACATTTGGCATTACAGGGTTAAAATAAACTTTACAACCAAGGGCAACTTGACAACATTCTGTGAAAAATGGAGCCCTTTTACAAGGTACTGTAAATCCCACCCCCACACCCCCACACCACCCACACCACCCCCCCCCACACACACACACACATCTTTAGTTTGTTTGTTTGTTGTTGTCTTTGTTGGTTAGGAAAATGATAGAAATAACATAAAACTTGGGAACAATATTAAATTGATGTTGCATGTATACAACTTTTTTTCCTCAATAAAACATTCTTGTAAGTTTGATTTTTACCTCCGCCAAGGAACGGCAGAGGTTATGGTTTGTCTGTCCGTTTGTTTGTTTGAATTGTTAGCAAGATAACTCAAAAAGTTATGGATGGATTTGGATGAAATTTTCACAAAACGATATTGGCACAAGGAACAAATGATTCAATTTTGGTGGTGATGGGGGGGAGGACTGATATCTTCCTTGGCAGAAGTCTGCGCTCTCTGAGTGCTTTACTATTTAAAGTAATGCAAAGGAAAAAAATCACATACTGAAGAAGATAAAGTGGTAAATGTTGAGCCATTCACTCATGTTTTTCTGCTTCTCCTCGGTGCCTATGTGCACATTTTTTATGTTTCTTTGAATTTGGGCTCCCATCCTCCCTGTTTATGAATGTGATCCAGGAAAATTATATTGTCCATCAATACATCCATGAACATTTGGTACGGAAATACTTTGTGTGAAACTTTCAGGTAAATGAACCCAATCAGGGACTTTTTATGTAGATTTATAGCTATAATAGAGTGTCCTCGTCAATCAAACTGTTGCTTTACTGGTTTTTCAAATAAACCAAAACCACAAGGTTTGAAAAATGAAAAAAATTCCATGCTAGTTATTTCAACTGAGCTGTGGCCAGAGATACTCAGAGACTGTGGAAGAGAAGGGCTTTATAGACAGCAGCGAACAAGGCCTCAAGATTACGGCTCAGGTGAAACATGTTTGTATGATAAAGACAAAGGCAAAAAGTCACAGAGTTTTTTTTTACATTGTATATTTAAGCAAAGTAAAAAGTGAAAACAAGATAAGTCGTACGAATTTGGTTCCACCTTTGTTAAAAACTGTTACCTAG
This sequence comes from Sphaeramia orbicularis, assembly GCF_902148855.1. NCBI lineage: Eukaryota > Metazoa > Chordata > Actinopteri > Kurtiformes > Apogonidae > Sphaeramia > Sphaeramia orbicularis. The sequence continues at coordinate 49,223,839 of NC_043978.1, read as the reverse complement.
GTAATGGCTGTTTCACACAAATGCAATAGAGATCCCAAAACAACTCCAGATCCTTTTTTAAAAGTATTCCCAGGGGGAAATTTATTGTGGAGACATGGAGGATTCTCATGGGATATTTAAACAGAGAGGGAAAGTATGAATTTAGAAAAATATCCATATTAAGTTTGACATATTACGCACTTGAAAGAAGAAAGGAGAAACACAGTGCCACACACTGCCTTACTACGCTGACATTCATTATAATGTTTCCTTCTTTGGGACGTTCATTAGGAATGAATGCAACTCAAATATGTACATTATGTGAGCTCTACCAATCATCCAGTAGTATGAGAGAAAATGTTCATAACGTGACAAGTCTTCTTCCATGTAACATCAGACCGTTTACACAGCATCATCCCTCTATTTTATTTATTTTCCATATTTCCTTAATATTTGTTGTTTGTTTTTACCATATTTCATATTAGGATTAATTACCCCGCCCGGGGTTAATGAGTGCTGCATGCCAGTCGTTCTGCTTTGAACGCAGCATAGCTATAGCCCAGGAATACAAAGCTGTACTGCATTATCATCCCTCCATCACGTAGCAACATTGACACAATATGAAAAAAGACTATTTCACTAGCAAAACTGACACTAGAGGCATTTACTGTTTACAGAGCTTCCATTACGACAAAGGGGGAAACACAGAAATATCTAACCACATATAATGCAAGAAAATTGCACAAGTGTATTGTCTTTGATTGGCTGCTTAGCAAAGGGGGCGGTGACTCTGGAGGTGGAGCCTATAGCAAGGCATCCTCTGCCATAGTCAGTAACGTTAAACTCCTCCTGGTTCTGACGATACTGTTAATGTTAGCGTCATTTCACTGTGTCAACCTGCTTTAACGACTGTTCATGAATAATCTCCATGTCCAATAATTATATTTAGATGATGATGAGGCCCAGAGGCTGCAGCAGATAGACCTCACACTCCTTTAACTACCCCGTTATAACCCTTTATGAGCTTTATTCAAATAGAATGCAAAATATTAACATATTTGTAGGCCTGGGCAAGTTAATGCGTTATTACCGCATTAACGCATTCATTAAATAACGCCAACAATTTTTTTTATCTCACGTTAATGCCGTTTTATTCTAACTCCTATTCTTCTGCCCCTGCTTGTGTGTGTGTAGCGATTAGCTCGGCAGATAGACAACAGGTTTCCCAAGAAAAGCCGGACGCCCAAAACCTCTCTCCAAATCTTTTACTTGAGACTCACTGTAAAACAGCAACATACATACAAAATATGTCTCATTTCTGTTCATTGCCTTTGTACATTTACATGGCATTATACATTTAAATGAATGGGAAAAAGATCGCTAGCTCGATGCTAACTTGAATGGGAAAATCCATAGACATGCTAACGATTCGCATTTACAAATTAATTTAAGATTTACAACATCTTTTTATCCAGCAACAAAGGCTCACATCAGAGGTATTTTATACTATTCATTCTTACAACAACTGAACATAAAATACTCACAGGCAAACGTTCTTGGGGCCATACAAACAGAGTGAAAGAAACATGTCTGTTAGTTCTTTCTTATGTCGAACTGGCTACGGTAACACCGCAAGGACAAAACATATGTTAGTGCAAATTATTCCGACCACTAGAGGGCCCCCTTTGCTTGCTTTTAACTGAACATCACATATTATTTTGAAAGTCCGTTGCTGTCGCTCTGCGAATACACGTAGGTAAACCATGGGTCACAGGAAGAGGGATGTTGATCAGGGTTGGTTTGACAATCGGCGTCATCATGGGTTTCAACCAATGACAGCATTTGGGGTGGGCTTAAGACTCCTGTCAATCACTCACAACCGGAAATAAACTGGTGGGGACATAAACATGGAGAAAAGTACCGGTCTTTTCCATGGACATTTTCATTTTAACCCTTTCATGCATAGTGGTCACTCCAGTGGACAGTTGTTCTACAGCTGTTCTCTTATATATTCATGGGTTTTGTTGTTTTAGTTCCATATCAGCCAACACAATGGACACTTATGCACCATCCCATAATAATACACTGACATTTATACCATTACTGTAACTTTACTGTTCTTGATAAACCTGATCTGCACTAACATGTTTGAGTGGAAATCAATTACTAATTGTTATTAGACAGTAATTACCGGTTTCCTTAAACAAAAAGTTGTTTTTTTGCATATTATCTCCATGAAGTGAGTAATGACTAGTATCAGAGTATGATAAAATGTGAGAAAACATCAGATTAGCAGCATTAAAAATTATTTTATTTCATGTTTTTCACACAGTATATCACTTTCTCATGATGGCTTTAAATACATGTGTCTTTGCTTCAAAAATTAAACGTATGGTGTCGATCTGAGTGGACATTTTTGTAACTCCATGAAAAATAGGTTTATTAAAAAAAAAAAATCTCAATAGCATTTTTTTTTCACATGCTTAAAGAGGAATAAAATCACTCAAGAAAAAATTATTGACTACAGTTCTCATAATTCATGCATGAAAGCGTTAAATGTCTTCAGATTTGTGGGGTTGAGAAGGACAGTTGTTTGTAAGCACTGCAATGTGGAATTATTTTTTATCACCGGAGTACTTCGAGTCTGAAATATCACTTAAAGGCAATACACGCTGTTGATGCCGGCAGCCCCCCCATATAACTATGCGATTAATCACAGAAATCCACGTGATTAATTGCAATTAAGAATTTCAATTGTTGCCCAGCACTACATATTTGACATTAAAGAGTGAATGCAAACAACACCATTTGTACTATAGTTTGTTCCCTAATCCAGTGAGGATTGATAAATGAATCAATAGAGAATTAAATCAATAAGTGATATCAATAATGGAACAGGAATACCTAAATTCTTTTCATTCCCATCCCTAGTCCTATTGATACTGTGTTGCAGATGGAGGATACGCTGCTATAGGAGGGTTAGTTTACAGTAAATATATCAGGATTTCAGTGGTCAAATGTGTATTTCCACAAGAAAACCGACAGTGGAAATTGATGTCTGAAAGGATTTGTGAGAAGCTCTTAAATCACTTTTTATAGGTTTCTACACAAGTATTCCACATGAAAATCCATGCACGGTATGAAACAGCTTTAAAGAAGGCGAAAACAAATCAGAAACTGCCCAAGGGAATTCTCTAAATAAGAGAATCTTGTTTCATCAGAGGATGTGGTTGTGCTCAGAATCATCCAATCTCATACTACACCTTAGCTACTCCACGCCCTTTTTCATATATTTCATGATTGTTTATTCGTCTGGAGGGTTGAGTTAGAGCAGGGGTGTCAAACATATGGACCAAAGAAAAAAAACAACCTGCCAGAGGTTCCAGTCCGGCCCATGGGAGGACTTTGCAAAGTCCAAAAATTACACTGAAGATATTAAAGGAGTCGTATGTCGGAATGTGGCCAAAACTGGTACTGCAGTCACATTCAAAATACTATGGTGTCTAATCCTGGGGCCTTATGCATAAAGATTTACGTGGATTTCATACTGAAACCTGGTGTACGCCAAAATCCGGAAAACTCCATACGTACAAAAAAAATCCAAATTAACAAAACTGTGCGTACAGCCAAATGCAAGCACACCTCCTTTGTACATCCCAATCAGCTGGAATTGACCACATATGTTGGAGTACCTGACTCCTCCCTCTCCACGCCCACATTTAAATATGCAAATGAGCTTAAACAGGGTCTGCAGGTGGGAGTCCCTCTGGGATTCCCCTCTGCATGATCACATGACGTCAAGGTGGACGTGAAGCTCAGGCCGAAACAGGCGGAAGGAGAAAAGAGACGAACTCAGCCTGTTTGAGCCGAGAGTCGACGCTACTGTGAGTGACACTGGTCTAACAGGGGCGACTCGAATCATCCCCAAGGTAAATATATATTTAGTATTAGTGTAACTCACACATGGGGATGTAACAATATGAAAATTTCATGTTACGCTTATTGTGACCAAAATTATCACGGTTATCATTATTATCCCGGTATTGTTGAAATTGTGCTCAAAATGTTCAAAAAGTACTTATACACACACTGAAATAACTTAACCAAGTTGTATTTTGAAAAAACAAATAAACGGAAAAAAACAAGCAAAATAATGGGTACAATGTACTTTCTGTTGCAGAAACATTCAAATATTAACTCTTAGTGGTCTGAGCCTATTTTGTCCGTTTTTCAGCACTTTTGATTTTGCCTTTATATACTATATAAACAAATGTTTACTATACCCATGTTTGAGATCTTTTTTTCTATCTCATCTGCCTATTATTTTTTTCACTTTAACCTACTATATCAACATAAAAGGACAAAAAACACAAAATATATAAAATCCGATTTGAAAAATGTATATACTTTATTGCATAAATAACACAGATGCTTAACGAACCATTTCAAAGACTTTAAAAGTGAATATTGGTTCCAAATGTTGGGTATATACAATTAAAATTGTAGTAAATTAAAACTATGCTCAAATATTTGACATAAAAGCATATCTTTACACAAGCGTTTTCTCCAGAAAAGTGCGGTAATCAAACACGGTTATCACGATAATTAGAATTTAAATGGTAATAGTAACCGTTGGTTATTTATTTTACTGATCACAGCCAAACAAGATAAAGGTTCATGCGTAGTCATGCCAGGATATCAAAGAGGAAATCAAAGACTTTGACTCGTGTTTAATTACTCTATTTATTATTTCCCAAAGGCAATGAGACAGAAGATGGTGAGGCTCAGTCTCAGTCTGTCACAGACCATGGGACTCCTCCGGTCCAACAGCTGCTGATGCCGGTCCTCGGCCGTGTCTTCACCTGTGCTCACCCGAGTCACAAGAAGACACCTTCAATGAGCACCTGGATCGACTTATAAATGTTCCCACACACATTAATAACTCAAAAAGTTATGGACAGATTTTGATGAAATTTTCCTGGTCTGCGCCCCCCCCGTGGGCCCCCCCACCCCCGATCACCACCAAAATTTAATCATTTCTTCCTTATCCCATTTCCAACAAACCCTGAAAATTTCATCAAAATCTGTCCATAACTTTTTGAGTTATGTTGCACACTAACGGACAGACAAACAAACAAACAAACAAACAGACAGACAGACAAACAAACAAACAGACAAACAAACAAACCCTGGCAAAAACATAACCTCCTTGGCGGAGGTAATAAATGTTAATTTTAGACAACATTTAGTCTATATAATGTATATTATTATGGACGGAGGCAGTAAATCCAGGTGTAGATTACTGCACAAAGGGAGGATTTTGTTTTCCTTGGTCAGGATATGTACAGTCAGTCCAGCTTGGATTTACAAGGAGGACAATTAATACTGAACAAACAAGAACTCAAACTATGAATTATGAAAGAGCTGCAGCATCTGAAACCGACCACAATGAACATTTGACAGATAAACAGAACCACAGTGCTGCAGTTTCTGCTTCACAGTTTGTCATGTCTTTTTGTATTGAGATCTTCTCTCTCAACTCACCATATATTTTGTAATAGTAAGTTTTTATTTTTAATCAGTTACTAGAAATTTCAGGTGACCCCATTTGAACTCTGGGCAAAAAACACTGCCATAAGAACTGACGTGACATACAATGCGATTTCATGACATCAGTCTGGCCTCTTTCATCAATTCATTTATTTCATTTTTTTCAATGTGTAATAACAGATAAAGAATGGGACAATTTTTTTTTCTCTCCTGTTCAACTAAACGACCCTGATATCTTTATTAAAATCTTATCCTGTCCTTTTTTTTTTACAGCCTCTTAACTGACATTTGCTGCAGCACATTGAGACTCATAAGTTCTCCTTGTCACCCCTTGTAGTCTGCTCCAGCCATTTCAGAGTAACACTGAAATGTTGTTCAAAAGAAATTTAGATTTCTTAAAGCTAGAGGGGTACAAGGACAGTTCTGGCAAGGTTGTGACTCTATTTGTTGCTGCATGTTTTTTACTGAAAAAAAAAAAAAAAGAAAAGAAAAGAAAAAAAATCATACCCCAAGGTCACAAATCCTGCTGCAACACAGTACAATCTTCCTCTCACTTTCAGACGGATGTGTGTGGGCTGGTTTCCTTTGGTGTGATCATATCTCACCTAAATCATTTAAATAGACAGTCCAGTTTCTGTCACTGTGTCATATACTATATGTTGATATTAATACAAGGTGCATCTTGTGACATATTTGTTTACTTATTACCTCCGCCAAGGAGGTTTTGTTTTCTTTGTTTGATTGTTTCTACTTATTATTGTTTGTACTTACTTATATTTTCATAGTTTAATTGGGTTTTGTTGTATTAAAGCAAAAAGAAAAACTTGGATTTGTCATTATTTATAGGTTATTAAGTCATTATTTTACTGGTCTGGCCCACTTGAGATCAAATTGGGCTAAATATGGAACTGAACCAAAATGAGTTTGACAGCCCTGCACCAGATAGATAGATAGATAGATAGATAGATAGATAGATTAGATAGATAGATAGATAGATAGATAGATAGATAGATAGATAGATAGATAGATAGATAGATAGATAGATAGATAGATAGATAGATAGATAGATAGATAGATTCATTCTCTGGGGAAATGCTTCTTCAGAAACTGTGCTCTGTATTACTTTAATAAAAGCAGAAATCTCATATGTTTCTTTAATAACCTTGTTTTTTTCATAAAGTTCATTTGAATGTATAGACGTGTCATATATTGAATAGAAATACCTCCTTTCAACAGAAGGCCTCTGAAGTGTAGCATTTGTAGATTGGATATAGGATGAAAATTTCAATATATGCTTTCTAAATGAGTCTGAATGAGACATAAATTGCTGCATCATTTCTTTGTTTACATCTAATTTCACTCAGAAATACGTCTTACTTTCACTCAGCCCGGACAGCATCTCAAACAAACGTACTGCAGATGTAGTTTTTTTTCTGCATTAGATGGAATAAATGACCACTGTATGTGAGTGAGTGAAAACTGTCACTGTTTTTTAAGTCATTTTTATCAGTTTGTCTTTTCTCACTCTGCCTCTCACATGCACACGTTCATCTACAATCCACATAAAAAAAGCAAAAAAAAAAAAAAAAGAAAGAAAGCACCCATTTCTCTCTCGAGCCAGTGCAGAGACTTTGATACATGCTTTTGTCTCAAGTCGAATTGATTATTGTAACGCTCTCCTTTCTGGTCTTCCCAAGAAGACCATTGCACCGCTGCAGCTGCTCCAGAACTCTGCAGCCCGACTCCTGACGAGGACCAGAAAGAGAGAGCATATCACACCAGTACTCAGGCCTCTGCACTGGCTCCTCGTGAGCTTCAGGATCGATTTTAAAGTGCTTTTATTGGTTTTTAAAACTCTTAATGGTCTTAGCCCTATTTATTTATCTGATTTGCTTTTAACATATGAGCCCTCTCGGACCCTCAGGTAGTCATCTCTTAACTGTTCCTAGAGTCCACACTAAGACTCATGGTGAGGCCTCATTCAGCTTTTATGGCCCCAAACTATGGAACAGCCGACCTGAGGACCTGAGGTCCGCTGCGAGTGTTCATATTTTTAAAAGTAAACTTAAAACTTATCTTTTTAGTCTAGCTTTTAATTAAACTCTTACTGTAAACTTTACTTTGTTGCTTGTATTTTTATTTGCAACCGCGGGACAGTGGGGGGTTTTTGTTGTGAAGCACTTTGTGTTACATGTACCATGTATGAAAAGTGCTATAGAAATAAAGTTTGATTGATTGATTGATTGATTGATTGATGTATTTCACAGACAGCATTGCATTATGTGTTGTTATAACACTAATGTTGCTAGGCTAATGAGTTTACTACAATCTGGTAATAACCATTTTTCAAGAGTTTCTGTATAAATCAGGGGTGTCAAACATGTGGCCCGGGGGCCAAAACTGGCCCGCAGGATGAATTACTGAAATAAAAAAATTACACTGAAGATATTAACAATCAAGGATGTCCAAATAAATTTAGTTCAATTCCATCTAAAGTGGGTCAGACCAGTAAAATACTATCATAATAAACTATAAATAACAAAAAACACATTTTTCTCTTTGTTTTAGTGTAAAAAAAAAAAGTAAAAATACACAAAAATGTTAACATTTACAGACTAGCTTTTTACAAAAAAATGTGAAAAACAGGTTAATTTTTGCACTTTCATCCTGCGGGCCGGAATGGAACCTTTGGTGGGGGGCCAGATTTGGCCCCCGGGCCACATGTTTGACACCTGTGATCTAGTGGAATGAAGTTAGTAAACATCTATACGTTTAGTTATAGTTACTTTTTTTTTTTTTTCCAAGTAAGCGTCCATACTTGGAAAAATGTGGAAATAGAGAAGAAGAAAGTGTGAGTTGTTTCGAACATTACCACCAATATAAACTTACATGCAAAGTAAAGTTTTCCTTATGGGTTTTTGAGGAACTTGAGTGTTTTGGTGGTAGTGGGAGGTGTGTGGGGAGGTATCTGGTTGGACATTAATTTTCACAGAATTTATAAGTATCACAGCATTTTTTTAACCAATACAAAATGTAAAATTTGTTAGCCTATACATTTTGAATTGATATTATTGCTGCATCCTTGTACAAAGTGATGGAAAGCTAAATACACCCACAAACCTTAACCCAGGGGTGTCAAACATGCGGCCCAGGGGCCAAAACCGGCCCGCCAAAGGGTCCAATCCGGCCCGCAGGATGAATTACTGAAATAAAAAACTTACACTGAAGATATTAACAATCAAGGATGTCCAAATAAATTTAGTTCAGTTCCATCTAAAGTGGGTCAGACCAGTAAAATACTATCATAATAAACTATAAATAACAAAAAACACATTTTTCTCTTTGTTTTAGTGTAAAAAAAAGTAAAAATACACAAAAATGTTAACATTTACAGACTAGCTTTTTACAAAAAATGTGAAAAACCTGAACAAATATGAACCACCTGAAGTGTCTAAAGAGATTTAAGAGGAACTGTACCAATATTCTGTCTGTTATTAAATGTTTTGAAGCTGATGCCAAATAATGGCATAAATTGTTAAAATTACACTTTTTTACTTAATAAATTTCATTTTGGTCATGGTTTGTTCATGTTTTTCCACATTTTTTTAAAGGATAGCTTGTAGATGTTAAAATTTTAATAATATAATCTTACTGTTTTCACTCTAAAACATAGAAATTAGACATAAACATTTTGGAATTGATATTATTTATGTATTATTATGTTATTATTTTAATGATCCGGCCCACAACAGGTCATATTGGGCTTTATGTGGCCCCTGAACTAACATGAGTTTGACACCCCTGCTATAAATAAAGTGTACATGAAGGTGTTTACTTTATGTGTTTTGCTGTGAGCAGAAAAGAAGTGGATCTTATCTGTCAAACTCTTTACTGCAGTACAAACACAGATCAGATGATGAGCTCTTAAAGACAGTGACAGTGAGTTTGTGTTCAGTACTTTACTACTCACGGTGACAACACGAATACATCCAGTTCTCTGATTTAGGTTTAGTGTTAGACTGTTGACCAGTTAGTATTAGCATTAGCATTAGTATTAGGTTAACTGGACTTCACCTTTGACTAAACAGCTGATGCTGACGATAGTAAATTTCTACAGTACAGCCCTGATGGGGAGATGACCAAAACATAATGTCCACATGCTGATCAGGATCTTCTTCTGGATTCAGGAACTTACGGAAAATTTAACATGGGCTCTTATGGGGAAAAGATTTCAGTCATCTTCTTCTCTCAAACTACAGTTCTGATGGACTTCAAACTTGGTATACAGCTTCTGTATGATGATGTCAACACAAGGTATTGAAAGTATTTCGATCCGGATCTGATTCTGGATTTGGTGCCACTTTGAAAAATGTTCCCATTATAACAGATAGGAAGTGGATTGATGCAATAAATCAGTATCAATGATATCAAGTTGGAATTTGAATTTTTTACAGATCTGATTGGAATATGACCAAAACATGGGCTATTTCTGTAATAGAATAAATACACAGAACTGGGTGATAATAAATTGTATCTGGATACATTTCCCAAAGCTTTGAATTTGGCCGGTAAGCTACAGGGCCATTGGTCCTATTTTTAAAATTACACTGGGCTTCCAGGCAGCCTGCGGACAAGTCCATTCACAGGCAGAAATGAGGGGTGTGGGGGGGTGGATCCAGATCAACAGAACCGCTGGGACATGACAGCAGAACCAGGTCCAGGTGTGATCACACACTAAGAAGGTTGGTCTGGGTCTTACTGTGACACGGTTCCACTCTGCTGGTCCCTGGTTAGAACCGGCCTGTTAACGTTCACCTTCGGCAAAGTGTGTTCCAGTTCACAGTTCATGTTCACCATCCTGATGTACATTATTATTATTCAGTAAAAACCTGTCAAACGCCAATTGTCTTTGTCTGTTATTCCACTTCTACAGATGCAGATTCACAACAGCCTGTTTCACTGAATCTCAGGGGTTAAAGCACAGGTGTCAAACATGCGGCCCGGGGGCCAAATCCGGCCCTCCAAAGGGTCCAATCCGGCCCCTGGGATGAATCTGTAAAATGCAAAAATTACACTGAAGATTTATTGGTAGTTCCTTTTTTTTTTTTTTTTTTTTTTTTTTCTGTTTCGTTTCTTTCCCTGTTTTGGTTACAAAAATATATTTTTCTGGCATTTAGAGTAGACAATAGAAATGTGCAATATGTTTATGTGTTAAACAACATGTAAATGTCTGATACTGAATGTCAATAAAAAATAAATTACAAAAAAAAAAAAAAAAGATATTAACAATCAATCATTTTATTTTAGGGCCCATATAAAGCCTTACTTTAGTCTCAAGTGGGTCACATCAGTAAAAAACTACCATAACAACCTACAAATAATGACAATTCAATTTTTTTTCTTTTTGTTTTAGTGTAAAAAAGTGTAATTCCATGAAAATGTGTACATTTACAAACTAGCCTCTCACAAAAAATAGGAAAAAATTGAAATGTCCTAAGAGAAGTAAGTGTAATTTTACCAATATTCTGCCATTTTCTAATATACTTTGTGTACTTGCAGATCGATTGTGATCTGTAAGTTTTAATACACTTTTACAAATGATAAGCAGAGGTAAAATATAGTTAAAATTGCACTTATTTTTCTTAATTTCATTTTTTTCATGGTTGTTCATGTTATTCACCTTTTTAAAAGGACAGTTTATAGATGTAAATGTTTCTATAATGTAATTTTACTTTTTTTCCACTATAAAACATATTGAAATATTTGGAGTTGGCATTATTTATATATTATTATGTTATTATTTTACTGGTCCGGCCCACTGCAGATCATATTGGGAGGATATGACCCCTGAACTAAAATGAGTTTGACAGCCCTTGGTTAAAGGGTTAAGGAACACAAAGCATTCAGTAAATTTCATTTTCTGGCCTGGCAGTGTATCTACAGATAATATTTTTGTTCATATCACTCAGCCCTACTTTCATTGCAGTACTACACAGCACCATTTCCTCTGGGACCCTGGGAAAAAATCAAAAAAAGGAAATTACTGTGCACCTTCAAAAAATTTTTGGGATTCATTAGAGATCACAGACTAATGATGTCTCACCGAGTGCCCTTTAATCTTTCACAATGCAGAGGCAGAGCGCTGACCTCCAGCTGTGATATGTGGAGAGCTTTTAGTCATGGCTCTCTGGAAATAAATATAGCACACGGCTCCAGTTCACGTTCAGCTGAGTAGACTATACCCTGCTGCTGGAGGCTGCCGAGCACTGACCCACAGCGCTGGGTTACTGTCACTGTGGGAAGCATTACTCTGAAACATATAAACACGCATCCAGGATTAGATAATGAACTCTGACCACTGGAGATTACATGAACTGTACTGTATATGCCAACATTTAGGTTTAACCAACACTGAGTTGCCAGTTTATTAGGCAAAACAAATGCAGTGTAATTAAACTGGCCCGCAATAAATCAGTTGGAGCTGCTTTAGAGAGGTGCTGATACAACTTAATGGTCTTTTTGGCTTGGGTTGCTCCTTTTAAATGGTACTTTGGGATGTTTTAAGTTCACCGAGACAAAAAAACAGTGGTTAGAGTATCAAAATGATATGCATATATAAAAGTAAATGTAAGTAAATACAGCCAGAAAGTGCAAGTTCCACTATTTTAACCCTTTCATGCACAGTGGTCACTCCAGCGGACAGCTCTTCTACAGCTGTTCTCTAGTGTGAATGAATTGTAACAAATTCATGGCTTTTTTTTTTCTTTCTTTTTTTTTTCTTTCTTTTTTTTTTTTTTTTTACACATATCTTTATTAAAGTTTTAAGACACTACATATCTTTTCTGACATGAATTGGTAACATTATGTAGATCTCTCCTGAGCATAAACCCCCAGCATCACAAGCCCTCTCCATAGTTTTCACACAATTTATCAGTAAATACATGTTTCTGTGCATCAAAAGTTAAACGTGTGGTGTCCAGTTGAGTGGACGTTTTTTCAACTTCATGAAAAATAGGTTCATAAGACTTTTTTTTTTTTTTCATTATTTTTTTTAATGTGTTTTTTTTTTTTTTTTTTTAAATAATTTTTATTTATTTATTTATTTATTTATTATTTTTCAGAAGAAATTTTCAATCGCATTGTTTTTTTCATGCCTAAAGAGGAATAAAAACACTCAGGAAAAAATTTTGATTAAGGTTCTCATAATTTGTGCATGAAAGGGTTAAATACATGTTTCTTTGCTTCAAAAATTAAATGCATGCTGTCCAGCTGAGTGGACATTTTTGTAACTCCATGAAAAATAGATTCATAAAAATATCTCAATTGCATGTTTTTTTTTCATGCCTGAAGAGGAATAAAATCACTTAAGAAAATAATCTTATCTAAGGTTCTCGTAATTCATGCATGAAAGGGTTAAATAGACTTGGTTCATAGGGATACATACTGTTACATAGATATTAGGGGTGCAACGGTACAGGTAGCCCACGATTCGGTCCGTACCTTGGTTTTTGGGCCACAGTTTCGGTTTGGATACAGTACATATACTCAGTGCCAATGAAAACGCAACACTTGAATGTGTTTTATTGTTCCTGAGCTGCATCAATATGTTTAAGTTTCACCTGTATAAGATAATCCCAGACAATTTCTTAACAACCTGAGACGGGTTGAGCTATTGTCACGCTTGAATGAACTTGTCTGCATTCATAAGACTTGTTTTTCTCATTGCTCAACAGTGAACTGCTCAGCTTAAGGAACTGTGGTCAGTTAAGGAGTGGTCATGTTCTGTATATAAAGACAAACTGAAAAGCACCAAAATCATTTGCAATAACTCAGCGATGCCCAGACTGACACGTGACCACAGATGCCATGCTATGGGGCTCCTGGAGGCCGGAATCTCTGCTCAGCAGGTGGCACGCCGTTTTGGATGCAATGTGTCCACCATAGTCAGGATGCAACAGAGGCATGAAGAGACTGGCTCAACTGCAGACAGACCTCGCCCTGGACGAGCACGTGTGACCACGCCACAGCAGGATCGCTGCATTGAGCTGCAGAACCTCCAGGACCGCTGTGTGACTTTTGGTTTTGGGGGTCCTTGAGTTTCTTTCTTTATCCTTATTTTTTGTCAACAAATTTGGATGTGATTTTTTATTTTTACTGTATAGAAACGGCCTATGATTAACTCTTTCAATGCCATGGGCCGATTAAATCGGCTTTAAAGTGCCACGGGCCGATCAGATCGGCTTTGGAGAACACGCCATATTTGTGTACAAACAAACCATCTACCCCCATTTCTTTCCCACATTTCGATGACGTTCTTTCAAATCTTCTTGCAAATTACGATCAGTAATGAATCGGCTGCGTCCGGTGCGTTTTGAATCTAAGTAGCAATCGGTTGGATGTTACCGAGTGGTTTTTGACCAAGGAAGAGCTCGCGTTTCGTTTTCTGCTTGGGAAATTTTATGAATGAATTTATGAATGAAATCATATGCAAATTAGATGGCCATTTTGTAGTAATATCGTAAACACAGCGATCTGTCAAAACAGTCCCATCTGCTAGAAAATGAGTTCTGATGACGATTCAGACTTCGATTATAAAAACAACGCAAAATACTGAAAAACGGCCAAATTCTGTGGCACTTTTAAGGCTTATTAGCGCCTTAACTGTCTGGCACCGAAAGAGTTAATTCCAAAGAGCTGATGGAATAAAAATCTTCATCAATTTAAAAAAATATAAGAATCTTCAAGTGTTGCATTTTCATTGGCACTGAGTATATTCTGTGCGTAAGAGGATTGTTTTTTTCCTCCCAAAATTATATTTTTTATTTAGCTTGTCAGCAAAAACTGAATTTTACAGAAACAACAAATTCAATCACTGCACTGAATAAAAAAGCACTGTCTGTGCTGAACAACAGAACCCTTTCTTATTCCTTGTCTACTTGTATCCAGTCGTATAAAACAGGCACGTGCACACATAAGGCCCAAAGGATTTTTTTGTTGTTGTTTTTTTTAAATATATTCCTGGGGCATGTTTCTGGGTTAAATAGTGAACGCAGCTGTTTGTGCACCCTTGAACGCAAATAGTGAGCGAATGATGACGATGGGTCAGCGAACACAGAGGCTTAGCGAACACAAAATCTGTTTCTGCGCTCGTTGCATTCGCTAAGCTGTCGTTCGCCCACTATTTGCATTCAAGGGAGCGCTAAACAGGTGCATTCACTATTTAACCCAGAACAACACCTCTGCTCCAGCTGTTTCCAGTCATCTGACAGCATTATGGATAGAATGAAGAATTATTAGGGGATATCTGTGACCTCCTCCCTTACCCTCACCTGTGTTTATGGACCTCCTCACCCTCATCTGACTATAGATGGACCCCCTCAGCTGTCTGCACTGAACTGAACTGAATTATTTACACATATATATCGTGCATCTGGCTGGACGTCTAAGGATGACCCCAGTTATTCCACAGGTGACTTTATGAACAGAACTGTAAACGGTCACTGTTGGTCGTAACCACGGCAACAACAGGACAAACAGATTGTACAGAAAAACAGAACACTGTTCTGTTCCTCTCATCCACACGCTCATATCTCATTACGTGCGCTCACACACACACACACACACACACACACACACACACACACACACACATCCCTGCTGGTGTGTGTGGCACCAGTTCACTGGGTCTGCCCCCATACGGTTCTCATTCATTCATTCATTCATTCATTCATTCCTTCTCTGGGGAAATATAATGCTTCTTCAGAAACTCTGCTCTGTATTTCTTTAATAAATTAATAAAAAGAAATCTCATATATTTCTTTAATAACCTTGTTTTTTTCATAAAGTTCATTTGACTGTATAGACATGTCATATATTGAATAGAAATGCCTCTTTTCAACAGAAGGCATTCATTCATTCATTCATCTCTCAAAGCCACACACACTTTGTCCTGAACTAATCTATATTTATCCATAAATCGATACAGAAAATAAAATTCAGTGAGTGGATCAGTCCTCACTCAGTAAATTCATTTTTATCAGTGCAAAATGTCCATGGAAAAAATCTGGTATCATTAAAGATAGTGTCAGACTTGTGTTAAAAATCTTCTTTTTCAAATGTTAATATTTCAAAGGAAATACATGACAGAAACGAAGTGAAATGAAGCTACAAGAATACATCCTCCCTCTTAAAATCAGCCCTGTAGTGAGGAACTGGGCGAGTGCACACTTTTAATGAACTAGGCCAGACACGGGATTGTGCATTTTGCGTTGCGTAGGGGTTAACAAACTAACACACAAACGCATTTTGCGTTGCGTTAGTTGTTAACGAACAAAGAGTGAGCCCAGAAACAGGATAGCGCAAAATGCATCCATTTAATGCACTTTATGAACGAACAACTCCACATTTTTCTCTTTGTAAATGTAAGTATTTTCATGTATTTACACTAAAACAAAGAATAATTTTGCAAAAAATGTGAATAATCTGAACAAATATGAACAACCTGAAATGTCTTCAGAGAAGTAAGTACAATTTTAACACGATTCTGTCTGTTATTTTAAATGTTTTGTGTATTTGTTGATCCACTGTGATCTGTACGTTATAATGTACATGTGTAAAATGATAAACTGAGGCAGAATATTGTTAAAATTACCTTCATTTTTTTCAGTTTGTTCATGTCATTCACATTGTTTGAAAGGACAGTCTGTAGATGTAAACCTTTTCATAATGTAAATTTACTTTTTTTCGCTCTTAAACATAGAGAAAAGTTCGGAGTTGACACTATTTCTATATTATGATGTTATTATTTGACTGGTCTGGCCCACTGCAGATCAAATTAAGCTGAATGTGTAACTGAACTAAAATGAGTTTGACAGACCTGACTTTGTGCTATTCTTATGCTACTCGTAAAATTCTAAAATTTATATTCTATTTTACTATCTTATGTTTGGTTTTTATATTTTTATATCCACTCTATTCTTACTGTTGTAGTACTGGTGTTTTTTTAATATTGTTGCATTGAACTGGAGTTACACTCCAAATTTCACTGTACACACAATGACAGTAAAGGCTATTGTACTCTAACAGATGGGTTACAGATACCAGCCGAGAACTGAACATGGACGATGGAGATTCCACAAAAGAAAGGAGTCAACAAAGTTAAAGAAGAACATGAAAAGCGTAATGCAATGGGAGAAAATGCAGGCCTGTTGTCGACGGGGTGCATTTGATTTTACCAGGAGAGTTTGTATACTGCTATTCAGCAAGGAAGAAAGAATGAGGAGAGATGAATTATTCAACAAACAGATGTAGGATCAGACATTACATTGTGTTTACACAGCCTGAATGTCAATACTTAATGTTATCAGCCAAAAAAACATATTTTTATTTTAGTGAAATGTTGTACTGTAGAGATAAAAGGAGACTAGTAAAGGAAGGATCATTGGTTAATACAGGGGCGGAGCGGACCCCCGGTTCAACCTGGGAGTTTCATGCCCAAACCGACCCACTTTTTCCATGGAGGAGAAATTTAAATAAATAAAACAGCCGCTAACTCTTACAATGCTCCCAAATCTCCCAATTAGCCACTCTGCCCTTGGGTTAATATGGTGTATTTTAGTCATTACCAGTCCATTAACCCTTTCATGCATACTGGTCACTACAGTGGACATTTATTCTACAGCTGTTCTCTTATACAGGGGTTTTGGACAAAATAATGGAAACATCTTCACCTCAAGATAATAATGCCCCAATCCATACAGCTAGAATTGTTAAAGAATGGCATGAGGAACATTCTAATGAAGTTGAGCATCTCATATGGCCGGCACAGTCCCCAGACCTCAACATTATTGAGCATTTATGGTCAGTTTTAGAGATTCAAGTAAGACGTCGATTTCCACCGCCATCGTCTCTAAAAGAGTTGGAGGGTATTCTAACTGAAGAATGGCTTAAAATTCCTTTGGAAACAATTCACAAGTTGTATGAATCAATACCTCGGAGAATTGAGGCTGTAATTGCCGCAAAAGGCGGACCTACACCATATTAAATTATATTTTGTTGATGTTTTAAGGTGTTTCCATTATATTGTCCAACCCCTGTATATTCACATGGATTTTGTTGTTTTAGTTCCATATCAGCCAACACAGCGGACACTTATGCATCATGTTATGCAAACTGCAATTCATACCATTACTGTAACTTTCCTGTTCTTGATAAACCTGATCTGCAGTAACATATTTGAATGTAAATCAATTGATAATTGTTAATAGACTGTAATTAACAGGTTGTTTTTTTTGTTTTTGTTTTTAAACAAACAGATTTTTTTTGTTTGCATATTATCTGAGTGAGTAATAACTAGTATTAGAGTAAGTTAAAATGTAAGAAAACATCCGATTAGCAGCAAATTTTTTTATTTCATAGTTTTCACAGTATGTCAGTAAATGCGTGCTTCTTTCCTTCAAAAATGAAACGCATGGTGTCCAGCTGAGTGGACATTTTTGGAACGCCATGAAAAGTAGGTTCATAAAAAAGAAAAAAAAAAAAAAATTACAATCACATAGTTTTTTTCATGTGTTAAGAAGAATAAAAACACTCAGGAAAAAAATCTTGATTCATGCATGAAAGGGTTAAACAGTATCTGGACTGATTATTAACATTGTTATTCATATTAGCTCTCTTACACAATAACAGAGGTTTATGTAGCTTTATTGTACTTGAGCTTCAAGGGTGACCAGAGTTTTCTGTGTGACTTTATAAACTTGTTAACATTCAGGACAGATGCTATTCTAAGCAGAAAGGCACTAGAATGAAAATATAAAACAAGTGAGAAAAAGCCACGGGTGAGGAAAGGTGTGCCGTTAGCTTAGCAGCTGGGAGGGGGACGTCCTTGTGTGGATGCTTATCTGACTGTAAAATGTCACTGTGAAACTAAAAAGACAAAACTTGGCCCTAAACCACCGCAGACACACACCTAGCATAGATTATTTCATTTCCCTTTTCATTTGTTCTGCTCATGGTAATGCACAGGTCCAGCTAGGAAAATGAGAAGATGCTCTTTTTTACATATTCTGTGCAGGGAAAAGGGCAGGACTTTACACAAAACATAAGCAGTAGTGATGGTCTGTTGTCATTTACTTTAAGAACACTTCCTGATAAAATAGGCATCAGCACCTGTATACACCACACTCATGACTTACGTATACGCATCATCTGTTCTTTCTTCATTTATATATATTGTTTTAACTAATACATTAAAACTGTCCCAAAGAACTTCAAATAAGTTGGGAAATATCCACTCTGATACCAACCACAGACATACACATCTGCTTTGAAATGTTTTGTGCATATGATAGACCCAAACATCCACCACCGACCAAAACCATCTACTGATGTAAATGTTTAATACCTGTTGGTTCACAGATTTTATCAATCCATGTAAATAATTGGTGTAAAATACAGTTTGTCATCTTTTCATGGTCATCAGATATGACCCATTTGGACATTCAGAGGCTTTGTGGCAAGGTTATTACACTGGGTTACAAAAAAAAATGTTTTTTGCAAGTTGTCTAGGTTTTTTCAACTGAATTCGGACCATTTTGCACCGCTAAATCCAAAAATGACATCTGTTTTTCTCTATCAGGTCAGGTTTTTTTTGCTAATTTGATTTTGAAAAATTTGATCTTCTCACAAAATTGATGACATTTTTGTGACTTTATCAGTTGATTTTTTATGTAGTTCTCACCCAAAATAGGTTTGAAGAGAAAAAAAATCATTTGATCACTTGATTCCTGTTAGGTACAATGGTGTATTCACCGCAGATGTAGCAGAATACGTCAGGCTTATTTTTGCAAGATCTTCTAGTCGAAGCCATTTCATTCACCTGTAATATTAAAAAAAACCATTAATCATAAATTGGCAAAAGTAAAATCTTCAGAACTCGTTTATTGCAAGAAATATGAAAGAATTTTGTATCATATGATGTGAAAATGCCCATAAATGTAAGCAAAAATGTTAAAAAGCCAATATGTAGCATAGTTCAGAAAGTTGACCTGATTGAGCAAAATTAATGTGATTTTTGGATTCAGCACACCAAAATTATCCTAAATCAGCTCAAAAAACTTAAACAATAAATTTGTTGTTGGCCGGTGTTATCGTTAACAAAAACTAACGAAACGACAAAAACTAGAATTGTAAAAACACTTTCGTTAACTGAAATAAATAAAAACTATAATTAAAAGAAAAAAAACGATAACTAACTGAAACTGTATTGTGTGCTTACAAAACTAACTAAAACAGATAAAAATTATGGATAAAATTCCCTTCGTTTTCATCTTTGTCAATATCAGATTGACACAAAATCGATTTATTTCCCCTAACCAATTTTAGCTAGCGGCACCATGTGATATTTAACGGTCCGTCACTTGTCGTTTAGAGTCATCTTTTCATCCCCACTCTACCTGGAAACATGGAGACCAAAGTTGGAAAAAAGCAGCAGAGTCCTGTCTGGGATTTATCTGAATTCGGAGGTGAAGAAGATAGAAGATACAAAGAAAATAAAACTAAACTAAAACTAAGCATTTAGAAAATAATAAAAACTAGCAAATCTGCACAAAAAACTAATTAAAACTAACTGAATTACAGGAAAAAAAAGTCAAAACTAAATAAAACTAAAGTATAATGAAAAATGTAAAACTATTATAACCTTGCTCCGTGGTGAACATGGAAACACCATCATCTTCTACAACATTGATTCACCAGGAAAAACCATGGAGACAAATGAAAATGGATGGAAATGCTTGGTTTATGTTACTTTTTCTTCAGTTTTCTCTGTTTTTGACATAATAACCCTCAACTTTAATCTGAGCTTTTATGAACATTGACATGATCAGTAAATGAAATACAGGAAAATACCTGAATTATCCTTTTAAAATGCAAAATACAGAGGATAACATTATAAAAACTGGTGATGAATACTTAAGAAAGGTTAGATGAAGAAAAAAATTCAGTTGGGAACTGACACCAAAGTAGTACTGGGTCTGCATGGGTTAAAATCAAATCTCCACCAAACATTTTCTGTGCAGTAACTGGTAACCTTCTGCCTCATTTGTCACAAATAATTTCAGTCACTCAACTAATCTTTAATTTTTTCTTGTCTTGACAGATAGTGGCCGGTCCATAGGGGGCGTTAAAATCACCACCCCACTTAAAATGAGTCAGAGTTTATTTATTCATTCATTCATAATTTTTTGAACCATTTAATCTTCATGAGGGTCGTGGGGATTATAGAACCCTTCCCAGCTACTAACGGGCAAAAACGGGGTACACCCTGGACGTCTGTATTATAAGTAGGGATGGGAATCGACAAGAATTTAACGATTCCATTATTGATTTTGCTTATCGATCAGATTCCTTATTGATTCTCTTATCGATTCTTATTGGGTGAGGGAATAAAAGAGTACAGATGGGTTTGTTTGCATTAACTGTCTTTTATATTTCCATCTCTGCACAGAAAATATTACCATATACAGTATGCACAAATAATAAGAACAGATGATGCCTGGCCCGGTTCGGGGGGGGGGGGGGGGGGGGGGGGGGTTGAACAGATTGGAGGGATTCCACCCTTTTGAAGAAATGGAAGCTTTGCAAGTGTTACAAGTGGACCTGGTGTCGTCTTTTTGGACCGTTTCTGCCTCAACGCCATGTTGGCTACGTTCTGACCTAACAATGCAGCGTATGTGTGACATCATCACGCATGCGCGACGAAGGCGGAATCAATAAGCAGAATCATTAAGCAGGCAGGCAAACGATTCCAAGGAATCAAGCTACTGGGTACCGATTCTCAAAAAGAACCGGTTCTCGATTCCCATCCCTAATTATAAGTAAATGTGGGGGTGGGGGGGGTGGGGTTAAAATTCATAAAAATTTGAACTTAGATGTACTTTTCCCAAAATCTAATGAGATCTACTCTGGGTCACTGGCAATCTAGAAACCCAATTTGATGAATTCAACCGATAGTTTTGCTGCTGAAGTGTTAACAAACAAAGAAACAAACTGAACTAAAAACAGTACCCCTTGCCTCCCCTTTGGGGGGTGGGGTAATAATATTAGTCACAGTCAGCTGTATTGTTAGTTTTCTCCATATGTAGAGTACACCCAAACTCTAAGGCCCACAGTCCAACAATGAACATAGTAGAAAATATAAAAAATATTAAAATGTAATATAGCCCTGCGATGAACTGGCGACTTGTCCAGGGTGTACCCCGCCTTCGCCCCTATGTAGCTGGGATAGGCTCCAGGTGACCCCCGTGACCCTAGTGAGGATAAGGCGGGTTCAGAAAATGAAAAAAAAAAAAAAGTAATATAATTATAAACAGCAAGGGGTTAAAGAGACAATAAAAGTGCCAACAGTAAAATCACTGAGCTGAAGTGACACCACATATTAGAATTATACATGAATAGATAAAGCTCGGGGTAAACGTTAGTTAGAATTCCTCATATTTTAAGTTATTTGAAACTCAGTAATACAGGATGGGACTTTCTCTCCATAATGAATTTCTTTTCACTTGGCTCAGTATCATATATGGTGTCATTTTCTTATAATAAATGAATGTAATTTATGGAAACACTGTGCTAGACCTTTGAATCTTTTTTTTTTTTTACAGCACCTTTTTGACGATCAGAGTATCATTAAACTTTATTAATATTTCAGATTATATGAGGTATGATTATAATGGGGCGCCTGGGTTCCAAACCAGTGCCTGTGTGGACTTCATGTTCTCCCCATGTGTGGGTGGGCTCTCTCTATGTACTCAGTTTTCCTCCCACCATCCACAGACATGCACTTAGAAGGTTAATTGGTCAATCTGAACACATGTGTGAATGTGACAGTGGTTGTTGGTCCGTATATCAGGCCTGTGATGAATGCACATCCCTTCCTCCAACACCCACACAATCCACTCGACGATTCAGAAAATGAATGACTGAATGAATGATTGTGATCTACATAAAGAACATTCCCTATTCTTTCATCATGTCTTGTGTTGTATTCATTTACAGAAAAATTTGATTGAACTCGTCTCACTTTTTACAGTGCAGACCGGTCTCATCTTTGTGAGTCATAACAATTAAAAACATATTTTCTTCCCAGTTCCTCATAGGGCAAAGTGAGTGGACTGAATGTACTAAATAATTACTGGGTGACCCCAGTAATTATAGTGAACATAACCTGGTGGGTTGGGCTTATTTTGACCTTGTTGCAACAGCAACACATTGAAATAGTTCCACAGGAATTCAATATGGGTTTGAAAAGAAAAAAAGGAATTTGATTGAAAATGTGACATTTTTCCTTTTCTAATCATCATTCACATTTGTTTCCTTTCTATCACTTTAAATACATGTATTGAACTATCTGTTACTGCCATGTGAGGAACATAAAGACCTGCTTTTAGGGTCTTTGATTCCTGAAGTCCCAAAGAGCATATGATTAACTGCAACACAAAAACATGCGATTTCCATTTCAAACTAGAAAAGCACTCGGAGAGTGCAGACCTCCACCAAGGCAGATCAGTCCCCCCCGATCACCACCAAAATGTAATCATTTGTTCCCTGTGCTAGTATCAACATTCCCTGAAAATTTCATCCAAATCCGTCCATAACTTTTTGAGTTATCTTGCACACAGACAGACAAACAAACTAGAAAAGCACTCGGAGAGCGCAGACCTCCGCCAAGGCAGATCAGTGCCCCCCCTGATGTCTGTCTGTCTGTCTGTCTGTCTGTCTGTCCGTCCGTCTGTCTGTCTGTCCGTGTGCAAGATAACTCAAAAAGTTATGGACGGATTAAATTTTGGATGATTAAATTTTGGTGGTGATCGGGGGTGGGGGGCCCACTGATCTGCCTTGGCGGAGGTCTGCGCTCTCTTTTGTAGAAAAGCACTCGGAGAGCGCAGACCTCCGCCAAGGCAGATCAGTGCCCCCTGCCCCACCCTGCCACCCCCGATCACCACCAAAATGTAATCATTTGTTCCCTGTGCCAGTATCAACATTTCCTGAAAATTTCATCCAAATGCATCCATAGCTTTTTGAGTTGTCTTGCTAACAGACAAACAAACAAACAAACAAACAGACAAACAAACAGATAAACCCCAGTGAAAACATAACCACCTTGGCGGCGGTAATAACTTTAAGGTGACGAGAGAAAAATGCAACTCATGGAAATCTTTGTGGGCGTGGCCATAACCAGCTATGAGGTCACTGACGTCTGGACCTCCGTCCTTTTTAAGAGCTAAAAATAAATTTGGATGCAAAATTTTCACCCGATAAAAAAAAAAAAAATTAAAATAAAGAACTCAAGCAGTTGAAAACCCATCCATCCATTCATTTTCTGAACCCGCTTTATCCTCACTAGGGTCATGGGGGTCGCTGGAACCTATCCCAACTACTTAGGGGCGAAGGTGGGGTTCACCCTGGACATGTCACCAGTTCATCGCAGGGCTGACACAAACAATCACTCTCACATTCACACTTACGGGCACTTTAGAATAACCAATTAACCTATCAGTGCATGTCTTTGGATGGTGGGAGGAAGCTGAAGTACCAGGAGAGAACCCACGCAGACATGGGGAGAACATGCCAACTCCGCACAGAAAGGTCCCACCCCCCATCGACTGGTGTTGGAATCGAACCCAGGACCTTCTTGCTGTGAGGCACCAGTGCAGTTGAAAATGTCTCAGAGAAAAAGCCTATTGTTAATTCAGTTCAACTGTATTATTGTGTCTTCTGTGCCTGTATCGTGCATACGTGAGAGAAACCAAGAACACGGACACCAATGAATAATGAGCGTGCACAACTCATGGAAGTGAAAGTAGATAGACACTGCAGTGATCATTGGGGAGCGTGTGCATGGTAAGGATTCAATTCAGTTTTGGACGCAGAGGAGCCTTGTTTGCAGTTGTTGGTGAGCTGAAAATGAGCAGAGCACAAAACTGTCCTTTACACTAATATGGATGTTAATTAATTTTCACTCGTTTCCCTTGATTAACAAATACCCCAGTGGTCAAACTAATCAGTTGGCAAGTGCACACAGGTTATGCTAATCGCGTTACGGGTGATTGACTTGTAATTCCAATTTGAAAATGTCTACAGTAATTACAAAAAGTTATGCCATATTATCTACCATGTAAAAGCAATAGTCAAAAATGCGCTTTACAATTGTTTAAACTCTATGTATTCCAAACACAGTTGGCTTTTTGCATGAATAGTCTTCTCCGAGTATGAGCACAGGGAAGGAAGATGTTTATTGTCTATGTATCTGCAGCCAACTGATGCTGATTAACAATTTTGCAAATAAAAATGATTGTATTGCGCGTGTGCGTAATTGGGGAGAGCTGGTTACATCTGCCATTGCTTAGTGATTAAAACAACTTTTTTCCAAATCATATTCATTTAATCTCCTTGCTACAATATGTAGAAGCCATATGTTATTTTGCAATTTATTTTATTGGTTTATTTAATAGGGACTATTCATATTTATGAACAGTGTTGTGTAAAAAATACACCCACGTAACTATGTCAGAATTAGTAAAAATAACTACTTTTCATCTGCAGTCCTCAGACAGGTGACAGAACCAGACATAAAACAGCCAACACTGATACAGCACTTGTTATGGAAATGTTTGCTCTGCTGCTGGTGAATAATGAAATACCTACTGGGAATCCAAACTTATCTGTCCAGACATTCAAATATTTGAGACTGTTTTCCCCACATTTCCTTCTCATAACATCCACAATCGGCACTTCAGGAGGTCCAACCTCAACGGAGCCCTTACACCCCATCCTGCCGTGCACGGTTACGATTAGGGATGCACCGATACCACCTTTTTCCAGACCGAGTACAAGTACTTACATTTGAGTACTTGCCAATACTGAGTACCGATATGAATACTTAATAATCCCATTCCAGTTCTTAGTTCCTTTTGTAAATGTGCTTTATTGTCGTTGTCTTTAGTCTGACTGGAACAAAGTGCTGCTACTGACATTTAATGTGTTGGAATGAGCGTTTGTCAATTAATCCACCAGGGGGCACCACTCTTAATTAACCGTACTGGACAAATACCACGAAGAAGAGTAAAGTTTTTTGAGAAGAAGAAGAAGAAGAAAGTCAGTAATAATAAACATGGAGACGACAGACGTAACACTAATGTGATACTAATATTGCAGCGTTTTCACTGGGAAGGTTTAAAAGCTTAGCTTCAGCAGGAAGAGAAAAGAGAAATGAACCATAAATTTTGTTTTCACTTCTGCTGGTGGTGGTCTGCACTGCTCCGTACCCCCCGGCCCAGCCCTGGGTAGTTGTCCTAAATCTGTCAGTAGTTTTTGGTACTCTCCGTCTGGGTACTCATCCGCCAGCTCCTGGAAAACAAATGGAATGTCCGCAGAGGACGGACAGAACGCTGCGTCCGTATCTGTCTGTGTCTGTAACGTTATTTGCAGTCAGCGTTACTTTTATCACTGTCATTTATTTGGTTAAATCTCCACACTCTTCACACTCCACACACATTGTTCCTCCTCCTCGTACCTGCTGCACTGAACTGTGAATGTCACACGGCCGTAAGTGGTATTGGTGCATTTGTATTGGATTACTTTTCCGAGTATGAATACGAGTACACACACTGAGTATCGGAGCCGATGCCCGATACTGGTATCGAATCGGTGCATCCCCAGTTACAATACAAAACAGACGTCTCTGCAAGGACTGCTTCGTCTCATCACAAGCAGTAAAAAGCAACAAAATCCCAGATTTTGACCTAGTCCATGACTAGAACACTTCGATTGTGGATATTATGCGAAATGGAAATATGTCAAATTAAACTCAATTTTGCTAAAAAAAACAAAAACAAAAAACCAAACGCCAGATTGTCAATATTTCAGTGCTCACCAGATTTTTTGTTTTTTGTTTGTGGAATCCCAGCAGTGACGATCTGGGACGTCAGTGGTCAGTCCTCCCTTCTAATAAAAGGATTTGAGGTTGGAGGCTGGAAAACTTTTCTGTTCCAGGACGGCCTGTTGGCGGTCTGCTGTCACTCTCAGACCATCACTCAGGGAATCTCACTTCTGTCACCAAACTGTTATGGAAATTTTTGCTCTGCTGCTGGTGAATAATGAAATAGAGACTTCTGCCGGCTGACAAGATTTTATTTCTTTGCAAAGAAAGGTCAGTTCTGCACACGAGAAAAGACCGAGAGCTTCTCACAAGATCCACCTTTCATAGGGTGAATCGCATTTGCAAGTGACACCTCCAGTCTCCTCAAAGGGCTTTTGGATTGAGTGATGAGCCCCAGGTTTTAACAATCAGTCACCTTTTGTTACCTTGCAAGAAAATTTACACACACAGTGGGGGGTTTGGGTAAGGATATGGGAAAGTTAGCAGGCAGTTGGGGGTATTCGGGAAAGTTAGCATGCAGTGGGGGAAGGTATTCAGGAAAGGATACGGGAACAAAGAAGGGAGTTTGATAAAAAAGTTAAAATTCCAGTATACACTCATTCACTATAAATTAAAAAACAAAACAAAAAAACCACATAATGATGACATAGACATCATCAAAACAAACAAACAAATAAACAAAAGACAAACAGACATAGGATGATCACAGGGGCATTAGTCTGTACATTCACCTTGATACTAAAATTGATTATTCATGTCACTGGCATACATATTTAATAAAGGAAAATGAAAACAGTGTGAGATCAATGATCAGCTTAAAGTGGAAGTTCTGTTTTTTTTTTTGCAAACTTGACCTTATTTCTGGCATGAATTATGATCGTTTACTCCCCCAGATAACTTTGGTGTCATTTGGAGCCCTTTGAAAGATATTGAGATTGATTGAGAGCCACGTATATCCATATAAATAGGAGCGGACTGGGCACCGATAATGCAGCCTCTATACTTCCGTTTTTAACTCACTCTCAGTGCCCAAAATCCAACCACACTTCGGCAGTAGAGTAAGACGGGTGTTGACATAAATAAAAGCACTGATAACTTCTGAGAACACAGATTTTATTTATAAGATTCTTCATTAAGACGTACCTGAATTCAACATAGCTTTGGAGCTCAGCAAAGTTGGCAAGAAACAGACAGATTCTAAGTTTGCGCTTCAATAAATCATCGGAGAAACGCTGTTGTAACTCATGACACAGCTCTATCTTACCACAGAGCAAACCGCCTCTTATCCAAACTAGCCGAGCAGTCTGCATTTAGAGGAGATTTTGGGGACTGTCTGCAAGGTGCAAGATAACCCATGCATCCATAAAATGTCCTTAGGCTTCATTCTTATTTCAGCTACTGCCACCAAAATCACCCGACTAGGGTGACCAGGTGTCCCGCTTTGTGCGGGACTGCACAGCATTATTACCATTTTTTCCACGTCCCGCAAATTGAGACGATGTCCCACATTTGATTGGCTCTGGCTCTCCAAAGTGCAGGACAGTTGCCTTTCTCCAAACATGACTTTCATTTTCTAGCAGTGACAGCACTATCACCATTGGCTGTGTCCGCTGTCAATCAACCATCATACATGGGACTTTGTGGTTAAGAAATGCTAGCCTAATTGCGCAAGAGCGTACTTAATGAAACTCTTTGTGGTTAAACTATGTCGTGTAAACTGAATTATTGGAGATGTCAAACCAAGATTTGATTGACAGGCGTCCATGGTGTTTGTGAAACTCAGGTGAACTTTCAAATGTGTTTTTTCTTAGAATCAGCTTATGTGAAGTGACTGACGTATGTCTGATGTGTTTTACCCAGCAACAACTGTGACCAATCATTGAGACCATGGACCAAATATGGAAGTCTTCAGAGAGTGACTGAAGACTATAAAAGGTAATGAAGATGTTTTCCAAAAAAGGGTGGAGATAAAAAAAAAGGGAAAGACAAAGGGGTTAGACCAGGGGTGTCAAACTCATTTTAGTTCAGGGGCCACATTAAGACAGATTTGATTTGAAGTGGGCCGGACCAGTGAAATAATAACATAATAACATATAAATAATGTCAACTCCAAACTTTCCTCTATGTTTTAGAGCAAAAAAAGTAAAATTATGCAATGAAAATGTTTACATCTACCAACTATCCTTTAAAACAATGTGAATAACATGAACAAATTGAAATTTCTTAAGAAAACTAATTGCAATTTTTACAATATTATGTCTCAGTTTATCATTTACACATGTAAATTACAACTTACAGATCACAGTGGATCAAGAAATACACAAAACATTTAATAACAGGCAGAATATTGGTAAAATTACCCTTCAGACATTTCAAAATGTTCATATTTGTTGCGGTTCTTTGTGTTTTTGTGAAAAGTTAGTTTGTTTTAGTGTAAATACAGTAAAAATGACATGAAAATGTTTACATTTACAAAGGGAAAAATTTGGAGTTGTGAGTATTTATGGGTTATTATGATAGTATTTTACTGGTCTGACCCACTTGAGATTAAATTGGTCTGTATGTGGAACCTGAACTGAAATTATTCATATCTTCAGTGAAATTTTTGCATTTCACAAATTCATCCCAGGGGCCGGACTGGACCCTTTGGCAGGCTGGATTTGGCCCCCAGGCCACATGTTTGACACCTGTGGGTTAGACAAATAGTGTGTTTGTGAGATATTAGTGGAAAACAGACTTATTTCTTTTTTGTAATTTTTTCTATTTTTGCCTGAAGCAATAAATCAAGCTTTGTTTTAAGTAAACCTCAGCCCTTCTTTTTGGTGAATTCTTCATTTCTCCTGGTTTGGTCCTTCCATCCGAAACATAACTGGTGAGTTAAATTTCACGACCCCCCCCCCTGCTGGTAGCAGCCTAAATGGAGTAGTCCAGATCCACCGTTGGTCAAAAAATCTCTAGAACATGCAGCTTTTTGTCCAGATAACCGGAGATTTATAGCACGCGGTGGTTTAAAGATAAAGAAAAACTGGGGCAGTAGTTCATTAACCGAAATTAATTGTGGTTTTTGAGATTTACTGTTAGCCGCGTGTTTACAAATGAATGAATGAATTATGAAAGCAGCCACAATGAACATTTGAAAGATAAACAGAACCACAGTGTTTCAGTTTCAGCTTCAGAGTTTGTCATGTCTTTTATGGATTGTGATTGTATCTCTCAACTCACTGTATATTTTTTATTAGTATGTTTTTTTTTTTTTTTATCAATTATTAGAAATTTCAGGTGACCCCAAGGTTGAAAAACACTGCTATAGATGATTTTTTTTCTCATCTAATCTTCATTAAGCATATTAAGACCCTCAATTTTAAAATGTTGTGGGTGTTTTTCAGGTAAATGTGTTCTATTTATGCATAATTAACCATGTTTGTGAGTGTGAGAAGAATTATATTATCAGCTAACACAATCAATCAAACACATCTGTTGCATTAATTATGGATCCTCTGAACGCCCCAATTACACAAACACAGATTTGTTTGGTCTCAGGTTTTCAGGGTCAGTAACAGTTGTGTTGTCTGTCAGAGTTTTGGTGTCCTGTCGTCCCTGTCCTCTGCTAACACCTCTGTACTGCCTTCCTATTGGCTGGTGCATATGTGTGTCTGAGCTCCCACAACCAATCATCTGCAGCCCCTTCTTTAACCCTTTGATGCATGAATTAGAAGAACCTTAGTCAAGATTTTTTTTTTTTCTTGAGTGTTTTTATTCCTCTTAAGGCATGAAAAAAAAATGTGATTGAAATTTTTTTAATGAACCTATTTTTTTAAAGAGTTTAATGTCCACTCAGCTGGACACTACGTTTAATTTTTGCAGCAAAGAAACATGTATTTAAAACACAATAATAGATAGTGATAAACTTTGTGAAAACTATGAAATAAAAAACATTTTTAATGCAGCTAATCTGATGTTTTCTCACATTTTAGCATACACTAATACTAGTTATTACTCACTTCATGGAGATAATATGCAAAAAAAAAAAAAAAACTATTTGATTATTTTCCTGCGTGTTTTTATTACTCTTTAGGCATGAAAAAAACAATGTGATTGAAATTTTTTTAATGAACCTATTTTTTTAAAGACTTTAATGTCCACTCAGCTGGACACTACGTTTAATTTTTGCAGCAAAGAAACGTGTATTTAAAACACAATAATAGAAAGTGATAAACTTTGTGAAAACTATGAAATAAAAACATTTTTAATGCAGCTAATCTGATGTTTTCACACATTTTAGCATACACTAATACTAGTTATTACTCACTTCATGGAGATAATATGCAAAAAAAAAACAAAACTATTTGATTATTTTCCTGAGTGTTTTTATTACTCTTTAGGCATGAAGAAAACAATGTGATTGAAATTTTTTTAATGAACCTATTTTTTTTTTATAGAGTTTAATGTCCACAACAACCTGAAATGTGCAATTTTAACAATATTCTGCCTGTTACTAAATGTTTGGTGCATTTATGGATCCACTGTGATCTGGAGTTGTGTTAATAATAACAGATGGAATATTGTAGAAATTGTTCAAATTTTAGTTCCAAACTCCAAAATTTTAACAATATTCTGCCTGTTACCAAATGTTTATGTAACACTGTGTGTAATGCACATGTATAAATAACAAGTCGAGGCATAATATTGTTAAAATTGCACTAATTTTTCAAATGAAATTTCTGTTTTTTGAGGTTATTGACATCTTTTTTGTAAAATGTAAATATTTTCATAATTTAATTGGGGGGTTTTTTGTACTAAAACAAAAAAGAAAAACTTGGATTTGTCATTATTTATAGGTTATTAAGTCATTACTTTACTGGTTTGGCCCGCTTGAGATCAAATTGGGCTAAATATGGCCCCTGAACCAGAATGAGTTCGACACCCCTGCTGTAGATGCTCAACTGGCTGAGATCTGGTAGTAGTTCTTTACATGGTTTTGGAAGGTTCTGACCACCAAGATCTGGAGATGTTCTGACCCAGTGAGTTGATCGTCACAATTTCTCCGTTGTCAAAGTTGCTCCATCCCTACTCTTACCCTGATTTGTCTGAAACTGCAAAATGGGCAAGAGTGGTTTTTCTGTTTCTAACTCCTCAACTTGCTGCCTAATATACAGTCACGTAAAAAATTATTAGACCATCTAAAGTCATCAAAAACAGTGGTTATGCAATCAAGTACTAACTCCTGTGTGTATCATGCAAGGTTCGAATAGTTTTGTATTTTTTATTCTAGTTTAGTTTTATTTCCTTTTGACTTTTTTCCCCCTCTAACTCAGTTTTATTTCGTTTTTAAAGCAGGTTTGCTAGTTTTTATTAGTTTTCATGTTTTTTTCTAAATGCTTAGTTTTAGTTTAGTTTTAGTTTTGTCGTCTCTTTTCTCTTCTTCTCTGTCGTCGTATTCAAATAAATCCCAGACAGGACTCTGCTGCTTTCTCCCAACTTTAGTCTCCATGTTTCCAGGCAGAGTGGGGACCAGAAGACGACTGGAAACCACAAGTGAACACAAATGACAGACCGTCAAGTGTCGTATGGTGACAACAGATAAAATAGCTAGAGCTAGCTATCAATCCGACATTGACAAAGACGAAAACGAAGGGAATTTTATCCACAATTTTTATCCGTTTTAGTTAGTTTTATAAGCACACAATACAGTTTCAGTTAGTGATACAGTTTTTATTCATTTCAGTTAACGAAAATGTTTTTTCAATTCTAGTTTTCGTCATTTCGTTAGTTTTCGTTAATGAAAACAGACAGAAAAGAAAATATGGAATGTCTAAAAGCACTGTTTTTGTCAGTACAATGCCATAGATATTGATGTAAGAACTGAAATGATTTTGGTTATTATCAAGAAAACATGTTAAATGGCTAGATATCAGCTCTGAAATTAAACTCTTATGAACTCTTTTTGTTGTTATGATTATATTTGTCCAAACAAATGGACCTTTAGTTGTACCAGGTATTAAAATGAACAAAAAACTGAAGAAAACAAGGGGTGGTCTAAAAAATTCTTCCAAGGTCCCATTGTAATAAGATAATCAAAATTATCACCACTGTGTGTTTTCTCCTGTTTTTGTCTTGTTAACAAGCTAAATTGCAGGTTTATTAGCTTTCTTTTCTCCCTGACTGTTATAGGTTCTATTTAGGGTTTTTTTTTATCCCTGAAGTCACCGGTTTATTTTAAGATTTATACTGGTAATAAATCACCTTCAACTCTCCTTATCTTTCCACACCCACTCTGTGTGTTATTGTGTGGATGTAACAGACCCCAATGGGACAAAAAAAAAAAAATCCAAAAAACAATGCAACTGAGTTTGCAATCATAATCAAGTCTGCAAAACTTTTTTTTTTTAAATTAACTTTCTCTTTTTGTTCTCTTATATTTTCTCTTTCTGTCTTTGCTTGCCTTTGTAAAGTGCAGTTATTGTTTTCGCTCTCTTTTCTATTTAATGTCATTATGTATTTATTGTTATTATTTTACACTTTGCTGTCTCTCATCCTTTCCATTCTGTTTTAACGTCTCCCGCTGTGTATTCTTTCTCGTCTTGTGCCAGCTTTGTATTTATACTTTAAACTCTGCCTGGTTATTGTTTGGCTTAGCGCTGTAGGGCTTTTTATTTTTGCATTTTCCCAGGGCTTCTTGTTTTTTCCTTGTCTGTCAAAGAACATTGTCAGTTGTTGTTTATGAGTGCTCAATAAATAAAATTATTATTGTTGCAGGTTCTGTTAATGCACATTTAAGGTTGTGTCCGTGCATATTCATGGTTGGGATCAGACTGTTTATTCATTACATCTGTTAAACAAGTGTTTCAATACACTTTTATGGTGATGGATGGATGGATGGATGGATGGATGGATGGATGGATGGATGGAGATAGATAGATAGATAGATAGATAGATAGATAGATAGATAGATAGATAGATAGATAGATAGATAGATAGATAGATAGATAGATAGATAGATAGATAGATAGATAGATAGACAGACAAAAATTAAAATAAATAAAATAAATAGATAAATGACTTTTTAAATATAAAAATCAAAACAGCACAAAACAATAAAGCTTTATTTATTTCTCTAAACACTACCATTACCGTCCAAGATTAAACTTATTTTCCTCATATTTATTTAAAAATTGTATTTCATATATTCCACTAAACTTATTCATGTTTTTACTTTGCTGTAGTTCATCTGTTCGACGTTCCCCTCAGATCAGCTGAAACACTCAGTTTATTTAAATCCAGGTAAAAGACCCACCTGTTCTCAGCTGCATTTGAATAGTTTTTATATTCAGAAGGTCAGATCTGCGCTGTTGCTTTTAAGCTTAAAGTTTTTATCTGTTTTATCTATTTATCGGTTGTTTTTTCCTCTTTTCTTTTTTATCTCTCATGCCTATACTTTTTATTGCTTCCCTGCTGGAATGCTTTTAATGTTTTATGTAAAACACTTTGAATTGTCTTGTACATGAAATGTGCTATAGAAATAAACCTGCCTTGCTTTGCCATAATTTAACCCCTGTAATTGAAACATACATTCTTTTTACATCTGTTCTGACACAATGCATTTTTAATTCAGTTTCCCTCTTAGGTTATATCCCCCTTCTCTCTCAGAGAAAAATATCGGTATTTTATCTGGAAGTAGTTTATCTCTTGCTTTTGTAACAGAGTTTAGGTATATAGTGTAGGATTCCACTTGCCATTGCTGACTTTTGTTGTGTTAATTCCAATTTTATTTTGGGGACATGAACCCCACACTCCTTCAAACTGGGGTCGTGCACCCCAGGAGATAGCAGCAGTTTTGTCGTTCTCTCCTGGTGAGTGCACACATGTTGGTCCTGTCTTTATTTTACATTTTTTTATTTTCTTTATGTCATATTTGAATAGGTGTTGTGTGCCGTTGTGTTGGTGTCATGATTGGCTTTTGGTTGAGTATGTTTTTTTTTTAATTGCAATGTTCTTTGTGCACAGGGTGGGGAAGCAAAATTTACAATGAACATTTAGTTGTTTTTTTCTCAGCAGGCACTACGTCAGTTGTTTTGAAACCAAACATATATTGATGTCATAATCATACCTAACACTATTATCCATACCTTTTCAGAAACTTTTGCCCATATGAGTAATCAGGAAAGCAAACGTCAAAGAGTGTGTGATTTGCTGAATGCACTCGTCACACCAAAGGAGATTTCAAAAATAGTTGGAGTGTCCATAAAGACTGTTTAGAATGGAAAGAAGAGAATGACTATGAGCAAAACTATTACCAGAAAGTCTGGAAGATACTATTAAAGAAGAATGGGAGAAGTTGTCACCCGAATATTTGAGGAACACTTGCGCAAGTTTCAGGAAGCGTTCGAAGGCAGTTATTGAGAAAGAAGGAGGACACATAGAATAAAAACATTTTCTATTATGTCAATTTTCTTGTGGCAAATAAATTCTGATGACTTTCAATAAACTAATTGGTCATACACTGTCTTTCAATCCCTGCCTCAAAATATTGTAAATTTTGCTTCCCCACCCTGTATGTGCGTGGAGTTAGCTAACTGTGATTTTCATTTTATTTATTTAAATTTTTTTTAGCCTCAAGACGGACTGCAGGGTTTTCATTTAACGTATGTTTTTTTTTGTTTGTGTGCCAGTGTGCCAGAATAAACTGGTGAACAAGAAAAAAAAGGGTTGTGTGGAAAAAACTCTTGGGCAACGCATCTGTACAACCGCTACACTTTAACCCTTTGATGTATGAATCATGAGGACAGACTTTAAATTAAATTAAAGGTGCGGGAGACTTCCGTGACTAATTTTTCATCAGATCTGTCAAACCTCAGTCATATCCTCAGTATCATGAATCTGTAAGTCTGTCTGTCATTACTCACCTGAATCCCTTGCGTTACGGTGAACAGTTTCTTAGTTCCATCCACCAGAAACAAACCATGTGTTTCCAAACGGAGCCAAGAGGGAACTCGGACATCTTCAGAAGTTTGTCGCGACGTGCATTGTGGGAAGCGAAAGTTCGCGTTGCCACCTGACAGCGGCAGCAGCAGCGCAACCATATGGTATTATATGAATAAAACAAACACAACGCAGAAACGGCTGGAGGAATATGCATAGAGGAAATGGAGCTCCTGCCGTTTCAGCGTTGTGTCTGTAGCAGCTGCTGCTGTCAGACAGCGGCGCGAACCAGCGTTTCCCACAATGCACGCCACGACAAAATTCCAAAGATGCCCAAGTTCCCTCCCGGCTCTGTTTGTAAACACATGGTTTGTTTCTAATAATAATAATAATAATAATTTAATAATAATAATAATAATTTATTTGTAAAGCGCTTTCAATCAAAGTGCTGTACAGATATAAAATCAATCACAATAAAAACATAAAAACTAAAAACATTAACAGTAAAAACAAATCAAGACATAAAACACAGAGTAAACAAGTGAGTCTTGAGCTTTGCTTTAAAAACCTCCACAGAGCATGCCTGCCTTCTGTCCAGAGGAAGACTGTTCCAAAGTGTTAGCGCACAGAAAGAAAAGGTTCGCTCACCGACAGTCTTTTTCCTGACTTTAGGCACAGTCAGGAGGACAGATCCTTGTGAGCGAAGGGCACGAGAAGGTGCATACAGTCGAACCAACTCTGTTAAGTAAGAAGGTGCCGCTCCATTTAAAATTTTATAAGTCAATAAAAGCACCTTAAAATCAGCAGGAACCTGACATGGAAGCCAGTGAAGAAAGGCCAACACTGGGGTAATGTGATCATATTTCCCAGCTCCAGTCAGAACCCGAGCTGCAGCGTTTTGCACCATCTGCAGGACTCGGAAACTTCTGGTGGATGGCACTTCGAAATTGTTCACTGTAATGCAAGAGATTCAGGTGAGTAATGACAGAAAGACTAACAGATTCATGATACTGAGGATATGACTGAGGTTTGACAGATCTGATGAAAAACTGGTCATGAAAGTCTCCAGCACCTTTAATTTTACATAAAGTCTGAGCAAAAAGGGACATACTGGCTCTGAAAGGATCAGCCTCTGAAGCTTTGGGGCTTTATTTCTGTTTCATAATTAATAATGTGATTTGTTTTACACAACATGAGATAAGTAGCCACATTATTGCAAAGATAAATGTAAACTAATTAACTCCATCCAAGTGAAGTTGTGGTCGACTACAGTTTTGGAGTATGTGGGAAGTTATATGCATAATAATGTTTCCTTATTTTAAGTTATGATTACCGTACTTTCTGGGCTCTAAGGTGCACCTGACTACAGGGTGACACAAAAAAACGGGAACTTTTTAACAATCCAATAAAACCAAGAGTGATGGAAGAAAAATATTTTATTCATAGTAATTGAAACCTTAAATCATGCCATTTAAGAAACAATAATGGAATTTTCATTTTTTAAAAATGACTTCCTGTAGATGGCGTCCTCCTGTACGAATGCATTCTTGAAATCTGCTGTTGAGATTCCTCATTGACCGCTGAAACATCTCAGCTGGGATACTGTGAATTTCATCCTGAATTCTCTGTTTTAACTCATCCAGAGTTCTTGGTCGAGTCGTGTACACTTTACTCTTGAGATAGCCCCACAAGAAAAATCACAAACGGACAAATCTGGCGATCTAGGGGGCCAGGGAACGTTACCGAATCTTGAGATCACACGGTTACCGAACAATTCTCGCACAGCTGCCAATGGTTACTATGGTTTTTATGTTACAAAAAAACGGGAATTTTTGAAGTGCGTATTGGCAGACATGAGCAAGTGGCAGCACTGCGAGACAGTGACCTTGAGCAAGTAACCACACCCCCATTTTAGTAACCATCATCTCTAAGGATGCTCTGTGAATTCCTCTGTGGGTCTAGATACCATCCATAGAAGAAAGGCCGGAGCCGGTGACCCTCTGCGGCTTTGATGACCTGATGCAGCAGCTTCCTCTGAAGTTGAAATATCAGCGCCCCTGCATCATCTGCTGATCTATTTGATCAGAAGGAAAACTGGAGAAGCTGAAGTCAATGTTTAACTTCTCAAGTCACTTCATAGTGACAGAAGTGTCACGGATCTGAAATCATTCATTGTGGTTGTGTTTTTGTTGTTGTTGTGGGATTGGTTTTAAAACAGAGACTTTGAAGATACCAGGGTCTGTTTCATGTGAAAAACAGACCTTGTTTCTTTCAAAGGTGACATTGTTTTTATCTTAATCACTGCTTTATATTTATGCATCCCCTTCCCTTGTTTATTCTCAGCAGAGCAGGTGATGGCAGGTAGTTTTGTGCCTTTAACAAGCGTCTTATTACGGCACTGATTTGAGAATATCCCTGTTATCACTGCATAAATAAGAAGTCTGAATCACTTGTAAAACATAGCCCCATCATGTCAGCCTCTGTAGAAAACCCACACAGCCCGAAAACAGCTGCTTAGAAAACACTTCTCCTCAGTGTCTACATACATCTTATATATTTAATGTCTGATATCATTTCCAAACCCCAATTCCAGAGCAGCTGTGGCAAAAAAAAACTATAAAGTGTGATTTGTTCATTTGCATTTAACTACAAATACAAAAAGGTTTTCACCAGTGACTTTCATTGTGCTTTGAAAATATGAAAACAGTCAGAGTTTGAAGCCTGCACGGCACTCACATACGCTGTGGCAAAGACAAAGTGAGCCTGGAAAGTTCAGAGAATCTGTGAGTAACACTGTTCTGTCAGATTCTTTAAGTTCATTGATAGCAGATGTGGGACCTTGATTGGACATAAAAAGGAATCTACAAAAGGTTTAGTCTTTACAAAGACGAGTCAAACTGCGTAAGAGAATTTTTCGTTCAAAGAGAATATTCCTCAACATAAAATGGAAAAGAATGAAGGCCTTTCTGTGCATAAAAGTACAGAAATATTCAGGGAGTCAGGGCTGGGTCCTGGCAAAGGCCATACAGGTGGATGCCTAAAGCACCCACCACTGGACAGGAGGGGGGGCTGCTGGTAGGCCCCCACAAATATATCTATTATCATTATTATTATTATTATTATTATTATTAATAATAATAATAATAATAATAACAGTAAATAAAAAATAATAGTACTGATAACATGATAATTCCTCATGTTCTGTCTTAAAAATAATGAAATGAGGGGAAACCCCCCCCCCAACTATTCCGCGATTCATGAACAGTTCATCAAGTCATAGATCCGTGAACGATAGCTAGCTAGCTAGCTAGCCTTCAGTCCACATTTGTCACCTACTGAAAATGTATGAACATGATGAAGAGAAAAATCAGACAATGGCCAAAGTTTTGGGATGTATTCACACCTACTTCACTTGTTCTGTTTAAAACCAGAGTTCTTTTCTCTGGAAAGTCCGGGCTTTTTTTTTTAGGTGTGAATACAAACATGCAAACTCTGATTCAAACCAAACAAGGTGGTCTTGGTCCACTTCCAAACGGACTCTGGGCCGGGTCACTTCTGGTCTGAATATAATGTTTGTTTCAGCCTCGAGCCGAAACAAACCAAGGAACCATGTGCCTTTTTGTGCTTCATGAGCCACTGCAGCTGCTGGAAGTAGCTGAGGCTCATGGGTAGTCAGAGCTGATAGCAGCAGCCATGAGCTGTGGACAGGTGTGGAGCAATGAGGAGACTGAGGGCCTGATTTACTAAAGGTTTGTGCGTGTAAAAACGTGCACAAACTTGACTGCAAACGCAAAAACACTTTGAAGCTGATCTACTAACAGGACACGCAGAGGTTTGTGCCTCTCAAATGGGCAAAATAGCTCGTGCAACCCATTCAGCGTGTTCGCCCTGATGAATATGCAATATGGGCGTTTCTGCCAGAACGCGCAAAATTATTGGGAGGAGTAAATGCAAATATTTATTTAGTGTGTGCAATGTGATTTACCAGACCTCAAACTGTTTCCTGTGGCTGATTTTGCGTCTATATTTGGTGCGTCTGAAAGGCAGGTTTGAACTGACACAGCTTCACACAAAACTAACCGCAGGTGTTACAGCGAGGAGGCGCATAGGCACAACCAAAGGCAACGCAGAGAAACAATCTGTTCTTTCACATCAACATTTTTGGAATGACTGAAGAAAAAAATAATTATTTGAGACATTTGGCCCCCCCACTTTATGGGCCTCCCCCCACACCTGGTTCCACCAGTGGCACATCACCATTAGACCAGGACCGACTACTGAGAGACGACTGTCTCACACGTGTGCGAGTGCGAATTTACGCAAGGGAGACCAAACAGGACAGGTTCCAGCACTACACAACACACACACACAGACATATACACACACACAAACATAAACACACACACACATATACACACACACACACACACACACTTCTAAACACACACACACACACACACAGACATATACACACATGCACATATACACACACACACACACAGACATATACACACACATGCACACACACACATATACACATACGCATATATATACACACACACATATATACACACAGACACACACACATGCACTTATAAACACACACACACACAGACATATACACACGCACATATGTACACACACACACAGACATATGCACACAGACACACACACACAGACATATACACACACGCACATATATACACACACACACATACATAAGCACACATATATACACACACATATATACACACACACACATACACACACAGACACACACACACACACACACACACATAAACACACATATACACCGAATAAAACTATGCGATTAATTGCGATTAATATTAGAACTCCACGTGATTAATTGCGATTAAAAATTTTAATCGCTGCCTAGCACTAGTCTCCTCATTTCCCAAACTGTTAACAGGTGTAACATAAACAAAATGCTGTGTAACATAGTAGTAAACATGTCACCGTTTGAACTTTTTTGTGTGTTGCAGGCATCAAACTCAAGCATTGTCCATATTTATAAAATGTGATGCTTTTCGGTCTGTGCCAGGATGCCTGTCTGTTCTTCAGGGCAGCTTTCACCTGCTTCAACCTTCACAGTCATCGGAGTATTGATGTTCAGGAAACTTCACCGTCACTAATCCAACACTGAAACTCTGTAATCCCACCTGTAACCGATAAAATGCCCTGGGCCTCTAAAGTCATTGTTCGCATTCTGTCTGTAATGATTTTTTGTGTGTGACATTCAGATAAAATACATTTTAATTACTCATTAACACATTCATTGACACAGAAAAGAAGTTTGTTGTGTTCGTCCTTATCCCTTCACCTATAAAAGAGTATTTGACATTCCATCCACATAGAAATGGTCCATCTCACCGTGACCTTTATTAAAGCTAAAACAGGACAAAAGAGACAAACTTCTTTTCATCTTGGTTTTCAGAATACTGACATCTGCCCAGTTTATTCTCATCACCCTCAAATTTATCAGTAGCACTTTAAATTAAGACCTTTATAAAAGATTCACAAGATTATTAACCAATAAAAACCCAGTGATACTTTTGTGTTAGTTCACAAATTAATTTTTCTCTCTAACCTTTCTAAAGGGATTTATCACCATTTTTCATAATATTATCTGATATATTTTGCATTTTTTCAGTGAAAATCAGGTATTTTCTTATATTTAATTCACTGACCATGTAGATATTCATAAAAGCTCAAATTAAAGTTAGGGTCATTGCATCAAAAACAGAGAAAACTGATGAAAAAGTGACTTTTTCAACAAAGATATCAATAACTGAACATAAACCAAGTCTCTCCATCCACTGTCATTCACAAACTCCGTGGGTTTTACCGGTGAAAAAATTGTTGCTTTTTCATTGGACACATGTGCAAAACTTTACCGATATTTACTAAATGTTGAAAAAACAGAAGCGCGTTATGTCGGTTTTTCCATTAAATCACAAATGTGATGATTTGTTTATTTATTATGATGAGACGAGAAGTCCTTCCATAAACATGGCGACGAGCGTAAATATCACGTTGATGTTTGAGCCCAGGCAAAGTAATTATAATTTAAGGGGAACTGAAATCTATAAGAAAATGAAGTGTAGAACAAACATAAAAAGCCAGTGTATCTCTGTTAGAGGGGTACATCTGTGGAATAATCTGGAGCAAAACTTAAAAATGTCTTCTTCAATCTGTGCATTTAAAAGGACGTATAAATCCACTATAATAACAAAATATAGAACATTAGAAGTACGCATAAAATAAGATATTATAGTTTACTGGTTATCATGATAGGAAGATACTATCATATTTATTGAT
This sequence comes from Sphaeramia orbicularis, assembly GCF_902148855.1. Classification (NCBI taxonomy): domain Eukaryota; kingdom Metazoa; phylum Chordata; class Actinopteri; order Kurtiformes; family Apogonidae; genus Sphaeramia; species Sphaeramia orbicularis. The sequence continues at coordinate 49,182,117 of NC_043978.1, read as the reverse complement.
CATTGTATTTGGAGTAAATATTTGAGGTGGATATGTATATTATAGTTTATATTGATAACCGGTGATTATTGCAAATCTAATTGTGTATGAGGTGACTAAAAAAAGTGTACATGAATGGTTTTTATGGATGTTTTGTGTTATTGTAAAAAATATACAGAGGAAAATGTGTGTTAACAAAGCAAAGGAGGCGGATCTAGTTTGATTATTAGTTTGTAAAAAGGGGGTGGGTGTCAATAAGTTATACTTCTTCCCACTCCTTTTCAAAAAAATTGTATTTATTTATTTGTTTTGACCATGTTGTATGATTCTTTGTTATCTGATGGTTCTATGTGCTCGAAATAAACTACTACTACTACTATTTACAGATACATTCATTATTATTATATATGACCCCTCTATCCCGTACTAATTTAAAAAATTATTCAGTTTCCTGGTGTGTCCACACATACTGCGCCATGTTTGTTTTAAAACTCTTCTTCTTTGCTTGTAACATTTTTGTCATGTCGCATCAGATTTGTTAATCATGTTAACGTTTAGTGTTTCATGTCTCGTCTTTGGTTTTCAGTATTTTTTCTTTGTTTGATTAATCACTTTATGTTAAGTTAGAGTTTCACATTTTGTCCTGTCTTGCATTTCCTGTTTTATTTTGTACACATCTCTTCCCTCGTTTCAGACCATGACTTCCTCCCTTTGTGTGTTTTCCCACCAGTGTGATCGTTAGCCCCACCCCTGATTGGTGTCACCTGTGTTCCCCTACCTCATGTAGAAATAGTCCTGTCTCCCTTTGATTTGTGCCGTTTCGTCTGATTCCGTCATTGTGTTTCACGTCAAGCTGCCCACCAGGTTTTTCCATGTTTTTCAAGTTTTGTGCTTCAAGTTTTTCGGTAGAGTTTTTCATAGAGATTTGTTTGTAGTTTTTTATATCCTCCATGTGAGAGCTTTTTGTTAATCACTTTTTATTTATTAAAATACTTTTGTTAAAATCTTAATTTTTTTTGAGTCGTGCATTTGAGATTTAATTCACATGACTCTATCTGCAGAAAATGGTCTTTCCACACCATAAGCCCGGATAAGTAGAGTTTACTCAAAAAATTTGAGGCAAGTGATTGCACTTAAATGATTTGAGTAATGATCGACTAATCAATTGATTTAAGTAGGTGCAACTTTAATGCTAAAAGTGTTGAACTGAAACTATTAAGTAGAAAACACTTAAAGACAAGTTATTTGTACTTCAAATCTGTTGTAAAATCAACCCCACTATCCAACCATTCAACTCAGCATTTTAGGTTACACTGACTACTTTTCTCAATTGCAGTCAGATTAATTTATCATTGATTAAACAACTTTTTTTAAATTAAACAAACTCTAAATCCTATTCCTGACCAAAATAGTTATGAAATTATCCAACTTAACCCTTTCATGCACAGTGGTCACTACAGTGGACAGTTCTTCTCCAGCTGTTCTCTTGTATATTCATAGGTTTTGTTGTTTTAGTTCCATATCAGCCAATGCAGTGGACGCTTATGCATCATCTCAAACACTGCAATTCATACCATTACTATAACTTTGCTGTTCTTGTTAAACCTGATCTGCACTAACATGTTTAAGTGTAAATCAATTGTTAATTTTTAGACAAAAAGAGTTGTTTTTTGCTTATTATATGAGGTAATAACTAGCATTAGAGTATGTTAAAATGTGAGAAAACATCAAATTAGCAGCCGTAAAAATGTTCTTTATTTCATTCTTCTCATTTTACTTTCTGATATTGGGTTTTAAACACATGTTTCTTTACTTAAAAAATTAAATGCATGGACATTTTTGTAACTCCATGAAAAAAAAACTTAATTGCAATTTTTTTTTATGCTTAAGGAGGAATAAAAACACTCCAGAATAAAATCTTGACTAAGGTTCTCATAATTCATTCATGATAGGGTTAATACATTCTAGCATGAATGGAAATTAGCTTAATGTCATTTGCCAGTACAGGAAGTGCTTTTAATTTGACAAGACACTAAAATTTCATTGTACAATAACATTTTTAGATGAACAGGAAACCCACAGTTCTTCCTCTGGCTCTGACTCATGGTGCAGCTCTACAAAAATACAAAAACAAGCACAAAAAGGCCAATAAACACTGCCATACACACATTAAATCCAAATTAACACTAACACCACAACCCCACTGAACCCCTGCACATAAAAATAACACATTTTCAACAACATGCCCAATACCCACAATGCAATGCAAAGATAAAAAGGTGTGGTCATGACTAAAACTTAGTGATTTAATTCCATTCAACTTAAACTTTTTCGTACTTTCAACTATGTCTACAAATTAGTAGAATATACTTCACATTTTATAGTAACATCATAAAACTTAAATCATTTAAGTGCATTGTAATTAAAGCATTTTAGTAAATACAAATTTCGGGCTTACAGTGCATTGCAGTTTTGTGTGATATACCAATTGCGCTATGCCTGAAAAACCGCCTCTTACCAGCGCAAAAACTTTTAAATAAAAAAAATGAGAGTTTTGGAGATATTGTCGTTTTTCCATCAGGTATATTTTTATGCATAAGTTATATTCGTGCAATTTGAGGGTCGATGGAAAAGCGACTAATTTTGTAGAAGATGATGTTTCCACGGTAACGACGTACCCTCTGAACGTCCAAATGGGTCAAATCTGATGACCATGAAAGATGATAAACTGTATTTTACACCAATTATTTACATGTATTAATAGGATTAGTGGATCAACAGGTATTAAACAGTTTAGATCTGTAGATGGTTTTAGTTGACGGTGGCTGTTTGGGTCTTTAACCCATTCATGCATACTGGTCACTACAGTGGACAGCTATTCTTCAGCTGTTCCCTTGGATATTCATGGATTTTGTTGTTCTTTTCGGGTTTTTTTGTTTTGTTTTTTTTTAACACACATATCTTTATTAAAGTTTTAAAACACTACATATCTTTTTTGACATGAATTGGTAACATTATGTAGATCTCTCCTGAGGATAAACCCCCAGAATCACAAGCCCTCCCCATAGTTTTCCCTCAATTTATCAGTAAATACATGTTTCTGTGCGTCAAAAATTAAACGTGTGGTGTCCAGCTGAGTGGACATTTTTGCAACTTCATGAAAAATAGGTTCATAAGATTTTTTTTTTTCTTCATTATTATTATTATTTTTTTAAATGTATTTTTAAAATTTTTTTTGAATTATTTTTATTTTATTTACTTTTTAAATTATTTTTCAGAAGAAAATTTTCAATCGCATTGTTTTTTCCATGCCTAAAGAGGAATAAAAACACTCAGGAAAAATTTTTGCTTAAGGTTCTCATAATTCGTGCATGAAAGAGTTAATGGTTAATCAGACTATAAACACAAATCACTAATAAGTTGTTGTAACACATTAGAAAACAGTAGCTTCTTCTAAAATAGTCCACCCTCATTAATTTAATCGGTTACTGAGCTTTATTTGTTAATTACCTCCGCCAAGGAGGTTATGTTTTTGCCAGGGTTTGTCTGTCTGTCTGTCTGTTTGTCTGTCCGTTAGTGTGCAACATAACTCAAAAAGTTATGGACAGATTTTGATGAAATTTTCAGGGTTTGTTGGAAATGGGATAAGGAAGAAATCATTAACTTTTGGGGGTGATCCGGAAGAAATCCTGGATTCTGGATCACTTTGAAATTTTCGTTAACATTGTGGTAAATGGGGCCAAAATTTTCGTTTCCCAATATCTCGCTTAATTATTGACCAAAACTCATGAAATTTAACTCAGGAATTGACAATGGGGTCCTCTATCGCATTTCAAAGGCTGATCCGGATCTGATCGAGAAGGCGGATTTTATTTTAAACTAGAAGCACTCGGAGAGCGCAGACCTCCGCCAAGGCTGATCAGTGGCCCCCCCCGTGGGCCCCCCCACGCCGAGGAGGTTATGTTTTTCCCAGGGTTTGTTTGTCTGTCTGTTTGTTTGTTTGTCTGTCCGTTAGTGTGCAACATAACTCAAAAAGTTATGGACAGATTTTGATGAAATTTTCTGGTCTGTGCCCCCCCCCCCCCCCCCCCCCCGTGGGCCCCCCCACCCCCGATCACCACCAACATTTAAACATTTCTTCCTTATCCCATTTCCAACAAACCCTGAAAATTTCATCAAAATCTGTCCATAACTTTTTGAGTTATGTTGCACACTAACGGACAGACAAACAAACAAACAGACAGACAAACAAACCCTGGCAAAAACATAACCTCCTTGGTGGAGGTAAAAATAAATGTAGGATTTGTATCACCGATTATGTGGGGAATTTTTGCGCTTGGCGGAGGTCTGCGCTCTCCGAGTGCTTTTCTAGTTTAATTTGGTATCTTATGTTTTGATTGTGAGATAAGACAGAAGATAAGATAACATAAGATTAGCCACAGTTGATATAAACTCAGTAATATCTCAGAAACGGAGCAGTGAGGAAGGGAAGGCTGAGCAGAAAAAAGGGGAACACGGTGTTTTTATGTTGTTGATCTGGAGGTATTCAACGCATGAAATCTGACTGAACACAAATAAATATAGTAACTGAGAAACAGAATTTGTAGGGTTTATTTTTTGACTGCCCAGGTTTTTTCCACTTTTGTTTCCATGTGCAGCTGCTATAGCCCACCTGTCAGCTTCACCTCATGACTATCCAACAGTACGTCTTCATACTCAGATTTTGTCTGACATATTAAAGTCAAATGATTTAATATGTTTGATAAGCGTTGCAAAGAAACGACAAGTTCTTTGATAACCTGAGAAAGCTGATGTCTAATGTTGTGTGTTCAATCGCGATAGTAAAACTGTATGCGATTAGTGTAATAGCAGCAAATGCACTTTACATTCAAATCCAACAGAATTTTTAGTGTTACGTGGGTGTAATTTGAGCAGTTCGTAACGGTACGGCATAATAATTTATTTGAAGTGATAGACTGTGTATATTTAGTGGACGTAACTAGAGCTGCACAATATTGGAAAAGACTAACATTGCGTTTTTTTTAACCCTGCGATATATGTTGCGATATGAAAAAATACTCAGGAGGATATAACAGCTGTGTGGCACCGATGTAAATGGTCAAACTAATTAACTGTGTTTCCTCTAGTTGTGGCAACAGTTGCAAGGCACTGTCGACACAGAGCTAGTATTTAAGTATCATCCGTCTTGTAGCTGAAATAATTCCAGATAACTGATGTTGCTTTTCTTTTTGGCACCAAATTTTCATTTTCGGTGATTTTTCTCTTATTACCTCCGCCAAGGAGGTTATGTTTTTGCCAGGGTTTGTCTGTTTGTCTGTCCGTTAGTGTGCAACATAACTCAAAAAGTTATGGACAGATTTTGATGAAATTTTCAGTGTTTGTTGGAAATGGGATAAGGAAGAAATAATAAAATTTTGGTGGTGATCGGGGGTGGGGGGGCCCACGGGGGGGCCCATTTCCAACAAACCCTGAAAATTTCATCAAAATCTGTCCATAACTTTTTGAGTTATGTTGCACACTAACAGACAGACAAACAGACAGACAAACAAACAAACAAACAAACCCTGGCAAAAACATAACCTTCTTGGCGTGGGGGGGGGGGCACGGGGGGGTCCACTGATCAGCCTTGGTGGAGGTCTGCGCTCTCCGAGTGCTTCTAGTTCGTTGCTAATTTTTTAATGTTGTTACCAGCGACTCACTCCATGTGCAGGGGCGTGGTCTGCTTCGGCAAATTGATTAAGAAGTTTTGTGATTGGTGGATCGCTGCATACAGTGTGTGTCAGGTACCCAGGCTGAAGTTAGATGAGAACACGTTGAGTTCATTTGCTTCCGACGTTGCAGGACCTGTGATGTGACTATTGCGCACATGTACATTGCGATGACGATGCTCAACGATATATTGCACAACTCCAGATGTCACCCACTGCTTCCAAAACTGTTCTTTTAAAGCCAGTAATTTGTGATTTGGCCATTTCCATGTTGGCTTTTTGGAGCTAGAAGTGACTGCATTTGGACAAAAGGGGTGTAGCTACAGGAGCATGAGAGGTCAGAGGTGAACTGATGCTAAACTGATTCAGTAAAACAGTAAACTTCATCAAACACTGCATTACAAAGTCACTTTACGGCCTTGTTAGTCAAATCCATTACGTACAACTACAGTGGAGCTGTCTGACAAGAAAAACTGTACTTTATGAATTAAGCAAAACTCTGAAAGTCCAACGTGCAGATGACATATAAGCCTGTCAATCGAAGCCCAACTCGACAGACATCACAGCTTCTACTTGACCTGAGATTTAATTAACACAGATAAGATGGATCACTATCAGACATCATTTATTAGAGGATCCAAATAAAACAAATGAGACTTGACTGAGTCCTGTAAAAAAAAAAAAGAAGCTATTTTTGAAGAGAGGCTCAGAGGAAGTCTACCGGGCCCAGTGCTTTTTGGAGCCAACCCCTGCTCCTGGAGGTGGTGAATTTTAACCACTTGAAATGCAGTGATGTATTTTTGTCCTATAAGGGATGAGAGTTTCACAACTTCACTTAAAAAAAACACTGTCCACTGCAGAGGACATTCCATGAAAAAAAATAAAAAATGTATCTGAAAAAAGTGTTGCATTATGCGGTTTCTAATCAAAACAACAGAAACCTTTTCTTTCCTGAGTCTCAGGAGGTTCTGTATTGACTCAGTTTGGAGGCCAAGTACCTGCCTCTGTGTCTGAGAGGGAGCTTTAATAAACACCTCTGTATTTCAGAAGAGGTTGCCTTTTGCAGAATATAAATGGTTGAAGGATAAATCAGTAGTAAATTGTTTAATATACATGTTCATCTCACAGACGAGTTCGTTCAGAATCAGCTTTATCACAAATCAACGGAGTCGATGTTGTTCACTTCTCCTCCATTCCCGTTGCGCTGTTTTCTCATTCGATCTCTGCTCAATGCATTTGCCCGTAGACGCTCAGTGTCCATGCACTTCAATGGGCCTGAGTGGAACAGTTTTTTTCATTGCCTCAAACCTGGACGGTAATTGGATAAATGCCACAATGTTGTCCTGCCCCCGGCGTCTCTGGGGGTGAATGGAGCTGTGGGCGGAGCTTGGTCAGGCTGGATGCTGAGCTTCCACGTGTTGATTGGAGGATCAGTCGAAAGGCTGAATCCCATTTGATTGACAGCTATTTTCAGATCTACTCCTTCACTGACACAGTTCAGTTTAATACCGCCGTGCATTCTGCTGTGAAATCGAGAGAGAAACCACTACGGAACAAGAAAAGCACTCGGAGAGCGCAGACCTCCGCCAAGACCGATCTGCCCCCCTCCCCCCGATCACCACCAAAATTTAATCATTTCTTCCTTGTGCCAGTATCAACATTTCCTGAAAATTTCATGAAAATCCGTCTGTAACTTTTTGAGTTATCTTGCTAACAAACAAACAAACACGACACAAAGCAAAGTGATCACAATACCTCCTGGTGGAGGTAATTACTAGTAAAAGTAATACATTTACAAACAACCTACATCCTACTTCATGAAATAGGTTTATTTTGAGATTAAATTTGAAGATTTTAAGAACATATTTATTACTAAAGAACTTGAACCAGTTCAGACTTTTTGTGAGATTCTGAATGTTTTAGGTCCAGATAAAATCTTGGTAGTATGGGGTTACTGCCTCAGCTGTGATCAATGAAACAGGTGTAAATAATATTCACAACACTTGGGGATAGTAGAGATGGGCAATAATATGAAGGGTTTATTTGGAAATATAAGCACAGAAATACTCAGTTTTTCTTCACTTTAAATTTTTTTTAAATGAACTGAACATTAACTGGTTCTCAGTTGAGATGGTGAACTATGGAGGTGAATGAATTTATTTTATTCTGTATGAACTGAACTTTGAACCAGTTCAAATGAAGTGTAAACTTGTACAACACAAGAAAAGCACTCGGAGAGCACAGACCTCCACTAAGGCTGATCAGTGGGCCCCCGTGCCGCCCCCCCACCCCCAATCACCACCAAAATTTAATCATTTCTTCCTTGTGCCAGTATCAACATTTCCTGAAAATTTCATGAAAATGCATCTGTAACTTTTTGAGTTATCTTGCTAACAAACAAACAAACAAACATGCACACATGCAAACACACAAAGCAAAGTGATCACAATACTTCCTGGCGGAGGTAATTACTTGTTCATTTCTTGCACTGTGAATAAAACACACTCATTATATTTCCTTGTTTCAATTTAACATATTTTCAACATTTTCTTGTTTCAGTTACATAATTTAATCATTTCTTGTTCGAGTTTAATATTGTTTACATCCTTAATAGTCTCATAGAGCAGATTCCTTTGCGTTTTTCAAATTTGGAAAGTTTGCGGTTCTTAGATTTAGTCAATCCAGGGAGGTTTGCTGAGATGAGAGATGTGATTCTAGAAGAGGCATTCGAGAGTCTTCTGAAAAGTTCTGGTGTATATTTTGATTCAGGGAGACAGAGGTCTGAGCTTCAAGTCCTGTGTTCGAATGAGGACTTCCAGGCTAACAGGGGAAAACTGGGGGATTTCTTCATTTTTCTAAAAGATATGGAATTGGACAGTGCAATGCCTCAGCTATACAAACTGTTGTCACTAGTGGCAATAATTGGAGTTACATCAGCAGGTGTAGAAAGGAGCTTCTCTTGTTGAAAAAGGCTCCAGTTCTACACCTGCAACACAATGGGCCAAGGCCGTCAAAGCAGCCTAGCTCTGCTGGCCATTGAAAAGACACTGGTCCAGTCCCTGGAAAAGATGCCTACTTGGTATGATAAGGTCACTGACCATTTTCTTAAAAAGAAACGGAGGGCCAAATGTATTTTTAAATAACTTGACAATTTTTTTGATGTAAGCCGACAATGAGCTTCCCCTCTCTGAAAGACGAGCAGCTGCCGCTGATACTGTGGCTGTCAAAATTTACGTGTTAATCCGGATTAGTCTGAAGCACAGACTGACTCTGAACGTCTCTGGCAACGCATTTCGGGCAGTTTGTCTAAGTAGAATTGCCAACGTTGCGCATGTGCAAATGGGCAGTTGATCCGGAATTGACTGGCAGCAGAACAAAGCGCTCAACATGGAAGATGCTAAAAAAGAAGTTGGCCCTCTCGAAGGGAAATTTGAGTTTTAAAAAACATGACGGAAGAGTCGACTGACAGAAAGTAATATGCACACTCGGCAGGAAGGAGTTTTCTTTTCACAGAAGCACGTCCACCCTAAAATATCACATTAATGTGAAGCGTGCGTTAGTCGGGAATTCCGCTAGCACTTCAGCTAATACGTTGTCCAGCTTTTGACAAACCACCCTAACAGAATGTCGGGGCCACAGTAAGTCTACTTCAGACAAACTGACTGACATAACTGCCAAGTGGATTGCAACAAACTTCAGACCCATTAATATTGTTGAGGACACAAGCTTGGTGAAGTTTTTGCAAGTTGCCTCTCAAGAGGCTCCATCAAGAAGCACAATAATGTCAAAAATTACATATGAAACTGAAAAGGAAAAAAAGCATGAGGATTTAGCTGTAGCCAAACACGTCGCCCTAACAGGAGACTACTGGACTTCTGTGAGTAACAGTAACTATCTTGGTGTTACTGATCTTCTGATTACTGCTGCATGGAAATTAAAGTCGTTCACATTGACAATACTGAAGACAGAAGAGCGTTACTTCGCTGAGGCATGTGCTGAACACTTCTTAACAGTGGCACGTGAGTGGGAAATTGAAGAAAAAAAATCACAACTGTAGAGAGTGACTGCACGAAACATGACAGCAGCAGCTAAACTCTTCCCATTTGAACGTATGCCTTGTGTTTCTCGCATCTTACAGAGATGCATCACTGTGAGTCTTGGTGACAGCAGCTTTGTGAGTGCGTTATCCATGTGTAGGAAAATGGTTGGCCGCTTCAAACATAATCCAACAAACGCCTAAGAACTGGAAGCACAACAAGCAACCCTGGGCTGTGGAAGGAGCCATTGATCTGAGACGTGCCACCACACTGGAATTCAACACTGGAAATGGTCAAGTGTTTAAACTAGGGATGCACCGATACTGATATGAGTATCGGGCATCGGCTCCAATACTCAGTGTGTGTGCTCGTATTCGTACTCGTAAAAAATATCCGATACAAATGCACCGATACCACTTACGGCCGTGTGACATTCCCAGTTCAGTGCAGCAGGTACGAGGAGGAGGAATAATGTGTGTGGAGTGTGTAGAGTGTGGAGATTTAACCAAATAAATGACGGTGATAAAAGTAACGCTGACTGACAGTAACGTTACAGACACAGACAGATACGGGCGCAGCGTTCTGTCCGTCCTCTGCGTACATTCCATCCATTTTCCAGGTGCTGGCGGATGCGTACCCAGACGGAGAATACCACCGTGAGTACAGAGCGGTGCGGACCGCCGCCAGTGGAAGTGAAAATGAAACTTATCATTCATTTCTCTTTTCTCTTCCTGCTGAAGCTAAACTTTTAAACCTTACCAGCGAAAACGCTGCAATATTAGTATCACCGTAGTGTTGCCTCTGTCGTCTCCATGTTTGTTATTGCTGACTTTCTTCTTCTTCTTCTCATTAAACTTTCCTCTTCTTCGTGGTATTTTTTCAGTATGGTTAATTCAGAGCGGCGCCCCCTGGTGGATTAATTAAGAAACGCTCATTCCAACACATTAAATGTCAGTAGCAGCACTTTGTTCCAGTCAGACTAATGACAACGACAATAAAGCACATTTACAAAAGGAACTAAGAACTGGAATGGGATTATTAAGTACTTATATTGGTACTCGGTAATGGCAAGTACTCAAATGTAAGTACTCGCACTTCGTCTGGAAAAAAGTGGTATCGGTGCATCACTAGTTTAAACCGCAACCAAGCAGCAATTAAAGCGACCCTGGACCAACAGAGCCACAAACTAGTCAGACTGATGCCACAAGAATGAGACAAACTGCAGAAACTGGAGTCTCTTCTGGAGCCCTGCAAGTAAGCAATCTATGTAGAATTTAAACTGAAATAAAATAAACTGATTATAGATAATCCATTTGTGTTCGTTTAAATTGCAAGACCATAATGTTGAAATAACGGTGTATTTGCTTTTTTTTTTTCTTTTTTTTTTTTTTTTATAAATAAGTTATAAAAAAGTAAACATTTAACAATGTAACATTTTAAATTTGTAAATTAATGGGTTGGTAGAGTTGGTAGAGCGGCTCGTCCAATAACCAAAGGGTTGGTGGTTCCAGTCCTGGCTCAGACTGTCCATATGTCCAAGTGTCCATGGAAGACACTGAACCCTAAACTGGTCCCAGTTGGACCTGGTGGTTTTGGAAAGTGCTTTGGACACCATGAAGGTGGAAAAATGAGCTAAATAAGTGCAGTCCATTTACCATTTAAATCCACATGTTTAAAATGTTAAATCTACATGTTAGTCCGTAAATATGTTTACAGTTGGATGTGTTTTTTACAGTATTGTTTTGGAAACCACAGCTGCCAGTTTTTTTTTCCGTAAAAACAACAGGATTATTTTTTACAGTGTGTGAATATAATGAGGAATGGAAGAATGGAGAGGGCGGAGCCAGCGGCCACGCCGTAGTGGACTGTGACACTTATGAACAAGATTGCAACAGCTGTAGATCCTTGTTTTAAGAACTTGAAGTGCCTCCCCAAGAGTGACAGAGGGGGTGTGGACCACACTTGGAGCAGCGACAATCCCCACCTCGACAGTCTGGTGGGGATGAGCCATCCAAGAAAATGAGTGTGTTACAGATGGGCTCAGACTCAGAATCAGATGAGGAGCTGGTGCCTGATAGAACCATGCACTTGTCCAGAGCAGAGCCTGTCATTAGTATGTAGGACTGACCCTTGGAGTGGTGGTCAGTGCATTCAGGAGCTCATGACAAGATGGCACTGCTGGCTTTCAAATATCTGACCACTTCTGCAAGCACCGCTCCATGTGAGAGACTGTTGTCAGTTTCAGGTAATATTGTAAATAAGAAGTAGTCAGCTGTCCTCTCAGACAATGACAATAAGTTAGTTAGTCTTAAGGTGCATTCACACTTACTTCATTTGGAAATTAATCCACAGCAACCCTGTGATTAATGTATAGTTACATAGATGGTAGAGGTTTCTGTTCTAGGTACTAAGAGTTACAGTAGTAGTATATCCACTGTTAGTACTTGTATTTGGAATAGTAGTATTAACAGTTATGGAGTTTGTTCTAGTTAGTGGAAGTTATATTAGCACCAGCTGTTTTACTTTTTAGTTTACCGTCCGACAGGCCGTTAGCTATTGTCGTCATGCGGCGTACAAAAATTTCAATCATCTTCTTCTCCGAAACTACAATTCTGATTGACTTCAAACTTGGTATACAGCTTCTTTATGATGATGTCAACAAAAGTTGGTGAAATTATTTGGATTCGGATCTGATTCTGGATTTGGTGCGACTTTGAAAAATTTCCCCGTTATAATTATAAGCGATAGGAAGTGGATGGATGCAATAACTCAGTAAATATAAATCATATCCAGTGTAAATTTCTACAGTCCAGCCCTGATGGGGAGATGACCGAAACATAATGTCCACATGCTGATCAGGATCTTCTTCTGGATCTGGGAACTTATGGAAAATTTAACATGGGCTCTTATGGGGAAAACATTTCATTCGTCTTTTTCTCCGAAACTCCAGTTCTGATTGACTTCAAACTTGGTATACAGCTTCTGTATGATGATGTCAACACAAGGTATGGAAATTATTTGGATCCGGATCTGATTCTGGATTTGGTGTGACTTTGACAAGTTTTCCCATTATCAGAGATAGGAAGTGGATTGATCCAATAATACAGTAAGTATCAATGATATCAAGTTGGAATTTGATTTTTTTTACAGATCTGATTGGAATATGACCAAAACATGGGCTATTTCTGTAATAGAATAAATGCACAGAACTGGGTGATAGTAAATGGCATCTGGATACATTTCCCAAAGCTTTTAATTTGGCCGGTAAGCTACAGGGCCATTGGTCCTATTTTATCAGATGTAGTGCAGTTTGCTGTGCATCTATGTGTCTACCCCCCCCCCCCCCCCCCCCCCCCCCCCCCCCACACACACACACACACACACACACACACACACCTCCAATCTCTGTCTTTTTTCTTCCTTTATCCTCTCTCTTTAACCCTTTATCTGGTCATGTCAGTGGTCCAGTCAGGGTCTGCTCCAGGTTTCTTCCTGTTAAAGGTAGTTTTTCCTTCCACTGTCACTAAGTGTTTACTCCTGGAGGACTCTATTGGTTTCTGTAAATTGGTTTAAGAGTCTGGTTTAGACCAGCTCTGTATGTAAAGTGTGATGAGATAACTTTTGTTATGATGTGACGCTGTTATGGAAAAAATATTACTCTACTAATTCGTCTATAATAAAGAAGGATAAGATCAAACGTTCAGTGTCAAAGAAATCCCTTTATTTGGAGCTCCATAGACAGAGATACCCCTCAGACAAAGACTGAGACGGTCTGAACCCAAAAATACAAGTCACCCTGTAGTCTTCTGTCTCCCATGAGAAAATTATGATGTGTGGAAAGTGTTTTGGTTAGTGTCAGGAACTTAGAGATAAGACCCCTGTGAGAAATGTTGGCTTGGCCTTCTACTGTGGACACAACACAAAAGAGGTCCAAACTGCTCTAGAATACACAGTGACATGAATATATCTGAAATACAGTTAGAAGCCTATATGATATATGAAATATATGAAAATATATATGAATATATATGGATATAAGTAATTTTGCCATTACAACGCTATATAAATACATTTGATTGATTGATTGATTGATAGTATATGTATTATACTAACATATAGGGTCAAGATTGTGAGTAATCTTTCCAAATAAGGAGCCAGGGACTCATTTCAGGGTTAACCAGTGAATACAACCTTAGTGCACCCTTTAACACACACAGCGAGCTAACAGTGGTGTAGTGAACACAGAGGCTTAACAAACACAAAATCTGTTTCTGGGCTGGTTGCGCCTCAGCTCCCACTGCTCCCGCTTCTGTTTTAAGGAGATACATTTCTGATGAGCGTCTATATGGTGTTCTAATTTTACTTTATTTGGAATCCGTTGAAATTCACCATAACTGAGGACAACCTTATTAAAGCCAACTCTTTGCTTCGGTTCCAAAAGTCTCAGTGGCAGATCCAGAAAAAATGGAGGGGAGGGGGCGGCTATACATGCACACATAAGTGATATTTTTCTCCGAATTGTCATATTCCTGCCCAGCGGGACTGCTGGCTTTGTTTACATAACATACTGTGCATTACGGGCACAACACAATATACACTTTATTCTTAACTAGCGGCATTGTACCCGTGGTGCCATTACAAATGCCCTCCTGTGCTGCAACATCGATCAGACGGGGATGGACACGGGGACAGACACTGGACACAGAACGTGCATTATATAGTAGGATTAACCCTGAAGCTTAGATATAAACGTCACATCCTAAAAGTAGCAAGACAATCGGATAGCAAATAGATTGGTGTTTAGGCCAGTGGAGATTAAGCTTAGTAAGTAGTGTTTCAGACTGCACCATAGAAGACCATCGTTCAACTCCAGTTTAACCCTTTCATGCATGAATTATGAGAACGTTAATCAGGATTTTTTGTCTTTATTCCTCTTTAGGCATTTAAAAAACAATGAGATTATTATTATTTTTTTTTATGTAGCTATTTTTCATGGAGTTGCAAAAATGTGCGTTTAAGTTTTAAAGCAACGAAACATGTATTTACTGATATACTGTGTGAAAACTATGAAATAAAAACATTAAATGCTGCTAATTTGATATTTTCTCACATTTTAACATACACTACAAACAAAAAGTTATGGATATTTCAAATTTTGGGGGCTATTTTTTTCAGTTGGGATTTTTTACATGACGCTTTTTACTTTTTTTGTGTGTGTGAATTGAGTTGAAACACATTTTTTTTTAAATGACCAGACATGGTTTTATTTACAAATGGCAAAAATGACAAAACAAACAAAAAAAAAAGACAAAAAAAAAAGAAATATCCTTAACTTTTTCTTTGTAGTGAACTCCAATACTAGTTACTTCATGGAGATAATATGTCAAAAAAACAAAAACAAAAACCTTTTGTTGTTAATTAAAGTCTAATAACGATAACAAGGAATTGATTTACACTCAAACATGTTAGATTTTGTTCATCAAGAACAGTCATGTTACAGTAATGTTATCAGTTGCAGTTTATTGTGTATTGTGTTGGCTGATTTGAAACTAAAACAACAAAATCCATGAATATACAAGAGAACAGCTGTAGAATAACTGTCCACTGGAGTGACCACTATGCATGAAAGGGTTAAAGCAGCAGGTTTTTTTTCCACAGATACTCCAACAGGGGGGCGTGGTGCCTGGGGCGCTGGTAAGTAAATCTACCATTGAGTTTTATGTGATTTGAAGCATTCATAATGTTGTTTTCGATTGACTTCATCCCATTGAACCCCCACCAGACCTCCGACCCCACCATTCTTCTGCACCCCCCCTTCCATTTTTTTCTGTATCAGCCACTATTATCAAAGTCATTCATTCACTCATCTGTCAAAGCCACACCCACTCTGTCCTCTTTTGTACTTTGTCCTCAGGTAATCTATATCCATACATACTCACACGATAAATTCATTTTTGTTGGTGCAAAATGTCCAGGGGAAAAATCCGATAACATCAAAGATATTATCAAACTTCTGTTAAAAATCTTTTTCAAATATAAATAATATATCAAAAGAAATACTTTACAGAAATAGAGTGAAATGGAAAGAATATATCCTCATTCGAATGCAGACCTCTGCAGGTCCTCATTAAAATCAGCCCTTGAACACGGCACTTAACAAGCGCAGACTTTAAACGAAGTAGCCCAGAAACAGGGTAACACATTTTGCATTGAGTTGAGGTTAACGAATTAGCGAGCGAGTGCAGAAACGAACCCCTGGATCAATGTATAAAGACATTTATATTTTCTTTTTCAGTGTTTATTAATGGCTTTTAAGGGTTTCCACCCTAATTATACATTATATATTATTAATCATACTATAGACATGTACCTGATAATCTACATGTTGAGCCATTTCGCCTGTATCCTAAACATTCTGCATTATCTTTAAATCTGATCTGAAATCCTCTCGATCCTTCAGTGCTAATGGTGCCTTTGACAACACCCACCCAGTTCTTACTAGATAATCCTCAGCATTTTAAAAATAGATACAGTCTGGGGCTCCTCCACTGGAACATTAAAATGTGCTCAGCCTCTGCATCTGCATAATTTTGTGATCTCTACAAGTGTCTGACGCCTTTATGAGAGTAGGTTGGATATGATATTAACAACTGTGAGAGGATAATTTCCTGTTGGATCAAACTGATCAAATTGGCTCCAGTGTTCGCATGGGAATTTATGAAGAAAACTGATTTCAGCTGTTGTGTTCAATGTTGTCACAGTTGCAGTTTTTGGATTTTAAGGTGCCTGAAAAGAAAACTGACCCTGTGCACTGCCTTGGCTATTTACACAGCCACAACAAGATAGTCGTGTGGTGTTTGCCCCACCGTGAACTCTGCCAAATTTCCTGCATTGATTCGGATTGAACATGTTGTGAACTCCTGTTTCCCTCAGATTTCTGATTGTCCAGCTGTGCCCCGGTGTGCTGCAAACTGAAGTTTGGATGAACAGCTTTCTATTTCTGTCCTCCACATGTGTCCTCCATCCTCGACAGGCTGGTCTGCCTGCCTGGAAGCCAACTTTCTCAGTCCTGAATGCCTTTCTGAACTCTAGGAAATATTAAAAATAACATTAAACATGGCAGGTGGACAAGAAAATATTGGTTCACTTCGTACGTCCTACAGACCTAAAATGTGCCAGAGCATATTTCAGTGTAACAAAGATGACATGAGGTAGATTTAAACTGCATTGGAAAACATACTTATATTATATTTCTGTGATTAGATCTAAATCTTACACAGCAGACCTTCAAATAAGACATTATAACTTTAAGAATTTAATGTTTTATGTCATCTTTTTAGATTTTTATGTTCAAATTTTAATTCTAATTCAGTGTGGAGTTTACATGTTCGTGTTTATGTGGGTTCTCTCTGGGTACTCTGGCTCCTCCCACCATCCAAACACATGCACTGGTAGGTCAATCTAAATTGCCCATAGAACTGAATGTGAGAGTGATTAGTTGTTCGTCTCTATATGTCAGCCCTGATGAACTGGCGACACGTCCAGGGTGAACCCCGCCTTCACCCATAGGTACCTGGGATAGGCTCCAGCACCCCCCACGACCCTAGTGAGGATAAAGCAGTTCTGAAGATGAATGAATAATTCTAATTCTGTATTTCGTTATTCTCATAGCACAATTGGGTAACTCATACACGAATGAACAAAAGTATGTGGACACCTTGAATTCAGGTGTTTCTTTTCTAACAGGGGTCTGGGGTACAAAACAATAACAACAAATGTCATAATAAAGTTTTATACTGTGATGAATATCACACTGATTATTAATATTGAAGTTTTTTTCTCAAATCTTTTTGTCCATATAATTTATAAACATCAATATTTCCTTGAAGTTTAATGGGAGATTTTTCTTCCTAAGTGAGATGTGAAGAAAGTAGCTTAGTTGTAAACAAAAAACAAACAAACAAAAATAATATATGTAATTTAGTTAGAGCACGAAAAATATTTTACAAATTTAGAGGTAGAACATTTAAAGTCATAGTCATCAATAAAAAAACAACAAAAAAATGTAATCAATGTTGAGAAAAAATAGGTAAAAATAATCTCTGAGGCATTTTGGAAACAAATATAATAATTTAAACCAAACTAACCAATGCAATGACATTTATCACATTTTAAACTATATTATGACATTTATCATTATTGTTTTGTATCCCTGACCCGTGTTAGAAAAGTGTCCCAAGACTTTTGTCCATATAGTGTATGAGTAAGGCAGTAATACTTTGAGGCTAATGATTTATACAGCTCTGGAAAAAAATAAGATACCACTGCAATATTATCACTTCCTCTGATTTTACCATTTATAAGTATGTGTTTGAGTAAAATGAGCATTTTAATTTTATTCTCTAAACTACCGACAGCATTTCTCCCAAATTCCAAATAAAAATATTATTATTTAGAGCATGTATTTGCAGAACACGACACATGGTCAAAATAGCAAAAAGATGCAGATGTCAAATAATGCAGAGAAAACCTGTTCATATTCATTTCCAAACAACACAACACTAATGTTGTAACTTGGGAAAAGTTCAGACCTCTGTATTTGGTGGAATAATCCTGGTTTTCAGTGACAGCTTTCACATGTCTTGCCTCTGGATGACTTTATGCAGCTCCTGGCATAGAAATTCAAGAAGCTCAGACATGTTCCATGGCTTGTGACCATCCATGTTCCTCCAGAAGTTTTCAGAGTGGGTTCAGGTCTGGACATGACAGGGTCTTCATCTGGTGGTCCGTCATCCACACCTTTACTGACCTAGCTGAGGTCAGGAGCATTGTCCTGATAGAAGAACCAGTCCTCAGAGTTTGGGAACATTGTCAGAGCAGAGGTCCAGTAGTTTTCATTAGTTACTTTTGGATTCCAGTTACTTTTGCGGTACCAATAGCACTGTTTTTAGTCCTATTGTAAGAAAATAGTGATGGCCACAGTAGTGGTGTTTATACTTGTCCTTCTTAAATAAGACATGGATCAGGTGTTTATTCAGTAGAATAAGGTGTGTTTGTGTTGGAATTCAACAGACACAGGAATGGAATGGCTGTCATACATGCACACATGCTGATTTCACAGGAAATTACAGTGGTCTCTTAATTTTTCCCTGAGCTCTACATCTATATAATACCAAATTTCTTATTTTTCTCTCTATATTTAATTTTTTACGCATTTGAGGTTTTTCTACCTGTCTTTTTCTTCACACTTGCTTGTTGTATGTTACTGCTGTAACTGTGAAGTTTCCCCCACGGTGGGATAAATAAAGTCTTGTCTCATCTTATCTGCCACCTTTAAAATACCCTTTTCCAAACTCAACAAAAACATCTCTCAAAATTAACATAAAATGCTTGTCCAATAGCTGAATTAAATACATTTTATCCGTCTGTTCTTTCTCTGTGGCATTTGGATGCTTTGTCAAAAGGACTCACCACTCACAAAACTGAAAAATAAGACAGATGGCGCATGTAAATAAAATGATTTTCTGATTCATTGCATTTCAGGCTTTCTTTTACACTGTGTTTATCATGCATGTTCACATTGCATAGTCAAAGAAAATGCTATTTGTCAGTCATGGTATATGAATGTTATTTTGGCAGACGTGGCATCGTATCCTCCTCCTGAATGTTCTTTACAACAGCAGCAGAAGAGGATTTACTGTCTGGAACATATTTTATCATGTGGATCTGACGATTCAACAAGCCCTGTCCAGAATCTGAGAGTGAAGTCGATCATGCAGCTTCATATTCAACTGGTGTAGATTCAGTGGAATCACTTTGTGCATTATTTAACATTAATTCAGTTAGTTTACATGTCTGGTGGACACATGTTAGCTGATATATATGTAATATGTAAGGAGTGGATCGGCAGAATGTTATGACATTCACCTGCAGTCAAGGATGAACTGATTCATGCATCAGTTATGACAAAATTTCCAAGTGCATGTGTAATAGGACAGACAGATGAAGTCATGGTGTTTTATATCCAGACAGCAGGTGATCAACTTCAGTGTCACATCCTAATGTTACATAAAATACTTTATTCAACACCATACTTTCTTGTAAAAACAGTCCAAATCTGCTGACAACCTGTCTCTCATTTTATGACTTTGCTGTCACCATATTGTGCAACCTTCTAATTTTCTTTTTATATTCATGCCTTTTGCTGGTCAGAATTTTCTTAAACAAGAGCAATATGAAATTGCCAGTGGTATACCAATGGACTATTTTCAATTCACTTCATACTTTCAGAAAATAATATTAGTAGTCTTAATAAACACAGTGCAAAATTTCATGTTCATTTTTAATTACGGACCTTTATTAACTATTTTTTAGTTAATATTAATATATTATTTTTTATTAGATAGTGCAATAGGATGCGACTGTGTCTGTGTGTTTTTATCTTTTAATCTATTTTGTGGTAGTGTGATTGTGTCTGTGTGTTTTTACTTTCTTAATCTATTTATTATGTGAGTGTGATTGTGTATGTGTGTGTGGTTTTTTTTGTTTTTTTTTTTTATGCCAGGGATTGTATTCTATAAAATAACAACACAATAACCCATAAATAATGACAACGACAAATTTTCTCCGTGAAAAATTATGTGGAAAAAATTTAAGTGAAAAAAATAACATTACACTGTGAAAATATTTACATTTACAAAACTGTTCTTTCACAATAAAATGCAAATAAATACATAGATAAAAACAAAGATGAACAACCTGAAATGTGCAATTTGAACAATATTCTGCCTGTTACTAAATGTTTTGTGCATGTATGGATCCACTGTGATCTGGAGTTGTGTCAATAGTAAGAGATGGAATATTATAGAAACTGTTCAAATTTTAGTTCCAAACTCCAAAATTTTAACAATATTCTGCCTGTTACCAAATGTTTATGGAACATTGTGTGTAAATGTACATGTATAAATAATAAGTCGAGGCATAATATTGTTAAAATTGCACTAATTTTTCAAATGAAATTTCTGTTTTTTCAGGTTATTCACATCTTTTTTTGCAAAATGTAAATATTGTCATAATTTCATTGCGTTTTTTTTGTACTAAAACAAAAAGAAAAACTTGGATTTGTCATTATTTATATGTTATTAAGTCATTATTTTACTGGTCTGGCCCACTTGAGATCAAACTGGGCTAAATATGGCCTCTGAACCAAAATGAGTTCGACACCCCTGCGTTGGTCTGTCATTAACTGCAGGTTGATAGTATCTGAATAACAGCATGAACAGATGATGAGCGCATATCTGACTGAACGTAGGGTTCTTGTTTTGGTACGATGCTCAATGTTGTGCTACTCAAAATGATATAATCACCAACGCTTTTGTTCTCCTCTTTGACCACCCTCCAGGACTGAGTCAATAAAGCTCTTTTTCAAGATAATTTTCTGCTTCACATCACACTGTGTGTCAATAAAAACATTATTTAAATGCTGCACGAGCCCGCCAGAAAATGGAGTATCATATTACACTTTAACCTGTTTACAAGACCTTTTCTTTTTAGGACAGCACTTCACTCTCTAATGGAGGTAATCCACCATTTTCCCTCAGTGTCCTATGGCCTTAGACCTAGATTCCTGCCTTTTAAAACCCTGTAGGCTGCACTCAAATGCACTGTCCCAAAAGCAAAAACAGAATCAGTACAAAAAAAAAAAAAAAAAAAAAAAAGCCACTGAAGTTAGTTCTGCATTAGCTGTTTTTACTTTACTAATTCATGATTCATACAACAGCTGCTTGGCTTCCTGATGATCAAAGTACCAAAGGTGTACATATGTTGCATACAGCACTGTGCAATAATAATCTGTGCTTGCATCATAAATTGACGCAGGTCTTCCGATTAATGCAAAACAACGTAATCAGAAGCATCATCCATCTGTTGTTCTGTTCAAAATATGCATCAAGGTGATAAACTTCCATCTGTCTATATGGAGGAGGCCTTTAACTGCAATAACTCCACAAGGTAACTTTATTCAAAAGGGCTGTTATGCTGAAATAGGTTTTTATTCAAGGTATAGGCTGAATCCCAATTCACCCCTTGGCCCTCCCCCTTACCGCTACCCCTCGGTTTTGTGTGTACACACGAAGGGGTAGTGTTGTCCTGATTCTCAGTTAGACGGTTAGCTTGTCTCCGATAGGGTATGGTTCTTTTTTGTGTCAGTCAGGATTGGTCAAAACACATACATATACAACTAATTCCCAGTATTTGATTACCATATATTAACCCTTTCATGCATGAATTATGAAAACCTTAATCAAGATTTTTTCCTGAGTGTTTTTATTCCTCTTTAGCCATGAAAAAAAAAAAAACAAAAACAAAAACACACCGATTGAATTTTTTTTTTTTCATGAACCATTTTTCATGGAATTGCAAAAATATCTACTCAGCTGGACACCATGAGTTAAAATTTTTGGAGCAAAGAAACGTATTTACTAATATTCTGTGTGAAAACTATGAAATATATTTTTTTAATGCTGCTAATCTGATGTTTTGTCACATTTTAACATAGTCTAATATTAGTTATGACTCACTTTATGGAGATAATGCATAAAAAAAAACCTTTTTGTTTAAAAAAAAAAAAGTTAATTACAGTCTAATCACAATAACAAGGAATTGACTTATACTCAAACATGTTACTGCAGATCAGGTTTATCAAGAACAGCAAAGTTACCGCAACGGTACGTCCGCTTTATTGGCTGGTATGGAACTAAAACGATAAAATCCATGAATATATAAGATAACTGCTTTGAATAGCTGTCCACTATGCATGAAAGGGTTAAACTGACCTGGTTGACAAAATAACACATTTCGAACAATGAAACAACAGCAACTGGATCAACAACCCACGATATCAGTACCAATGTCATAAAACATAAAGGGCAAACGGTGCACAAACAGCAACACGCTTTTTGAAAAGTGCAAC
The DNA here is from genome assembly GCF_902148855.1 of Sphaeramia orbicularis. Classification (NCBI taxonomy): domain Eukaryota; kingdom Metazoa; phylum Chordata; class Actinopteri; order Kurtiformes; family Apogonidae; genus Sphaeramia; species Sphaeramia orbicularis. The sequence continues at coordinate 49,159,402 of NC_043978.1, read as the reverse complement.
ATGAAAGACAAACCACCTGATACCTGGAGCAGTAGCATAATTATCTGAAATCCCATTTTAGATTTAAAGCTGGTTTTTCATCTGGTTCAATTAATGATCAGCTCATCATCAGGCTCTGCAGAAGCCTGATAACGCTGTATGGCTTCCAGATGTGATGGAAGAGGGAAATATCTAAAACATGCAGGATACCGGACCTCGAGGACCGGAGTTGGACACCCCTGCATTAGAAGTAGCACCCCCCCCCCCCCTCCCCCCCACTAAAACATAAAATCAACCATTGAAATGGTAAACTGTGAAATACACTGTCAAAATAAACTTTCCCACAAACAGCTAGATCTACAAAGTCCCAGACACATCAGGCTGACTTCAGAGATTAAATCTGAACTGCAGCTCAGTTTGTGATTTGGAGCAAAAGATGCAACTGCCCACATGTACAAGTTCAAATGGTGGCCCTTCACAACTCAGTGGAGATAAAAAGGTGTGGACTAAAACTCAGTGATTTAAATCCACTCAGCTTAAACTATTTCATACTTTCAACTATGTCTATAAATTAGTAAAAGCAAGGCAAGTTTATTTGTATAGCACATTTCAGCAACAAGGAAGTTCAAGGTGCTTCACACAGGACATTGAAATACAACGACAGGGAAAAAGAAACATTTAAAACATTATAAAAGAAACACGTAAAAGGTGATTAAAAACAGCAAGTAAGAAAATAACATAAAATCCAAAAATATAAAAACACACACATATTAAAGTAAGAGTTGCAGTGCAGAGTTTCAAAAGAGAATTTAAAATGTAAAAAGTCAGAAGCCTTTTAGTCAAAGGCAGCAGTGAACAGGTGAGTCTTTAACCTTGACTTAAAGGTGGGGTCTGAGATGTTTTTCTGGAGCATTTTTTATTATATTCCTTAAAATCCCCTTCACACCCTGATTACAACTAATTAATTAAATGCTCTAACACAAAAATTTAAAAAAATCAGTCACCTGTGGAACGGCAGGACTGAAAAAACACCATCCAATCATTTTGAGCGCCCACTGGAAATGACTGAACGGTAATATGTCTATCAAACTCAACTGCCATTCCCCCCTCCCCCCTTCCCCCCTCTTCGCGTTCCCAGAGGCTGGAAGTGCTTATATAGGAAGCGTAGCCAGAACCTGGCTATATTAGTTATATTAGGATGGAAAGTTCACCTGCAAACTGTTTTGTCACTAACATAAACCACTAGGAAATGTAACATTAGTCACATGGGTCTGAACTGGGGCTGTTCTGGAAGAGCGGGGGGTTGGAGGAAACTGAATGAGCTATGCATGGATACGCGAGCTGGAGGCTCAGCCGAGGCCGTAGTCGGGGTAGGAGTCTGAGGCATACGGGACTGGAGCAGGGGACGGAGCCTCAGCTGGTGTCGGAGGCGGTTTGGCTGGACCGGACCGGACCGTAGACGGCGTCGGAGCCCAACCCGGGTACGGAGCAGGGCAGAGCCGGCAAATTATTGCTGTGCAGCGCTCGTGAACCCTCGGGAACAAGCATTGCGCGTGCCACCACTCTGGAGGCGTGGCTTCAGAGGGACGTCTGAAGAAAGGTTTTGGACTTTTGAACTGAGTATTTTCAACATGTAGCTAGCTTGAATTGTTTTTCCAAGATCTCAGATCCCACCTTTAAAAGAACTCAGACTCTCAGCAGACCTGATATTTTCTGGTAGTTTGTTCCAGATACAGGGGCTAGACAAAATAATGGAAACACCTTAAAACATCAACAAAATATAATTTAATATGGTGTAGGTCCGCCTTTTGCGGCAATTACAGCCTCAATTCTCCGAGGTATTGATTCATACAACTTGTGAATTGTTTCCAAAGGAATTTTAAGCCATTCTTCAGTTAGAATACCCTCCAACTCTTTTAGAGACGATGGCGGTGGAAATCGACGTCTTACTTGAATCTCTAAAACTGACCATAAATGCTCGATAATGTTGAGGTCTGGGGACTGTGCCGGCCATACGAGATGCTCAACTTCATTAGAATGTTCCTCATGCCATTCTTTAACAATTCTAGCTGTATGGATTGGGGCATTATCATCTTGAGGTGAAGGTGTTTCCATTATTTTGTCCAACCCCTGTATACGGAGCATAGAGACTGAACGCTGATTCTCCATGTTTAGTTCTGACTTTGGGAACACAGAGCAGACCTGCACCAGACCACCTGAGTGGTCTGGATGGTTCAGACTGGACTAGAAGGTCTAGAAGGAATAGTAGGAATATACTTATCATTTTATAGTAATGTAATAAAACTTAAATCATTTAAGTACATTTTCATTAAACCATTTTAGTAAATACAAAGTCCAGGCTTACAGTGTAGCCTCCTGCTGGCTAACATGTGGTCTCAGGAAAACAAACTGGATGAGCTTAGAGCCAGGATTACAACACAGCAGGAAATGAAGAGAATGCTGCGCTCTTATTTTCACTCAATCCTGGCTTTCAGAGAATGTCAGAGAATGCCGTTCAGCTACAGACACACTCCACTCACCAAGGAGAGCGGACAGCAGCCTCCGGTAAGTAAAAGGGGGAGGTGTGTGTGTGTTTATCAACAACACGTGGCGTGAGGATGTACAGACTGTTCATAAACACTGCTCACCAGATGTGGAGTTTTAATGCTTAAGTGCCGTCCTTGTTACTTACCAGTGGTGTTTACATCTGTGCTTCTGGCCGCTGTTTACATTCCTCTAAGAGCCAACTCTGCAGTGGTGCTCGGTAAGCTCCACGACATCATCAGCACACTGGACACAGCTCACCCTGATGCTGTTTTTATTGGCACAGGCGACTTTAATCAGTGTAACTTACGGACTGTATTTCCCAAATACCACCAGCATGTAGACATTCCCACCCATGACAAGAACACTTTGGATAAAGGTGCATACAGGGGCACACCCCACCCCCACTTCAGACACTCGGACCACATGTCTCTGTTCCTGAGCCCAGCCCACAGACAAAGACTCAGACAGTCAAACCCAGTCCCCACACAGGTTAAACTCTGGACGCCAGAGTCTGAGGACAGATTGCAGGACTGTTTTCTACTGCAGACTGGGCTGTCAGTATACAGCAGGGGTGTCAAACTCATTTAGTTCAGGGGCCACATTCAGCTAAATTTGATCTGAAATGGGCCGGACCAGTAAAATAATAACATAATAATATATAAATAATGTCAACTCCAAACTTTTCTCTATGTTTTCGAACGAAAAAAGTACATTTACATTATGAACAGGTTTACATCTACAAACTACAGGGTGGGGAAGCAAAATGTACAATATTTTGAGGCAGGGATTGAAAGACAGTGTATGACCAATTAGTTTATTGAAAGTCATGAGAATTTATTTGCCACAAGAAAATTGACATAATAGAAAATGTTTTTATTCTGTGTCCTCCTTCTTTCTCAATAACTGCCTTCACACGCTTCCTGAAACTTGTGCAAGTGTTCCTCAAATATTGGGGTGACAACTTCTCCCATTCCTCTTTAATAGTATCTTCCAGACTTTCTCCTAATAGTTTTGCTCATAGTCATTCTCTTCTTTCCATTATAAACAGTCTTTATGGACACTCCAACTATTTTTGAAATCTCCTTTGGTGTGACGAATGCATTCAGCCAATCACACACTCTTTGACGTTTGCTTTCCTGATTACTCATATGGGCAAAAGTTTCTGAAAAGGTATGGATAATAGTGTTAGGTATGATTATGACATCAGTATATGTTTGGTTTCAAAATGACTGACGTAGTGCCTGCTGAGAAAAAACAACTAAATGTTCATTGTAAATTTTGCTTCCCCACCCTGTACAGCAACTCATTTAGTTAAGTTCCACATTCAGCTAAATTTGATCTGAAATGGGCTGAACCAGTAAAATAATAACATAATAATATATAAATAATTTCAACTCCAAACTTTTCTCCATGTTTTAGAGCGAAAAAAAGTAAATTTACATTATGGGCAGGTTTACATCTACAAACCATCCTTTCAAAAGATGTGAATAACATGAACAAACTGAATAAATAAGTGTAATTTTAACAATATTCTGCCTCAGTTTATCATTTACACACGTACATTATAACTTACAGATCACAGTGGATCTACAAATACACAAAACATTGAGTGACAGGCAGAATATTGTTAAAATTATACTTTCTTCTCTTAAGACATTTCAGGTTATTCACATTTTTTGTTTTAGTGTAAATACATGAAAATATTTACATTTACAAAGAGAAAAAGTTGGAGTTGCCATTATTTTTATGTTATTATGATAGTATTTTACTGGTTCTGACCCACTTGAGATTGAACTGGTCTGAATGTGGAACCTGAACTAAAGGAATTGTTAATATCTTAGTGTAATTTTTGTATTTCACAAATTCATCTCCAGGACCGGACTGGACCCTTTGGCGGACCGGATTTGGCCCCCGGGCCGCATGTTTGACACCTGCAGTCTACAGGATTATACTGACTATTGCTGCATTTCCACTACGTGGAATCGACTCGACCCAACTCAACTCAGGTACCAGATTCTATTCCTGGAGACCGTTTCCATTACAGAATACTACCAACTTTAGAGTACCTGGACGTCATAACTTCCATGACGTCTGCTCAGAGAGTTGCTGATAAACTCGGTTGTTGCGTGTTGCCCTGTCAAGCTCACGTTGAATTTTTCTGTCAGCCACCAAGGACAGAAATGTCTGAACCTCCTCGACCGACCACAGTGTAGTGTTGTGGGCTGCCATCATGTGCATTAACCTACCGATAGATTTACTGTAAACTTCCAAATCTGTTTTTTTTTAAATGGCGGGTCACACATTGATAATGCAATGATGCAGAGACACTGACCAATCAGTGGTCTGCAGTGTTTCACGTCATGTTTTAGTATCTCTTCCCCCATTTTAGAACCTTGGTGGAGCAGATACCAAAAAACTAGTACCAGGTACCAGATTCCAGGTTCTTTTACATAATAGAAATGCAAAAAGACTGAATCAAGTCGAGCTGGTACCACGTAGAGGAAACGCAGCATATGTGACTGGGTACAACATACAGACAGGAGGCTCACAGACACCTGGAGGAGGTTTGGCATGATGCCATAAATCCTGAACAACTTCTACAGCTGCGTTGTTGAGTCCATCCTGACCAGCTGCATCACTGTGTGGTACGGCAGCGACACCATCATGGACCACAAACACCTGCAGGGAACGGTGAAGACTGGACCAAGATCCCCAGAACTGCCCTGCCCTCCCTGTGGAGCATCTACTGACACAGAGTCCACAGGAGGGCTGACTCCATCATCAAGGACCCCACTCACCCCCAGCACAGACTGTTCACTCTCCTCCCCTCAGGCTGGAGATACAGGAGTCTGAAGTGCACACCATCCAGACTGAGGAACTCTTTACTTCCATCCACCATCAGGTTCTTTAACAGCTGACAGGAGTCGATAACAACAGCCATACTGACTGTTTACAGTGTTTACTCTGTGATACTGTTTACACACCTTATATACATATATTTACACCACACTGATTATCTCTGACATTTTATGCACCTTATATGTACACATGTTATACTGTTTATCTCTTTTGCACATTAACATCTCACTTACCTCAGGCAGTTTCGCACATGCTGTATGTCATTTACCTCTGACAGTTTGCACAGTTACCCAGATGTTGCACATTTCTGTAAATATATTTTTCTCGTAGTAATAGTGGTTTATATTTTATATTTTTTATACTCTTTTTCTTTTGTATCCCATTATTTAAAGGTTAATTTGTTTTGGTTATTGTAATTTCCCAGTTAAATGATTCTATTTGAATTTGTATACTTATACTTTTATTCTTATCTTAAATTGTTGTGGCATTCAGTGTGGACGGCACAGTCAGATTTTCATTGTACAGGGAAACCTGTTTCTTTACTGTACACATGACAATAAACGCTTTGAATCTTGAATAAAAAAAAACAAACCAAAAAACTTAAAAATGCTTTACATTCATTGGGTCTGAAAGATGAAGGTTAATGTGACGAAGGGAAGAACAGGGTTGTAACAGGTGGCTGCATTTCTATCATATCATCCACCCTAACTACTCACATTCCTTTTCCCCAGACATGTTCTTGTTAAATAATGATTCAGTGCTTAATCTTTCTATGCCCGGTGAGTGAGTGTGGTTGTCGGGCATTACATCAGCAAAATAAATGGTAATCAGTAAATGGAGGCTCCTACATCTGCTCTCTGATAATCAGTGGCTGTTAGAATATTTAGATATCGTAACACTGGGAATCTTAATGGCCAGGAAAATAGAACAATTGGTGTTATATTAAATAGTGCTGACAAAGTGAAACTGCGCTGCAGCATCAAATCAGTGGATGTCACAGTTGGTCAGTCCTGCAAATACCCTGGCTTGTGTATTCACTTATTTATTTATTAACCTTGTCATTTGATTTCCCCTGTTGTTTTTATGAGCATGTTGTTTGTGTCAGTTTTCTTAAGTTGACTGAAAAGTATTATAATTATGATATATTGTAATAATGTAGTATGTGACCTATGGAAATTAGGGAGATGTGCCGGCCTAAAGAATCACAATCATTGACCAACATTTCCTACTGGTGCCCTTGGCAGCATGTCCCCCCATTTAAAAAAAAGAAAAACATAGCTACAGCTTGTGTATATATATATATATTTATATGTATACAGGGAGGGGAAGCAAAATTTACAATATTTTGAGGCAGGGATTGAAAGACAGTGTATGACCAATTACTTTATTGAAAGTCATGAGAATTTATTTGCCACAAGAAAATTTACATATTAGAAAATGTTTTTATTCTATGTGTCCTCCTTCTTTCTCAATAACTGCCTTCACACGCTTCCTGAAACTTGTGCAAGTGTTCCTCAAATATTCGGGTGACAACTTCTCCCATTCTTCTTTAATAGTATCTTTAAGAAAGTCGACATTGCTGTGTGATGTTCTATTGGTAGCATGTTCTAAAACGCCCCAAATAGCAGAATCCAGAGGGTTTAGATCTGGGCTAGAAGGCGGCCATAAACATGATTCCCAAAAATTGCTAAAGTTGGATTTGTTGCTGTTGTCAACAAGTGTTTTGGTGTTCTTGTGTAAGATTTTAACTTCAAATCATATTTTACTGCATTTCTAACGGTCTTGTTGTCTACCTCAAGTTCAGTTGCCATTTTTCTCATGGATTTGGTTGGATCCTTTAGGATTTTGGATGAGAGCTTTAATAAAAGCTTTGGTACGTTTTTTGTTGCTTCCTCCACTTCCAGACTTTCTCGTAATAGTTTTGCTCATAGTCATTCTCTTCTTTCCATTATAAACAGTCTTTATGGACACTCCAAGTATTCTTGAAATCTCCTTTGGTGTGACGAGTGCATTCAGCAAATCACACACTCTTTGACGTTTGCTTTCCTGATTACTCATATGGGCAAAAGTTACTGAAAAGGTATGGATAATAGTGTTAGGTATGATTATGACATCAATATATGTTTGGTTTCAAAACAATTGACGTAGTGCCTGCTGAGAAAAACAACTAAATGTTCATTGTAAATTTTGCTTCCCCACCCTGTATATATATATATATATATATATATATATATATATATATATATATATATATATATATATATATATATATATATATATATATGATATGGTTCCTATAAATCTGCTGGTATTTTTGTTTTGATTAAAGTAATGTTTACTAGCGTGTTATTAAATATTTTGAATGATAATAAATCTATATTATAATAATTGTAGTTATTATACATAGTAATGCAATACCTTTACTGTATCCCATTGTTTCTAATTTTAAATTATGTGGAATGCAATGGAATTTAATACCATAACTGAGTCCAACCTTATTAATTAAAACAGAGGAATAGCCAGCATATTAATCCATATTGTCGATATTGTGATGGAATTTGTTGTAATTCACTTGTTTAAGCAGCAGAAATGCTATAGTGAAAGAGCTGAGAAAATGTTGGTGCAAGACGTTTTCATGTTTTATGTGAAATATGTTCTCAGGAGCTAGTGATTTAAGGTTGTTTGTTCAAGCCTGGACCCTCCAACCTGAGTTTTGAGTAGGGCTAAGCATTCATTCACCAGACAGAAAAATGCTATCTCATAGAAAGAAAGGTTGGAAACATCTGGTTATATAGCCAAGACATTATGTTCCGTGACTTTTATGTTGTAGTTTGCAGTTAAAACTTCTACAGCAAAATAAAAAAAGAAAAATAATTAATTTTTCATTAATTTTGGCTCAGAGCAGGAGTATCTTTTTTTGCATTTATCTGAGGTCATCATTAGGTACATCCTGGGGGAAAATAAGTCGAAATTTCTCTTTTATTATTGGGTCTAAAAAGCTGTCACAGTGCCAGGTACGAAAATGTAGCCAGTTTCATAGAAGCACCCAATTAAGTATGGCCTGCTGCTTTTACTGTCATGATACTTTATTTGTGGTATTTTTTGTCATTTAGCTGCTGTCACTGTGTCCTCCCTTTTGTACCTGCATTAGTTGCTAACTCACTTTTATTATTATTATTATTATTATTATTATTATTATTATTATTATTATTATTATTATTATTTTACTGTTGTGTTTTTGGCGTTCTGTGGGCAGAACACCCTGACATATGGCTCCTGAATCCCTTTTCATGTCCTATATGCTTAGTGTGTTATGCTTCTACCTCTCTGCTACTTTAGATGTTGGTACATGTTGATGATGATACTGTTCTGTTACTCACACAGGTACATACATGTTAGAATGCTGCTGTAACATAGGTAGGTGACGGTGTTTGCCATTAAGGGTGGGTTTTCTGCTGACACTTCTCCTACTATGTGTAGAATCCACTCCTTATTAATTCTGTTTTGGATGCATGTATGATTTACTCTGATCTCATCCTAGTCATCGCCTTAGTCAGCCCCCTGAAAAGCTGTTATCATTTCACTTCTAAACTGAGACGGCATTGGTGCAATAGTTTGGATATCTTATAATGTGCACAAATTCAGCATCTCCTTTTTATTCTATTTCGGCTAAAATTTGCTTGGAGGTCTTATTTCTGTCTTTGTGCATAAGAAATCAATATAAGTGAATCCCCAAAGGAACTCTGTGTTGGTAAATCCAACTTATGCAAATTGACTGGATTTCAGTTCTGTTGCAACATGTTGATGTTCATATGAACTATGTTTTCAGCTCAAAAATGTCCAGTTTCATCACAATTAATGCTATATTTTCATGTCACAAATGGCCAAGTTATATTTGAACTGAATTTACCTGAAAAACTAATATTCTATTCTTTTAGATTCCCCAGTTTTTCTTACCAGATTCTCTCCTACATATCATATGTTTTATTTTTACAGGTTCAATCTGGAGTATGGTGCTGATCCATCCTGCTTATGTTACACCAATACATACATTAAGAATGTCACACGTCACTTTTTAAATCAACAGTTTTCTAATAATAAGTATTTTTATAAAGAAATAACAATTCTATATTGTTATTTCCTCTTTAGTCTGATGATAAACTATACAATAAATAATTCTGATCCTAGTTTTTGCACAGGGATCATTAGTGTAAACGCTGACATGGCTGCCGAGCATCAGTATGATGGGATCTGGAACAACCATGTCACATCCGTCCACTGACGCATTTTGTGTTTTTGTGTCAGCTGTTATTGTTTTAGATCCACAATACTAACATTTATGAAAAACAGGAGAATTAGCAATAGTAAGTATATAAGTGTATTACTAATAAAGTACTGGTACTGACCAGAGCATCATGGGTAATGTCACGTCCGTCCACCAGCATAAATTTTCACATACACGTGCTATTCAAAATCCAATATTTCTGAAAATAGAGCTTCCACTGTCAAATAATATCAGTAGTCTGTGCACAAATGGATTAGCATTATTTCAACACAGTTCTGTGCATTTCTTACAACTTTTTTTTTTTTTTTTGACAAAAATGGCCACTCATTCGACCCCCTAAGTAAATTTTAGCTGATTTATTCTGTATGTTGTGTGCTTGTGTTATATGGACTTGTGTCTGCAATAAAGTTTTATCATTATTATGATGATGATGATTATTATTATTATTATTATTATTTTTCGTACATGACTGAATGAAGATGTGCATAAGTTCCGCCAGTTGGAAAGGTCCTATATTTGAGGGAAATCATGCAGCAGCATTGGTTCAGTGTAGGATATTGCTTCCACCCTGTTATCTGGAGGAGTTCAATATCCAGTCTGTGAGCTGTCATTGCGTACATTTATTTTTTGGGGGGTGTATGAGTTGCACTTCACTGGCTGAATCAGAGGCTGAGAGCTTGTGCTATAGGCAACAAATCATTCAGGCAAGTGCTTCACTTTAGATGCTGTCAACTATAGCTCGACTGTCCATAGATACCACCACCGGCCCACTAAAAGCTGTTAGCATCTGCACATTTATTTAAAGCAAACAGAGTGTGATCAGCTCCTCAGAATGGGGGCTAGCATTCAATGCTAATAGCAACATTGTTGTTGTTTCAATTCAGTCCAGCATATTTCTACAACTCTCCTTTGGGGGCTCGTTCTTTACCCGCAAATAATCATTACTAGCAATTTACACATAGGGAACAGCACAGTGTTTTTCAACCTTGGGGTTCGGGACCCCACATGGGGTCACCTAGAATTCAAATGGGGTCGCCTGAAATTTCTCGTAATGGAAAAGAAAGTAAAAAAAACAAAAAAACAAAAAACACCTTACTAATAAAAAAAATATATGATGAGTTGACAGAGACAATCATAATCCATAAAAGACATGACAAACTGCGAAGCTGAAACTGCAGCACTGTGGTTCTGTTTATCTGTCAAATGTTCATTGTGGTCAGTTTCAGATGCTGCAGCTCTTTCATAATTCATAGTTTGAGTTCTTGTTTGTTCAGTATTAATTGTCAGCCTTGTAAATCCAAGCTGGACTGACTGTACATATCCTGACCAAGGAAAATAAAATTCTCCCTTTGTGCAGTAATCTACACCTGGATTTACTGCCTCCGTCCATAATAATATACATTATATAAACTAAGTGTTGCCTAAAATTAACATTTATTTGTAACATAGTATAGCAAACTATTACATGATCAAAAACAAATTAATTTTAGAAAAAAAAAAGTATCTGTTTTGAATGTCTGGGGTTGCTAGAAATTTGTGATGTTAGAATGGGGTCACAAACCAAAAAAGGTTGGGAACCACTGGAATAGCAAGTTCCACTCATTGCCTGATCAGCATCCATTGGTTGGATCCGCTGTTCCACAGTCTGTAACATCAGTTGACTCCATCCATGTGCTCAGCGCAGACTCTATCCAATATTGGCCCTGGTTTTTCTACCAGTTTTCATTTTATACTTCTAATTTATTATGTATACTTGCTCTTGTATTGTATATTTATTCTTATATCAGTCCCTCCAGAAAACCACAAATATGCAATCATGTAATTCAGTGCATAATCAAGCAAGTATTCATTCATTTTCTGAAGCCGCTTTATCCTCACTAGGGTCACGGGGGTCGCCGGAGCTACTTATAGGTGAAGGCGGGGTCACTCTGGACATGTCGCCAGTTCATTGCAGGGCTGAACATATAGAGACAAACAATCACTGTTGCATTCACACTGAGTAACCTATAAGTGCATGTGTTTGGATGGTGGGAGGAAGTCGGAGTACCTGGAGAGAACCCACACAGACATGAGGAGAACATGCAAACTGCACACAGAAAGGTCCCACCCCCATCAACTGGTGTTGGAATCAAACCCAGGACCTTCTTGCTGTGGGGCACGAATGCTAACCACTGCACCACCATGTCACCCCTAATCAAGCAAATAGCACAGATTATGCCAGGGTATGCATTTTTTCAAAAAGGGCGCATATTCACTGCAGTTATAACATATTTTAAAAAAATATGCAAAATATGCAGGGCTCACATGGTTTCATAATCCCCACATTTTTCCGCATAAAGTTAAAAAAATATTGCATTGTAATTTGACACGGGTAGTGATGTAATATGTGACGTGCAACATCATCCGCAGAAGGTAAAACAAAATCTTGCAAAATGATAACAATGCAGCTCATTTGCCGACAAAAATATTTGCAAAAGACAGAGCAAACCAGTACCCGATGTCTGACACTAAAGTGCGTTGATAGTATTTTACAGCCTATGCACCTGTACATTGAAATATAAGAGAAAATCGACGCTGGAGCCACTTTTCCAGTGCGAATTGTTTGAAAATAGTTTCTGCTGAAATGATAATAATGTTACATGAACATAAAAGCTCTAATAGCCTTGAAACTGATGGTCTGTTCGACCTCACTTTTGTGAAGTAGGAAGCAGTTATTTTATTTTTAGCACTTATGACTCAGGAATGAGCCATGCTTTGAAAATAAATAAGAACTCAAACAGAACCAGCCCTTTCTGTGACGTAGTGTATGTTTACTTCTGTATGTTTGCTTATCGTAGGATGTAATTAGACATTTTTTATTTAGTAGTAGCCTAAATAGAACAGGGTGTGGGAGAAGGATAATTTTTACCTCTGCCAGGAGGTATTGTGATCACTTTGCTTTGTGTGTTTGCATGTTTGCTGCATGTTTGTTTGTTTTGTTAGCAAGATAACTCAAAAAGTTATGGACAGATTTTCATGAAATTTCCAGGAAATGTTGATACTGGCACAAGGAAGAAATGATTACATTTTGGTGGTGATCGGGGGGGGCTACAGATCTGTCTTGGCAGAGGTCTGCACTCTCTGAGGGCTTTTCTTGTTTTCATTGTCGTTGCATGTTTTTCCAGTTCCCGCATATTTTCGCAACTTGCAAAATCACACAATTTCACCACATAAAATCACATAAAAACCTCACATATTCTATCGGATAATCAAAGATCTTTGCTCACATTTTTGTGGAGGGACTGTTATATTGTTTTATTATTACTGTTTGTCCTGGAGCTGCTGCACGACAATGGCATAGTTTCAATAAAATAAATCTATCTGTCTGTCTGTCTATCTATCTATCTATCTATCTATCTATCTATCTATCTATCTATCTATCTATGAGATTCAGGTCTTGTGTCAAGTTGTTAAGTTTTTGAAAGTGTCTGAGGTTATTCATCTGCCACCGAAAACTTACTCTGATTCACACTTGTAAATTTCCTTTGCAATAAAAGTTATATTTTTCAGATTACTTTGTCAAAGGACGGGTTGTGTCTGTCATTGAAACACTGGTTTTACAGATGTAGTGAATAAACAGTCTGATCCCAACCATGAATATGCATGGACACAACCTTAAATGTGCATTAACAGTACCTGCAATAATAATAATTTTATTTATTGAGCACTCATAAACAACAACTGACAATGTTCTTTGACAGACAAGGAAGAAACAAGAAGCTCTGGGAAAATACAAAAACAAAAAGCCCCACAGCGCTAAGCCAAACAATAACCAGGCAGAGTTTAAAGTATAAATACAAAGCTGGCACAAGACGAGAAAGAATACACAGCGGGAGACGTTAAAACAGAATGGAAAGGATGAGAGACAGCAAAGTGTAAAATAATAACATATCTACCTACCCACCAAATAACATTATAATGTAGTACAGCTGAAAGTGGTCCTGACTGAAATCATTTCTTGGGGGTCCCCATGAAGCCCAGCAGTGTTGTATAAAGTACTGGAGAGTCCCACTTAAGTAGAAGTACAGGTACCATACCCAAAAAATACTGTAGTAGAAGTTCAAGTCACCAACTGAAATGCTACTCAAGTTAAAGTCTTTAAGTATTTAGTACAGTGTTTTTCAACCGTGGGGTCACCTGGAATTTCTAGTAATTGATTAACCCTTTCATGCATAGCGGTCACTCCACTGGACAGTTCTTCTCCAGCTGTTCTCTTGTATATTCATGGATTTTGTTGTTTTAGTTCCATATCAGCCAACACAGTGGACGCTTATGCACCATCCCATACACTGACATTCATACAATTACTGTAACTTTGCTGCTCATGATAAACCTGATCTGCACTAACATGTTTGAGTGTAAATCAGTTGCTAATTATTATTAGACTGTAATTAACAGTTTTCTGAAACAAACATTTTTCTTTTTTCTTTCTTTCTTTTTTTTTTTTTTGCATGTTCTCCTGAGACCCAGTAATGTATTTTGTCCTCTATAGGGGACAAAAGTTTGACAGTTTTACCTTAAAAATGCTATCCATTACAAAGGACATTCCATTAAAAAAATCAATCAATAAATACAAATTATTTTTAAAAATGTATCTGAAAAAACTGTTGCATTATGCAGTTTTCAATCATGACAATATTTTAATGTAAAAAAGCTAAAACTGTTAAATTCCTGGGTCTCAGGAGGATAATATCTCCATGAAATGAGTAATAATTAATATTAGAGTGTGATAAAATGTGAGGAAATATTAGCGATTTAGCAATTAGCGGCATTAAAAATGTTTTGATTTCATAGTTTTCACACAGTATATGACTTTCTGATGATGAGTTTTAAATACATGTTTCTTTGTTTCAAAAATTAAATGTATGGTGTCCAGCTGAGTGGACGTTTTTGTGACTCCACGAAAAAAAGGTTCATAAAAAAAAAAAAAAAATCATTTGCATTGTTTTTTTCATGTCTAAAGAGGAATAAAAACACTCAAGAAAAAAATATTGATGAAGGTTCTTATAATTCATGCATGAAAGGGTTAAAAAAAAAAAGCACTAATACAAAATATATGATGAGTTGACAGAGACAATCATAATCCATAAAAGACATGACAAACTGTGAAGCTGAAACTGCAGCACTGTGGTTCTGTTTATCTGTCAAATGTTCATTGTGGTCAGTTTCAGATGCTGCAGCTCTTTCATAATTCATAGTTTGAGTTCTTGTTTGTTCAGTATTAATTGTCAGCCTTGTAAATCCAAGCTGGACTGACTGTACATATCCTGACCAAGGAAAATAAAATTCTCCCTTTGTGCAGTAATGTACACCTGGCTTTTCTGCCTCTGTCCATAATAATATACATTATATAGAGTAAATGTGTCTAAAATTAACATTTATTTGCATCATAGTATAGCAAACTATTACATGATCAAAAACAAATTAATTTTAGCTAAATAAAAAAGGTCTCCATATTGAATGTCTAGCGTCGCCAGAAAGAATTTTTTTTTTATGAATTTTCCAAAATTGCTCAATGATGACAGATAGGAAAATTATAGATTTCGTGACCTTGCTGTGACCTTGAACTTTGGCCTACTTGGCCCAAAATTTAATGGGTTGGTCCCAGGGCCTAGGCCTATCTGTGGGGACAATTTGGTAAAGATGGTTGGAATAGTTTTCCTGTAAAGTTGCAAACAAACAAACAAACAAACAAACAAACAAACGCATAAAGCAAAGTGATCACAACACCTCCTGGTGGAAGTAACTAGAAAAGCACTCGGACAGCGCTGACCTGCACAAAAGCAGATCAGTCCCCCCCCCCTTCACCCCTCCCCTGATCACCACCAGAATTTAATCATTTGTTCCTTGTGCCAGTATCAACATTTCTTGAAAATTTCATCAAAATCCGTCCATAACTTTTTGAGTTATCTTGCTAACAGACAGACAAACCCTGATGAAAACATAACTTCCTCGGTGAAGGTAAAGATGGTTCTTAATGCACATAATGGAAAGACTTAGGAATAATATACATCTCAAATCAGTGGATTCAGTGTGAATTATGTGCACCAAGCTATAGATAGGAAACTATAAGTGCCTCTAATTCCACTGATGTGTTGCTAAGGACACATGTCATCAGGCAGCTGTACATGGGTACAGTATTTAAGAGCACACATACACTGCAGCGGTGCAGGGAGTGGATGAGAATACAGAGTTGGAAAAAAACAGTCTGTTGTCTTTTTCTTCCTTTTTCACAGCTCACAGAGGAGCTGTGCATTACAACAGAATGACAGCATGTGATGGGGGGGGTGGGGGCGGGGGGGGGCTGTAATCATGGCGTGGTCACTCCCTTCTTCCATTTGTCACACATCTATAGTATTTCAGCAGTTTGCTCACAGCACAGTGGCCAAGCTGTTCCCTAAATCGAAAAGAAGGATTTTCCGTGTCTTGGCAAAAGGGTGAGGGTGGGGGTGGTTGGAAGTCGACAGAAAAGGACTGTGTAAGTGTCGTTCCAGTATATTCTGCGTTGTGATCTATTGAGCTTTTAGTGTTCTTAATCTCTATCTTTTATAATACCCCTCTATAATGTAAAACTCTTTATGAGTAACTGAGTTTCTAAAGCGCAGTACATATAACATGCATTGCATTATAGGACTAAATGGAACATATGAGCTATTTGCATGAAGCAAAGCAGATCATTCTGTCTAGATCACAAGTAAAACATGTAGCGTAGCGACTGAATCCACGTAAAGTGTTTGAAAGCAAAATGTAAGCATAAGTAGCAGCTGTTCATACAACCTCTCTGTGAAACCAGATTACATAACAGCAATTCACTGCCGCTTAAATCACCTATTTATTGAGAATAGCTCCGTTTACTTGTTTGGATTTGCAGAATATTCTGTGTGTTCTGTGTACGAATGTTCCATACATACAGAGTGTAGTTTTCAGCTTTGAATAGGGTTAGGGTTAAACACTTAAATGGGAATTTATTTCACTATTTTTAAGTTAAATAGCACGACAAGTTTACATCGAGTGAATGATGTGATCTGATATGAGGTCTGCTCCTCCGTACAATGACGTGTTCAGTCAAGGAGTTGTATTTCTATTATGATGATCGTATACATTTACAGCATTTCTGTGATTTGTCCTCGCCCTTTTTTGAGTGTAGTCATTTATAGATGGTTATCACATTCAGTTACTCGTAGATCACATTCAGAGTCACCAGGTTTTTTCCACGCAGGGAATTTCGTCCTATATGTAAGTATTTGAATTAAAAAGGAAAAGACTACAGATACAGAGTAAAAATAACATACAGATAAAAGGTGATGGTGCCCTGAAAGTGCAGGACACCAGCTAGAACCTAAAGTAAGCCCTTAAACTCAGAAATGGATGATAAGAAAGTACAGACCATTAAAAATGATGGACTTACACACAGGAGACCAGGGTTTGGGTACTGCAGCATACTGTCTTTCATTTTATGTTTTCTCTTGTTTATCTTGCGTTGGCAATTCCCTTGTTCCTTTTTGAAACCCTAGGAAAATGCCTAAACCACCCCAAATTCTAAACCATTGCATCGTGTAGACATACGTCATGTATGTGCAGACAGAATAACCTTTATTGTCATTGTCTGTACAATGAAATTAAGAGTGCTACTGTAGTCAGTGCAACAATATTAATAAAACACCAGTACTACAGAAATAAGAATAGTGAGGATAAAATTACAAAAACTAAAAACAAGAGAAGAAAATAGGACGGAAATGTGACAATTTTACAAAGTAACATAAGAATAGAGCTAAGTAGAATAAAAAAATACAAATGAACAAAATGTTAATACAGAGAATTTATAGTATTAACAGAATGTGACAGTGTGTTTCAGTCATATATGCCTTTCAAAACAACAGAAGAAGAGAAGAATAATACAATTTGACTCAGGCAGAAGGAAAGCTTTTTAATGCCATCTACAGTTTAAGCTACACAATACTATACCAGACTATACCAGACTATACTTTTATTTATTTATTTATTTACATACTGTACATCCATATATACTGGCTACCCACAGCTGCCCGCATCAAATTCAAATCATTAATGTTAGCCAACAACAAAATTCTCAGTGGGTCTGCTCCTACCTACTTAGGTGCACTGATAAAAGCTTATGTCGCCCCACAACCACTCCGCTCGTCTAGGGAATGTTGTCTGGCGGTCCCCAGTCCTCGCACAAGACAATCCAGACTCTATTCATGGGTCGTTCCATGATGGTAGCACTTTCAAACATTCCATTTTAAATGTATTATTATGTTTATTCTGTTGTTTTACTTGGTATTTTTATTTCACTGTTTTCATTGTACAGCTGTTTTTATGTCTTCTTAATCTATTCTTGTATTTTTAGTCTATCATTTTGCTTTTTAATCTTCTGTACGACACTGTTTTTAATTGTACAGCTGCTTTATGTCTTTAATCTATTCTTGTATTTTATTTTTTATTATTTATTTTTTTTAATTTTGGTTTTCCCCTGTAAGTCGCTTTGGAAAAACGCGTCTGCCAAATGCAGAAAAATGTAAATGTAAAAATATATATATATATATTTTTGCAATTACTGCCATAATTCAAATATAGATATATATAATGCTTTCTTGAACGTAACAAAGGAAGTGCATTGCTTAAGTTTTAAATTAGCACTATTCCACAGTTGAACCCCTTTAAAATAAATAGATCTTCTTGCAACTTCTTAGCTTTTTGTAACATACATTTGCGTCCATCTCTCAACTCATATGTACTTTCAGACACTGTTAAAAACTTTTGCACACAACCTGGTACTGTTTTTCTTTTTGTTGCTTTAAACATGATTTGCAGTGTTCTATAATAAACCATGTCTCTAAACTTCAAAACATGAGAATTTACAAATAATGGATTAATGTAATTATAATATCCGACTTTATTTATGATAGGTAGGTTTTTGTTGTAAAACAATTTTATCAGTTGTGGTTTTTATAAGTTGATCCCCATAATTCAACACAGTACGTTAAAGATCCACGTTTGTAGATCCACTGTGATCTGTAAGTTGTAATTTACATGTGTAAATGATAAACTGAGACATAATGTTAAAATTGCACTTAGTTTCAATTCAATCTCGAGTGGGCAGGACCAGTAAAATAATATCATAATAACATATTAAAAATGACAATTACAATTTTTTCTCTTTATAAATATGAATATTTTCATGTATTTACACTAAAACAAAGAATAATTTTGGCAAAAAAATGTGAATCACCTCAACAAATACGAACAACCTGAAATGTCTTAAGAGAAGTAAGTACAATTTTAACAATATTCTGCCTGTTATTGAATGTTTTGTGCATTTGTAGATCCACTGTGATCTGTACGTTATAATGTACATGTGTAAATGATAAACTGACCCATTATATTGTTAAAATTACACTGATTTTTTTTCAGTTTGTTCATGTTATTCACATCTTTTGAAAGGACAGTCTGTAGATGTAAACCTGTTCATAATATAAATTTAATTTTTTCGCTCTAAAACATTGAGAAAAGTTTGGAGTTGATATTATTTACATATTATTATGTTATTATTTTACTGGTTCAGCCCACTGCACATCATATTTAGCTGAATGTGGAACTGAACTAAAATGAGTTTGACACCCGTGAGCTAGACATTTATCTCAGTAGAGGATGGAGACAAAATTCTGAATTGACTGATAAATTTTAGGCCATATCGTACCAAGGGAATGCTAATATCCCAACAGGCCTACAGCATGTGCACATGTAAACTATAAGGTTAATGCTGTGTTCCACAAAAGGCCTGTTTTTGCATTAAAAATGTAAAAACCAAAGAGAAAATCACACTAATCGGCTTTTTCATTCGGTAATTTTGAGATTTTGTTGCCCAAGGCTTGCCTCTTCCCTAGATATTATTTTGACTACAGTGCATTTTGCATGTTTTTTTTTGTGTGTTTTTGTTGTAAAACAGTTTTATCAGTTGTGGTTTTTATAAGTAGATCCCCATAATTCAACACAGTAAGTTAAATAAAGAAATATCATTGAGCAGTAAATTAATAAATTTGTGATTTAGCATGTTTCTGCTTTGTACAGGATTGCTATTGATTTTGAGATTTTCCCTTTTTCAACATGTTTTTTTCCAGTTAAGTTTGTGATCAGTCACAACCCAGAGGAATTTGTACATCTATTAACAATATTAACATTATGTATTATCAATGAATAATAGTAAGTGTATCTTTGTAACAGCATGTATAACTATGAACCATGTGAACCAATATACTGTATGATGAAGAAAAAACAACACACTAATGTAGTAGTTTTACTGTAAAAACATGCAAAATGCACTGTAGTCAAAATAATATCTAGGGAAGAGGCAAGCCTTCTCAAAATTACCGAATAAAAAAGCTGATTAGTGTGATTTTCTCTTTGGTTTTTACATTTTTAATGCAAAAACAGGCCTTTTGTGGAACACAGCATTGACCTTATAGTTTACATGTGCACATGCTGTAGGCCTGTTGGGATATTAGCATTCCCTTGGTACGATATGGCCCAAAATTTATCAGTCAACTCAGATTTTTGTCTCCATCCTCTACTGAGATAAATGTCTAGCTCAGGGGTGTCAAACTCATTTTAGTTCAGTTCCACATTCAGCTAAATTTGATCTGCAGTGGGCTGAACCAGTAAAATAGTAACATAATAATATATAAATAACATCAACTCCAAACTTTTCTCAGTGTTTTAGAGTGAAAAAAGTAAATTTATATTATGAACAGGTTTACATCTACAAACTACCCTTTCAAAAGATGTGAATAACATGAACATACTGAAAAAAATCAGTGTAATTTTAACAATATAATGGGTCAGTTTATCATTTACACATGTACATTATAACGTACAGATCACAGTGGATTTACAAACACACAAAACATTGAGTAACAGGCAGAATATTGTTAAAATTGTACTTATTTATATATTTATTCTATACTATACATATTTATTCTATGCATAATCAAACATTTTAATGTGCGCTGCTTTTATTTTTATTTTTATTTTATTGTATTTCTCATCTTATTTCTTGCACTTCAAAAATTCTATGCATAATCAAATATTTTAATGTGCTTTGTTTTTATATTTATATTTATTTTATTGTATTTCTCTCAAATTTAATTTTCTCTTGATGTATAATCAAATCTTAATGTATTTTAATATTGTATTTTTTCAATCAGTGTGAAGCACTTTGGGCTACAATTTCTGTATGAAAGGTGCTATACAAATAAAGTTTATTATTATTATTATTATTATTATTATTATTATTATTATTATTATTATTATTATTATTATTTCTCTTAAGACATTCCAGGTTGTTCATATTTGTTCATTTTTTTTGGCAAAATTATACTTTGTTTTTGTGTAAATACATGAAAATATTCACATTTACAAAGAGTAAAAAGTTGGAGTTGTCATTTTTAATATGTTACTTTGATATTATTTTACTGGTCCTGCCCACTTGAGACTGAATTGAAACTAGGTGCAATTTTAACAATATTCTGTCTCAGTTTATCATTTAAACATGTAAATTACAACTTACAGATCACAATGGATCTACAAATACACAAAACATTTAATAACAGGCAGAATATTGTTAAAATTACACTTCAGGCATTTCAAAATGTTTATATTTGTTGAGGTTATTTGTGTTTTTGTGAAATGTTAGTTCGTTTTAGTGTAAATACAGTAAAATGACATGAAAATATTTACATTTACAAACAGAACAATTTGGAGTTGTCATTATTTATATGTTATTATGATCGTATTTTACTGGTCTGACCCACTTGAGATTGAATTGGTCTGAATGTGGAACCTGAACTAAAAGGATTGTTAGTATCTTTAGTGTAAGTTTTGCATTTCACAAATTCATCCCAACTGGACCCTTTGGCGGGCTGGATTTGGCCCCCGGGCCGCATGTTTGACACCTGTGGTCTAGCTGTTCCATTTAGAGCTACATCATGATCAGACGTGTGTGTCGTGCTGTTTTGAGCTTCGTAGGTAACTTTGAAGGTACATTTTAGGATGTTTTAACAGTGCATTTGTTCAGCAGCGTTCCTGTTCTGGCGTCTTATCAGCATGCAATGAGGACGCCGCTGTCTATTACATAAAGGAAGTGAGTTGACTAAATTATATAGTGTTTTGATGTTATGTCAGCAAGAGCAGACATAGGACGCGGCCTTTGCAGTGATTTCTGATGGAATGACAAATTAGCCATATTTGCAGTAACAGGCCCAAATTTATCACTTTGTGCTTTTTTTTTTTTTTTTTTTTTTTTTCATGCCGCTTATTGCGACTTTACAAACTGCTTTTACTATGTTGGTCTTGATTCCGATGGCAGTTTAATTAAGATGAATGTGGGTGATAACATTAAAGGATCATTAGAGGCGGTATTTGGCATGACAGGCGATGGAGTCGGTTTTTGAAGGACAGAGAGCGATGAAGTGAGGGAAGCCGACTGAAGCTTTAGGGATCATTTTGTGCCTTTAATAATATCAGACGAAGAGGTGACAGGACTTTTCGAAAAATGCCAGTGTCATGGTCAGGGCTCCTCATCAGTCTTCTACTCAATACATTCTATACCACTTATGGAATTCCTCAATAAATGGATTATAATGAGGTTTTTACCGTATAAAGACCCAAACCAGTGTCCTGCACAGGTCCACTTTTCCAAACCCGCACCCGCCTATACCCGCAAAGCTGATTACCACAACCCGACCCGCTACCCGCGTTTTTTTCCACGTCCAATCCGCACCGTCTGTACCCATGTACATTAGACCCACAACCCGACCCAACCCATGATTAAACATATTGTCTACACCGTAACTCACTTTTAAGGGCTATATTTTTGGCTAAAACATATGCCATCACTAAATGTCTAATATATTAGACATATGTCGAGGCCCAAAACGGAATCTGGCCCGATTCAGAATTGGGCCAGCCCAGAATGGAATTCTATTCTAGGCCGGCCTAGAATGGAATCCTGCTGCTATAATGTTATTTTTATACTATGTTTAATGCAAATGATCTAAATTATTACAAAAATCAATACATGGAATTTGCAAATATGTGAAAAAAAATGAAACAAACAACATTTTAATTGTAAACTATAATACACTTTATTTACAAATAGAGCCTAGTGGTACTCCCCACCAATATCTGGTACAGTGAAATCGACTGAAATTGACAATAGTTACTCAAGGTATGTAAGACTGAAAATGTAAAATTATGACAAATTATGGAATTATGGATCATTTGCATTAAACATGGTATAAAAATAACATTATAGCAGCAGGATTCCATTCTAGGCCGGCCTAGAATAGAATTCCATTCTGGGCCGGCCCGATTCTGAATTGGGCTAGATTCCGTTTTGGGCCTCGACATATACATCGCTCACAAACACGAGCAAGCACTCACTTGGCAGTAAAAGCATTTTTAAAAATGCCCAAGAGGCGATACACAGTCCAAAAGTGCAAAAGAAAAATTTCAGATGACACCAGTCCATTTTCTGTGACCCAACCCACCTAGCACCTAGCACAAGGGGTTCAGCCCATAGTTTGAAGATCAGTTTACAAGGATTATTAAAGTGATGTGAAGTGGAATGTCGGGATCCATTTTCCCTGCTTGGGGTGAAGGTAAAGTTGCAAATTTGGCACTGGAAAAGCACCTCTGCCAAGGCCGATCAGTCCCCCCTCACACCCCCAATCACCACCAAAATTTAATCATTTGTTCCTTGTGCCAGTATCAACATTTCCTGAAATTTTCATCCAAATCCGTCCATAACTTTTTGACTTATCTTGCACACAGACAGACAAACAGACAGACAAACAAACCAACGCCGGCAAAAACATAACCCCCTTGGCGGAGTTAATAAATGGCACCTAAAAGAATCTGGACTTATTCTTGGAGCTTCCAACAAAAGAACACGTTTACACCCCTTAGCCCTCCCCATTACCCCTACCCCTTGGCCTTTGCATTTGGCACTACCCCTTGAAACCGAGCTGCAAAGGGTAGGGGTCGAAACATTCCCCTATGAAATGGGACAACCCTTCCAAACCTGTTACGTCATCAGTGGTCGTCGATGCCGCTATAAACAGATGCAACAACTTTGTTTCCAAAAGTATTCACTATGTCGTCAGCAGCTGTAACCATCTCTGTTCCATGGGGTTGGTCATCTTTTTGCCGCTGTCAAATACAAACAGCAGAAATGCGATCTGTAACACATTGAAATGGCATTTAGCGGTCGATCAAATGATTAAGTTATTTACAAAGAAAACGGGGACATTTATGTGTTTCTTTCATCACACTGCTGCACTTTTTGGCTGTGTTCACCTCAGAGGTTGCGCTAGACATTTTTTATTGTCAGTCATTTTGACGGACAGGGTCGTAAAAATTCCGTCTTAACGTATTATTATTATCTTTTAATGATAATGAGATAGATTTAGTAGTATTTAATGTTCAAAAACATCTCAGTGATGCAGCAGCTGTAGTTGCTGCTGGCTGATAAACCAATGTGATATCATGACTCGCATAATTATATACGCCACTTTTAATTGGTGTGTTATCTGTAGACATTCTAAGCTTTCCTTGTGTTTGTTCACACAGTCTCATAATCCCATGCACTGAGGGTTAGGGTTCAGGTTATGTGAACCAGAGATCTTGGCGCAAATTGACATGCCATCAAATAACACATGAAAGGTAGAAAATACGTACATATAACACACCAAATGCCATCAGAACTGGCGTATTCCTTGCCTCTCCGTCATCCTTCACTGCATCAGTCCCTCTTTTTTCACCGTGTTTATCAATGCCATCACATTTACTGGGCTTTAAAATAACTAAGGAGACTCGGCTGTCTTCACAGTTTGCACTAGCAAAGTAGCATCTAATTTTGGCTAAAGTCAGCAAAACAACGACACAAGACTTGACACTGACTGATTAATATGCACACTCACTATCAACTGGACAGGTCTACTACAGGTGAACTAACAGTGAGTCATGTGACGGAAGTACCGCTGTTGTATTCAGTGTAGTTGTGAACAGTGGTGCTGTTGGTTCTATACAGGTAGGATGCTGTTATGGACTGTTTGATGCAGTGGCGGCTGCTCGTCTTTCAGACAGGGGAAGCTCATTGTCGGCTTACATCAAAACAAAACAAAAAAAAGTCAAGTTATTTAAACATACATTCGGCCCTCCGTTCCTTTTTAAGAAAATGCTCAGTAACCTTATCATACCAGGTAGGCGTCTTTTCCAGGGACTGGACCAGTGTCCTCTCTGCTTAGATTGCCTTGGCCCAGTGTGTTGTGGGTGTCAGACTTCAGCCTTTTTAAACTACAGATGCTCCTTTCACTGCGACCTAGCCAACAGTATGATTGATTTAACTATCTACAAAACTATATTAAACTTGAACAAGAAATGATTAAATTATGTAACTGAAACAAGAAAACGCTGAAATTATGTTAAATTGAAACAAGGAAGTCCAATGAGTGTGTTTTATTTACAGTGCAAGAAATGAACCAGTAATTTCGTAGTGGTTTCTCTGATTTCACAGCAGAATGTGTGACGGTATTAAACTGAACTGTGTCAGTGAAGGAGCAGATCTGAAAACAGCTGTCAATCAAACGGGATTCAGCCTTTCGACTGATCCTCCAATCAGCACGTGGGATTCTGGCGTCCAGCCCGGCCGAGCTCCGCCCAGGGCCGGACTGAGACTCATTTTCAGCCCTGGAGTTTCATACCTCAGACCGGCCCACTTTAGATCACGACCGATTATTATTAAAATCATGCAATTCTAACCTTACATGTTAGGTCTACACACTGTTCTGCAAAGCCTCTAATTCAGTGTATTTTCTAAAATATTTCCAATTCAGCGCAAGTAAAGGTTGCTTCACAATGTGGATTTATTTCAACAGTGAGTGCACATTGACATCTCCAACATTATTATTCCTCACAACACAACAATAACAGAATCTATATTTTTTTTCTTGTAAGTGTTAACATTTTTCAAACCTTTAAAATGTTTGAAATGAAATTAAAGTATAAAAATATTAAAAATTTAAAAAATAAATAAATAAATTAAGCTTGCTGCACTTTCTAATAACTATTATTTTGGTATCCTCTGCAACAAAAGATTTCCATCACAACTTACTTGCGGTTTGTTCCATCGATGCTATTGAAAACTTTTGGTACAGTGATATTAGGGGTTTGATGAGGATGATAAGAAAAAAATATGTGTATCCTGTGACTGAGGGCGAGCAAAGCAATCAAAGCTAACAACAGGCTCCTCTTCATCTGTGTCATTTGTGCCTAGTGGTTCAGGGCTGTGCTGCTGAGCTGCTCCTCTGTCATCAGCAGACTCTGCTCTCCCTTTCACTCTTCCTCCAGTTTCTCTAGACTCGCCTGCACCTGGATCACAATAAAAAATAATATCTACAGACATTTTGACTTACTGAACCAGTTCAGATCTTTACACTGGCTAAATATGCAGGCTTATTTAATATGACTTTATGCTATTGCCTTTCAGTTGTGGGCTTTGTGTATTTACTGTCTCACTTTTAATAATAAAAATTAAAATAGGTCAGGACTATGGTTTGGGTCTAGAAAGTGGTTTTAGTGGAACTAATGCTTGTTGACACAGTCTGTTCCAACAGCTCACCTTTTCCTTCCATACTGACAGGAACAATCCCCTCATCACTACTGGCTCCTGGCTCTGCTTCTGACACTAAAGCACAGTTTAAAAATGCTCATAATTGTCAGCACAAATCTTCTATTTTCAAAGCCTTGGTGTCAGTTTCATTCATGTAGTGCTGAATCCTGGAGCATCTCAGAGCACCTTTCATACTGAACAGGCCTACACCATACTCTTCATTGGAGCCTATTTCTTCTAATCCTCTTCCCTCTCTGAGCAGTCCTACCTGCCCACTCTGGACTTGTGGGCTCATGGCTGGTGTCTGCTGCTGGATCTGGTTTCTGACTCTGAGAAGCTACAAGACAAAGTTTCCCACTTTCGTGGCGTCGCATCATACTATTATTTAAATGACATAACGTTATGTTCCACGTCACAATGCCACACAATTCACTGACTCGATAATTAACTAACTTGAAAGGTGGTTTACCCGGTTCATCGTCCTTATTAGTTGTTTCCAACCAGGAAGTCGTTTTTGTGAAAAAGTTGCAGATTTTGTCACATTTGGCTGCGTTTGCTTCCAGAGCTTTCCTCTTTTTAATTCTTGCCTTCTCTACACCACCCTTGCTCTTTCTATTATCCATGTTTCAAACAGCAAACACAGCTGACCATCGACATAGCCTACAGAGCACTGATCGTAAAAGCTCCACAGCTACAGTATAGAGCTACTAACCGTATGCAAGGAGATGTTACGCCAGGTCACGGTGTGTCCGCAAAAAAAAAAACAGCAAGAAAACAAACAGTTTACTAGTAGAGGGGGTGGGGCCCAGGAACAGCAGCTGCAGATTACGTGGTCAACTCAGTGCTATGACTGAACACCGGCCCCCAAAAAATAAATAAATAAAATATTAAATACATATTTAAAGTGAACTCGCGCCCTCGCGGCCCAAATATTATACCGGCCCACCGGGAATTGTCCCGGTCCTCCCGATTAGCCAGTCCGGGCCTGGCTTCGCCCACAGCTCCATTCACCCCCAGAGACGCCCGGTGTCCGGGGGCGGGACAACATCGTGGCATTTATCCACTTACCGTCCAGTTTTGACGCAATGAAAAAAACTGTTCCACTCAGTCCCATTGAAGCCCAGAGACGCCCGCAGTCTACGGACAAATGCACTGAGCAGAGATGGAGGAGAAAACGGAGACACGGGAATGGAGGAGAAGTGAACAACATCGCGTTTGTTGATTTGTGATAAAGCTGATTCAAACGAACTCATCTTTAAGATGAACGTGTTCTAACACATTTATAGTCAATAAAATGTCAACACAACTGTACATATTTAACCATTTAATTTTCGTAATTTTAGGGGAAGCCGGGCCTCCCTTGCAGTCTATGAGAAATCACA
Source organism: Sphaeramia orbicularis (assembly GCF_902148855.1). NCBI lineage: Eukaryota > Metazoa > Chordata > Actinopteri > Kurtiformes > Apogonidae > Sphaeramia > Sphaeramia orbicularis. Next base: position 49,131,624 of record NC_043978.1, on the reverse strand, counting down.
CAGTTCACAGTGTTGTGTGAAAACTTTCTTTGGTAGATTACCCTCAGTATTTTAATCTGTCAAAATGATGGACGGCCTTCAGAATTTTCCGTTATTTAAAAAAAAAAAAATCCACCAATGATGGAATATTTTCGGTTAACGCGACCTCTGGTTCACCTCCATCTTGCCGATGATTCGAACAGAATTATGGGAGATTTCTCATACCCCTCTGTTTGTAGTGTGGTCCTGGAAAATCTCCATTTCGAGGGCCAAACAGTCCCGTCCCCCTTTGCCCTTCTCCTCCGACTCATCAAGAATCAGGACACGCCTACCTCTCCACATGAACATACAAAATGGAGGGGTAGTGGTAAAGGGGCGGGGCTAAGGGGTGAAATGGGATTGGGCCTTCATATACAGACTTTTGAGAATCTGCTGCTAAACAGAACAAAGCTGCTAAAGTAATCCTCATTGTTGCTGTCACAGTGACAATAAAGATTTACTCTATAAATACAGTTCTTCTATGCTTCTATGCATCACACACTATGGTCTGCTTGTGTGTAGATTAGAGTATTTAGACTTCCTTCAGTAGGGGTGTTGTAGTGGTGTTGGGTTGTGGTCTCCTCTCTTGGCTGGTTCAGGCCTTTTGACACCAGACTCCAGAAGTAGGGCTATTACTCCAGCATCTTTTCTCATTTGGGTGATATTAATAGCACACGGATGGTTCACACATCTGAGCCTTTACTGTATTGATTTCTGCTTCTGCGTTGACATCACTGACTTTTGTACAGTCCAGGTCTGGAAATAGTGAACAAACGACACAGCCTTCTTTTCAGGTCACATTGATTTTACTATGTCCATTCTTTTTTTCTTTTTTTTTTTCTTTCCTCCTATGTCCTGTTCATCTCTTTCCACCACTCATCCAAGCTTAGCTCCCCCAAAAACAGTCTAAAATGATGTGTACAGCACAGTAACAGGTACCGATGGGGTACGCTCACAGGTGTGTGTTTATAGATGATTTTTACTCAGCTTCGAATGCGGCTCAGCCAGTTAGAATGAACCGAAACTGTGTATTTTATACTATTTAATAGGGATGCAAATTATCGATTAATTCATTAATCATTAGTTGGTTGCCCTTACTGATCGATTAACGATTAATTGATAAGCGGCAATTTTCTTGAGAACCTGAATTTCTTTTTCAATACGGTCTATAAGAATAAAAGCTAAATACTGATTATACACTCCATGAAAAAATCATGTCATATTCCTTAATGATTGATTTATTGAACCATTGGATACAGTCAGTGTTTCCTGTGGAATTCATCTGTTAATGTGGTGGTGTGTAATGGGGGGGTGTACGCGTGTGCGTTTCGTGGGGGGGGGGTACTCGCACGCGTGCAGTACAGTCGGGGGATGTGTGCGTGTTGGTTGGTAACCACGCACGTGCGTACGTCACTTTCCGTCCTACTTCTAATACTGTGGGGGCACTGGACGGTGCAGTCTGTGCCCCCGCAGAAGTGAAAGTGAAACTTTTCACTGACTGTAGACCAGACCAACCTCCACGGAAAACGCTCCGATACCGACCCCGCATTTGTGTCCATAAAGACATTCTAACTCATCAACACCATGATCCAGTTCAATGACCGGCTATCCCAGCTGTGGCGCAGCGCGGACAAACCGGCAGCCTTCGGACAGGTGTGGACGGGCGGAAAAGGGCAATTAACCAACAATTAATAATTTAATTGAGCAAATTCTTATTGACAATTAATCGTCAGTTGATCAATTGTTTACATCCCTACTATTTAACCATCAGCAGAATCATAAATATAATACTCACACTGGTTGAATTCTTCACCTTTTCTTCAATGTCTATGAAAAAATGGCTTCTGTGAACGTAATGAATGAAAGATAATTCATGTTAAAGACCTAGAATTATTTTTGTGGTGACTCCCAGATGAGTTTTTCCCAAATTTAAACATTTCCAAAATAATTTATCCCCATATATTATAATATTATCCTCTGTATTTTGTATTTTTTAGATCTGCCTTAGCGGAGGTCTGTCAGCAGTCGGAGTGCTTTTTTAATATTGTTGATATTCTCTTGTGAGGGTCTTTGCCACCTTTTTATTCCTTTTTCTCCCCCCCTTCACTCTTTCCTTATCTTCTACCCCTTTCTTCTCCTCCCCCCTGTTCATGATGTCTGGTCCAGCGTCTAAATGTAGTTCAGTAAAACTCATAATAAAGACAGGAGATTGCAGACCTCTGCCAAAACAGATCTGCTGCCCCCCCCCCCCATCACGACCAAATTTAATCATTTCTTCTTTGTGCCAGTATCAACATTTCCTGAAAATTTCATGAAAATCCGTCAGTAACTTTTTGAGTTATCTTGCTAACAAACAAACAAACAAACAAACACACAAACACACAAACATGCAAACACACAAAGCAAAGTGATCACAATACCTCCCGGCAGAGGTAATTATAGGACAGTAACTTTCAACAGAATATTGCACTATAATTTGCTGAGGGGAATTAAAAGTGCACAGTTTTCCAACTAATATTTACCTACACATTTTTAAAACATTCATCACCACTCATTTATTTAGCAACACAATCAAAGCAATACTTTGGCTCATTATTTTCTGAAAAAATTACTCTGCACTTCAATGCAATTATTCTTCACCAAATCATCCATTGTCCTTCATATTTGGTATTTAAGTGCAACTTGTGAAGCTCTTGGATGACTTCTTTGAGTTTCCACTTTGACCTTCATTTTCAACATCAAACTGGGGTGGCAATGGCGTCATTATGATGTTCAGTGTTGGCCTTGTTTAAATTGGTGCCATTATTTTTCTTTAATTAAATATCCAGTATTTAATCCTAACTTATCTCCATTTTTATTATCTAAAGACACCACATGACCAAATCAGACATAGAGACTGTAATTATAGTTAATGGAATAACATGCTCTAAAAATGTAGATGTACACCCAAAGGATATTATCAAGACCTCAACATGAGTTGAATGTCCATACATCATCATCTTTGTAATTACAGAGCTGCTAGCCATCATGAAGCAATTCATCACTTCACACAATATGAATGTAAATGATGTTCACATGCTGAGCTAATTTGGGAGTTTATATCAAAGATGAGGGCTGTGCTCGGCATTCAGAGAGAGGACGCAGAGTGGCTCTTCTTCAAACATAACACACTTCACTCAGCGTATAATCAGCATTGTTCCAGACTCATCATCCAGAATTAAGAGTCATTCAGCTGCATGTATTGTGGTCTGTCATAAAGCATATATGCAGGTTTTTTCATCAGGAATGCTGTCAGGTTCAGACGGTTTTGGCACACTGCTTGTAGAAAGTATTGAATGCATTTCAAAAAGAAAATTACTAAGCTGGCGGCATTCTCTGACAGGGGGGAACAGGCTCGCCGGTAAGCACAACCCCAATCTTACTTTGATGCAACTGGAAAAGGCTTGGGGCAGTCATTACCTCTGCCAATCCCACAGCTTCACCTGCCTGTCTAAAGTCATGTATGGTCAAGACAGATCAACACAGATTCTACAGAGAGACTCTTATCATCTGCTTAATCACAGTGAGACGTTTTTTGTAGCCGCCACTGATCCCTGAACAACTGATTTGTAATCTCAACACTACAACAGATGAATACCAGGGGCAAGACAGAGTTTATGGGGTTTCCTCACACTGGAAAATATGACAAGTTCATCTTACTTAATCGAATCTAGGAAACCGGTTGCACTCAAAAAAGGCAAGTAAACATGATCGTTAGTTTTAACCTCCTAAGACCCAGCTATGGGTTTTCTGTCCAAGAGTTTCACAACTTTATACAAAAAAAGAGAAGAAAACTGTCCACCACAAAGGACATTCCATAAAAATTAAAAAAACTGCATCTGAAAAAACTGTTGCATCATGATGTTTCCAATATAGGCACTTATTTAATAAAAAAACAAAAAAAGCTTGTACTTTGCTGACATGTCCTGGGTCTTAGGAGGTTAAGTCCAGTTTACTTAAGACTAAAGGGGGGGGGGTAAGCATGGCAAATTCATGGGGCCCAGCATTTCTGGGGGGCCTACAGAGCAGTGGAGGGGTTCCAGTGGATACAGGTTAGAAGCTGTGAAAATTTAATGTAAGATCTGCTGTATAATAGAGGAATAGAAGCCAGGAGTGGGACGCTAAAAGCATGTTAAGTTTCAGTTTCGCTTCACACCAGTGTTAGTTACGTTAGTTATGGACCACACCCCCATGTACAGGGTGGGGAAGCAAAATTTACAATGAACATTTAGTTGTTTTTTCTCAGCAGGCATTACATCAATTGTTTTGAAACCAAACATATATTGATGTCATAATCATACCTAACACTATTATCCATACCTTTTCAGAAACTTTTGCCCATATGAGTAATCAGGAAAGCAAACGTCAAAGAGTGTGTGATTTGCTGAACGCACTCGTCACACCAAAGGAGATTTCAAAAATAGTTGGAGTGTCCATAAAGACTGTTTATAATGGAAAGAAGAGAATGACTATGAGCAAAACTATTACGAGAAAGTCTGGAAGATACTATTAAAGAAGAATGGGAGAAGTTGTCACCCCAATATTTGAGGAACACTTGCACAAGTTTCAGGAAGCGTGTGAAGGCAGTTATTGAGAAAGAAGGAGGACACATAGAATAAAAACATTTTCTATTATGTACATTTTCTTGTGGCAAATAAATTCTGATGACTTTCAATAAACTAATTGGTCAAACACTGTCTTTCAATCCCTGCCTCAAAATATTGTAAATTTTGCTCCCCCACCCTGTATATAACTGCTGCCCCCCCATTCCGACTAATCAACAAGATACTGAATTTTATGAAGGGCCCACAACGTTTAACTTTACTGGGGCCCACAATTGCTAGCAGCACCCCAGTATCAACGAGTCAAGTTTTAATTTTATTAAATTTTATTGTGTGGAGTTTACATGTTCTCCCCGTGTCTGCGTGGGTTCTCTCCGGGTACTCTGGCTTCCTCCCACCATCCAAAGACATGCACTGATAGATTAACTGGTTAATGTAAATTGCCCATAGATGTGAATGTGAGAATGATTGTTTATCTCTAAATGTCAGCCCTGCGATGAACTGGTGACTTGTCCAGGATGTACCCCGCCTTCGCCCCTATGTAGCTGGGATAGGCTCCAAGCGACCCCCGTGACCCTAGTGAGGATAAAGCAGGTTCAGAAAATGAATGAATGAATGAATGAAATTTTATTTAATTTACTCAAAAATATCAAGCATAATTAAATCGATCTTTCTAAGGGTAGGTAACTTTAATAACTGAAGAAAGCACAACAAAGAATGATGAGTTTGTAGGGTTATTTTTTTTTTATTCAAACAAAATACCATAACAGCGACTCACATACATGTAAGCAGTACATGGGTAAGTTTACGCAGTTAGACAAGAACGGAGGTAGAAAAGGTAGTGAAGGGAATAGGACATTTAAGTAGTTTTAAACTAACTTGGAATGGATCTCTATTTAGTTTTGGGTTTTTCCTTTTTCATTATGAGAGATGAGACAGGAAGGCTGTCCCAACGAGAGAGGTCAAATAGTTGGAACAAAGTAGGACTTCCACACTGAGCAAGGCCACATTGGCCGTTTCTCAATACGTGTTCTGGTCTGTTCTTCCGTTCTTGCGTTCTCATGAAACGTCATCAGTTGTGGCCCAAGTACTGTTCCCACTGCAAGTTTGCATAAACCAAGAACGCATGGAATACCTGGATGTTGTTCTTGTCAGCTAGCTTAAACCAAGGATGCACTGGTTGATGACTGGTGTTGACTTGACACACACACACACACACACACACACACACACACCAATGCATAATGATGAATATGTAATCAGTATCTGTTTTTGTTTTGTCTGGCTTGTCCCACTGTCTTGTCTCGTCCTGTCTCTGTACACTTGGGGCTGTATGAGCCCTCCCTCTGTGTATACATGTACAAGCAAGGAGTGGATGAACATGTGAATATGAAGTTGGAGATTGTTACTTAAACACAAGCTGTAATTAAAAATAAAGTTGTCCTCCGAAGAGGGGTGGTGGCGGCAGGTTTAAGAAAAAAAAAACAAAAAACTTTTTATAAAACTGTATCTGCAGTTGGATGTTGGCATTAAATATGTTAAAAGTGGCATTAAAAAGGGGATTAAAATGCATTAAATTAGATTTCCTGATACCGGCAGAAACCCTGATTAGCCTATATTATATCCCATTTCTGTAGTTCGATCATCCTAAATCCACCTACATGGACATTTAATTTGGTTTTCCTGCACCCACCAATAGGCTCTGGTTCTCTGGTAGTTGACATGTTACTAATGGACTGTAGACTTTACCATCTCCTCTGTCCAGATGGGCTTATTGTTGTACTTTTTCATTCTTTACAGTTATTTTGTGAAACATACAGTAATTTGCAACAGTTTTTGGAAAAAAAGGAGGAAAATATCAGCAGAAAAATATTATATCAGCTTTGGCATGCAGTGACCTGCAGATTAATTGAGATGCTAGATCAAACTTTTTTTTTTTTTTTTTTTTACATAATTCATCCCATCCCGTGGCAGTGTTGGCAAGAAGCCACATCAGACTGGATGAATGAGAGGGCACCACATGTGACGATTGGCAGGGAAATCCAGGATAAGCTGCCTTTCTCGGAGGCCGTACAGTCGGGGTGGGGGGTGGGGGGTGGTGAGTGGGGGATGAAGGGATGTTGAGTTAGTGATCATCAGGTGAGTCATCAACAGTGACAAGTGTCTGCATCCATCCGTCCTACCAACGCCCTGTTCCCTGAGACAAGCCTTATGTGTATATGGGTTATAGGTCACTGATCGAATTCTGTATTAACCCATAAAGACCCAGTGTTAGTTTTGTGGCAGTTATCAAATAATTGTTTCTCTATATTTAAGTGATTTATTACCATTTATTGTAATACTATCACCTTTATTTTGCACTTTTTCAGTGGAAATCAGAAACTTTCCTACATTTAACTTGCTGATCACTAGTGATGTAGTTCTCAAGACTGGTCTTGGTCTCAAGACCAATTTTTTGTGGTCTCGGTCTTGTCACAGACTGTTATGTTCTGACTAGTGCTGGGCAGCGATTAAATTTTGTAATCACAATTAATCGCGTGGATTTCTGCAATTAATCTGCAAAAACTGCATCATCACAGAATAGCATCATTTTTTTATTACGCACCCTCTTCAAATGCAACCAGTCAGATGCATCTATTTTAAAAACATATTACATTGTATACATTTTCTCAGCGGACAATGCCAGCCGTCCATTGGTGATGTACTTCTTGAGACGAGATCGGTCCAGTTTTTTGTGGTCTCAGTCTTGTCATGGTATTGATACCTTTCGGTGTCAGCAGTGTCTTGGTCTAGGTCTAGTCGGTCTTGATTACAACACTACTGATCACTTGTCACGTAACTTCTGTGTTCTGCAAATCCGTTGTTAACCCTATAACACCAAATGTAACATATTTAATGCATGAGTTTTGAAGCCCTCTGCATGATCAGTGTGATATTTGTTTTCTTGAAAAACCTGATGTATACAATTAGATACATGCAATACACAGATAATCCACCAGAGGGAGGAATTCGTTCACCAGAGGCCTTTCCAGTGACACAACAAGACTGTCATTAATGAGGAAGGAGGTAGAACTTCGACAATTTTAAAAAGGGATTACCAATTTGTTAAACATGTTTGTGCTATATTATGTTTTTGTTTGTTCAAAAATAATAATATTTGAGCATTGAGACCCGATGTATCAAATATGATACAAAATTAAAACTCATACATGGAAATTGATATTTAAAAAAAAAAAATAAAAAAAAAATAGGGGTTATTCAGAAGGACCAATAAAAGCTCCAGTTTCAAAGAACTGGAATTTTCTGTCAATGATTTAATGGTTCAGACTTTACAGGGTTAAATTCAAGTTAATGAATGGATTGTGGTGTAACTTAACCCATAAAGACCCAGTGATCATTTTGTGTCAGTTCGCAAAGGAATTTTTCTGTCTATTTAATTTTTCTTAAATGATTTGTCACCACTTATTGCATTACCCTCAGTATTTTTGCAATTTTCACAGTAAATCATGTACTTTCCTATATTCTATTTTCTATCTTAAATTTAGATGTTCAATAAAACTCAGAGTAAATTCAAAGGCTATTATATCAAAACAGAGAAAACTAATAAAAAGGGACTTTTTTTTAGGAAATCTATCATTAACTGAACATAATCCAAGTGTCTCCATCCACTGTTATTGATCAAATTCCATGGGTTTTACTGGAGAATCAATGCTGTAGAAGATGACCTGTTTCCATGGTAACTACGGAACCTCAGAACATCCAAATGGGTCATATCTGATGACCATGAAAAGATGACAAACTATATTTTACATCAATTATTTACATGTATTGATAGGATTAGTGGATCAACAGGTATTAAACATTTTATACCAGTAGATGCTTTTGGTCACCGGTGGATGTTTGGGTCTTTATGGGTTTAAAAGGGAAAATAGATAGACAGTATTGAGGATAAGAATAATACAATACAATATTAAAAAAAACAATTATATGTATGGAGCTTTAGAGAATAAACATTTTAAAGTGAATTAAATGTCAAGTGACAGGGCGGCTGTGTTCTGTATATTTGCGTACACATTCATCTGCACAGTTAACGTTTGTCTCTGATCTGTCAGTCTGTCATAATCTCTTTAGACATGTCATAAACGCCGCATGATGTGGACAAAAGTCTGGCTTGATGTTTACAGTGTGTTTTGTTTCTGCTGTGCAAATGATATAAGCTGCCTAAAATATTAGTATTATTTTTCCTTTTTTTTTTTTTTTTTATCTGGAGACTAAACCCATCAAGCCCCAGAACTATTTTTTGTGGTGAATTTCTCTCTACATTTAACCATTACAAAGTGATTTATCACTACTTATTTTAATATCATCTTTGTAATTTTTCATTTACTGACCATGTAAGTGTTAATAAAAGCTCAGAGTAAAAGCCATCATATCAAGACGGAGAAAATTGAAGAAAACGTGACTTTTTCAGCAAACTATGTCATTAACTAAACACAAAAGCAAGCATCTACAACCAATGGCATTTATTCATCTACTTGGGTTTTCTTGGAGAATCCATGTTAAAGAAGATAAAGAATGCTTAGAAACTGCATTTTACCTGAATTATTTCACAGTATTGATCGGATTAGTGCTTCAGATGTTCTTAACCCATAAAGACCCAAACAGCCAAACCATCTATAACAGGGGTGTCAAACTCATTTTCTTTCATGGGCCACATTTCACCCAATTTGATCTCCAGTGGGCCAGACCAGTAAAATAATAGCATAATAGCCTATAAATAATGACAACTACAAATTTGATATGCAAAAAAATAAGATTAAATTGTGAAATCATTTACATTTTACAAACTATCCAAACAAAAAAGATGTGAATAACCTGAAAAAAACTGAAATTCCTGAAGAAAAATAACAAGAAATAATAAGAAAAATTTGATCAATATAGTGCATCAACTTATGATTGCTACATGTGCATTATGGATCAGACCTACCAAGGCACAAAACAGGCAGAATATTGTTAAAATTACATGTATTTTTCTTTAGACATTTCAGGTTGTTCATATTTGTTCAGGTTATTGACGTTTAATTATTAAAGGAGATCAGAGTTTAATGTTCGTTGCAATAAATCAAAAAGAAGAAATTGGTGTTGCCTTTATTTATAGGCATAACGTCATATTATTTTTTTTCACATTAAACCAAGAAGAACATTTGGAGTCATTATTTCTAGGTTATTATGTTATTATTTTCGAGTTCGATGCCCTTGACTGTTAATATCTTCTGCACTTCACAAATTCATCCCGTGGGCCGGATTGGAACTTTTGGCGGGCCAGTTTTGGCCCCCGGGACACATGTTTGACACCTGTGATCTATAGAAACTGTTTAATACCTGTTGATCCACTAATCCTATCAATACATGTAAATAATTGGTGTAAAATGCAGTTTTTCATCTTTTCATGGTCATCAGATATGACCCATTTGGATGTTTAGAGGCTGTGTAGTTACCATGGAAACACCGTCATCTTCTACAACATTGATTCATCAGTAAAACCCATGAGTTGGATCAATGACAGCGGATGGAAACACTTGTTTTACATTCAGTGAGCCATATCTTTTACTTTTAATTCATTTTTGTCTTTTTTGATATAATTAACCTTGAATGTACTCTGAATTTTCACAAACATCTACATGATCTGTGAATTACAGAAAGGAAAATACATTATTTATGCCAAAAAATGCAAAATAAAGAGGATAAATTTATTTTATTTTATTTTATTTTTTTTAAATTGGTGATAAATCAGTTAAGAAAGGTAGAAATAAGGGAAAAATAATTTGGGAACTACCACAAAAGTAGCACTGGGTGTTTATGGGTTAAATATTTTAGATCAGTAGATGATTTTAGGTGTTTAAGGGTTAAGTTATGGATAAGCCGACATGTCTGACTCCAAAGACACTTCATCAGGATGAGGAACATGTTTAATGGATCCTAAGTCAAATAAAATACACAAACACACTTAACTGAATGAATGGATGAACTGTAATATTAACCCTTTCATGCATGAGTTATGAGAACCATAGTTGAGGTGTTTGTTTTTTTGTTTTGTTTTGGGTTTTTTTGGAGGGTTTTTATTCCTCCTTAGACATGAAAAAAACAATGAGATTGAGGTTTTTTTTTTTCATAGATTTACAAAAAGGTACACTCAGCTACACCTTCAATTTTATTCTTGTAAGCAAAGAAACGTGTATTTAAAACCCAATATCATAAAGCGATATGAAAACAGTGAAATGAAACCATGTTTAATGCAGCTAATCTGATGTTTTCTCACATTTAAACATATTCTAATACTAGTTATTACTCACTTCATGGAGATAATATGCAAAAAAAAACTGATTTCCACTCAAGAACCAATCAAGAACAGCAAAGTTACAGTAATGATATGAATTGCAGTTTATGGGATGATGCATAAGCGTCCACTGTGTTGGTTGATATGGAACTAAAACAACTAAACCCATGAATATACAAGAGAACAGCTGTAGAATAACTGTCCACTGGAGTGACCACTATGCATGAAAGGGTTAAAACAAAGTAGAAAAGTACAGTGGAAATTGCTGTAGATTCATTCCCATACCCTTTGGATTCACTCTTTCATTCCGTTTTCTTGGCTGAACATTGGTTGGCACAACCCACATCAAGTCCAGTCTAAACACTAGTCTTAACACAGCCTGACTTAGTTAAGACTAGCGGCATTGTACCCGTGGTGCCATTGTATGATCGCATGAGAGGCTAAAATCGCCCAGCATACCTCACAAAATTTGAATACGGACATAAAATTGTGCCTAGTAGATAGTCAGGTAATGTTTCTATTCATTTGGTGAGTTTGGCGGCGATGGGGCCTGTGAAGGCTGAGGAAAATCCTTACAAACGCCCTCCTGTGCCGCAACATCGATTAGACGGACACAGAACGTGCATTATATAGTAGGATTACACTGAGGTTTAGGTAACCATTAAAAAGAGGTTTCTGACTCAAAGGTGATAAAATATTTTCACTGTAAAAAAGAAGAGACACATTTGAGCATAATGATGAGTTTTATGTGGAGTTATAAGGTCAAGTTAGACGGTCAAGTTTATTTCTATAGCACATTTACAACAATGTAAAGTGTCCAAAGTGCTGTACAAAGATAGAGCTAAAAATACAAGATATGATCAAACTAGTAAAAAAAAAAACATAGATATATAAGATAAGATTCACTAAAACTGATGAAACAGATACACAACAGTAGGATAAATAGTTTACTCAGTTCTGGTTGTAGTTATTGTTACCATTATAATTGTCTCCATGGTTGTTACTGTTTGTATTGTTGATACTTTCTTGTGAGGGTCTTCGCCATCTTCTTCTCTCTTGTTCTCTCCCCTTCTTCTACCCCCCCCCCCCCACCCCCCATGTCAGGTCCGCCATCGAAATATGGTTCAACAAAACTCATAATAAACACAGTAGAATATCAAAGGGCGCTTCATATACTTTATGAAGTTACCCTTGGCAAAGCAAATTTGTTCAGCACCAGAAGGAACCAGACTACCATTCTGCTGTTAGGACGCTGGACAAGACAAGTAGGGAAAAAAAAAAAAAAAAAAAGTAATGTGAGATATTCCCTGGTAAAATGTCCAAATAAAAGAGGATACATAAGCAAAGGTGTCAGAAAAATGGGCAATGATGACTGGGAGTACAGTTGGTGTTGGCTGCTGCCTTATCGGTACAGACAGCTGCCTGTCAGCCAGCTGAGCCCATAGAAAAAAATAGAGAGAAAAAAAAAAAGGTATTTCTGACTCAAAGGTGATAAAATATTTTCACTGTAAAGAAGAAGAGACACATCTGAGCATAATGATGAGATTTATGTGGAGTTACAAGGTCAAGTTTCAAGGTCAATTTGGTTTCTATAGCACATTTACAACAACGCAAAGTCTCCAAAGTTCTGTATAAAGATATAGCAAAAATACAAGATATGATCAAACTAGTAAAAAAAAAAAAATAGATATACAAGATAAGATTCACTAAAACTGATGAAACAGATACACAATAATAGGATAAATAGTTACTGGAGAATGTAGCCTGATGTCAATCAATCAAATTTTATTGATATAGTGTCACATCGTAACAGAAGTTATCCCATGACACTTTACATTTAGAGCTGGTCTAAACCAGACTCTTAAGCCAATTGGAGCAGAACCCCGACTCTGGAGGATGGACCACTGACATGACTAATTAAAGGGTTAAAGAGAGAGGGTTAAAGGACGAGAAGGAGAGAAAGATTGGGAGAGAAGGGGGGAAATAGGGTGAGACACATGAATGCACAGCAAACTGAACTATGACAGTTGAAACCTAGTTAGTATTACTGTCGTTAATGTGAAATCTTTGTACTGATGGTAGGGGGTTAACATGTCATTATTTTTTTCCTATTTTATGCATGCAAGCAAAAGACTAATGGAACTGGGCATGGCGACAGATCTCATATTAACCCTTACGCTTCCATGCACAAAATACAGAGTTATTCAAAAAGAATGAACTGATTTCATGATGCATTGCTTCAGTTCTCAAGCATCGTCATGGAATGAGTCAGTGGACCTTTGAAAGAGGAGTTTTCTAATTTTTTTTTTTTGTGGAACAATCTAGAACAGGAGATAAGGGAAAGTACAAACATAAATATATTTTAAAAAGATGTATAAAGAATTGTTTCTAAATAGGTATATGGAACATGAGGGATAAAAATAGTATTGTCTCAAATATCAGTCGTGGTTCTTGGAATTAAGAGAGAGTAATACAATTTTCAGAGATTTTCATATGTGAGAGTGGATTGAAGTGAGGACAAATGAGAAATTTTTTTAATTTTTTTTTTTTTTAAGTTTATGTTGTTATCCTGGTTTTTATCCCAGGCTGTTTTTATTTTATCTTTTCTGGTTATTATTGTGTTTTATTGCATCTTGTTTTTATTTATTTGATCTTATTTATTTTATTCTTTTACTTATCCATGCTGCTATACTGATGAATGGTGGAACACTGAGCACTTTTTGTCCTGTCTTTTTGTCCTGTCTGTAAGTGTGATCAAGTGCCTGTCTTGCATGTTCAATGTATGTGTTGTTGTAATGCCAAGGCAATCACCTAGACTGCAAAACAAATCTACCTACGGGTATAAATAAAGCAACCTTGACCTTGATGAGAAGTCTAGATGATTCAAAGGAGTTTTATTTGTCATTCCATCACGAACAAGAGAATGAAACTGTCATGCATGCCACCAGACATTAGTCTGGTTTTGTCTGTCTTGTGTGTTTGTCTGTCATTTCCTGTTTTATTTTGTTAAGTTTCCCTCATGTGTCGTGTCTGGTGTCTTTACTTCCCCTCCTTGATTGTTTCACCCGTTCCTGATTACCTGTCTCCGCCCTAATTTGTTCCACCTGTGTCTCATTGTCTTCCCTCCCTTTTGTGTATTTAAGCCCTGTGTTTCCCCCTGTCTGTTGCCAGTTTGTATTTTCCTTGTGAGATACCTACCAGCGTTTTTGGATCCTGTCTGTCTGCCTGCTTGTGTTTGACCCGGTTTGCCATCTCTGTTTTTGCCTGTTTGCCTAATCCCTGTCGGTACTTCAGCCTCCTTCTGACTTCGTGTGTTCGACCTTATCGCCTGTTTTTACGGTACGTGAGCTAGCCTGATCCATGTGTCCTGTTGCCTTTCCGTCTGCCTGCCCGTGTATGACCTGGTTCTGCCACTGACCTCCCTCTGCTTTTCCCTAGTCGGATTCCCGACGTGCTCTACCGATCCGGACTGTGGGTTTTCATCTCCGGTCCGGTTTTCTAACCCAGAGAAGAACCCGGGGCTCATTGTTCTCAAGATTCTGTTCACTGTCATTATAGTGAGCTTGGTGTTTAATAAACACTGTGAACTTTTACATCTGTCTCTGGGTCGTGCATGTGGGTTCAGTCTACGTACTCTGAGCATTACAGAAACTGGTTTCTGAGGACCCGTATTTGCCATATGAATAAAATAAATAACTAATAAATAAATGAATACATTAAAAACAACTAAAACTAAGGCTCATTTAAAATCAGTAATGATGAACTGGGATTGTGGGTTTGAAATTATGGAATGGACCTTATGATGCATTTAAGTCATCCACTCCTTTGGTGAAGTTTAAAAAAAAAAAAGAAAAAGTACCTTAAGTTTAAAATTATTCAGAAATATTGAATTGAGATGGTGGATATGTTTTTGTTGTTTTTTTTTTGTGTTTTGTTTTTTATTATTATGGTGTGAATGCTTGATGCTGTACACATTTAAGTTGATGTAAGCAGTGTATTAGCTGAAAAGGATAGGCAAAAAAATAAGCTTTTGTTGCTAGCCTATTCCTTTTTTGGTATTTATGTTTATTATGATTAATGTACTGAGTACAATGATCAATGTAAAACCAAAAATAAGTTTATTCATTCATTCATTCAAGTTTTGAATGGCTGCCACAGGGGTGCCAGGGGCAATGGATTGGTCGGAACAGGGCCCAAGACTTTGCTCTTGGTGCAACGTGTGATTTTTTTCTTGTGGGGATACATAAAAGATCGTGTTTATGTTCCACTGCTACCCACTAACTTCGATGACCTTAAACATCGAATAACAACAGTGATCAACTCAGTGGATTGTGATATACTGATGCGCATCCGGGAGAAATTCTCTTATCGCATTGATGTTGTCCGTGCTGCAGGTGGTGGCCACACCGAACACTTGTAAAACAGGAAATAAAAGTTGATTGTGATTAGAATACTTGTGACTTGGCCGGAGTTTTCTATTGCTTTTCCTTATTTAAATATTGCATAATGAAATCGGTTCATTCTTTTTGAATAACCCTGTACTTGTATTTTCCATCCATCCATTTCCTTCCGCTTATCCGGGGCCGGGTCGCGGGGGTAACAGTCTTACCAGGGATGCCCAGACTTCCCTCTCCCCAGACACCTCCTCCAGCTCTTCCGGGGGGACCCCGAGGCGTTCCCAGGCCAGCCAAGAGACATAGTCTCTCCAACGTGTCCTGGGTCTTCCCCGAGGTCTCCTCCCGGTGGGACATGCCCGGAACACCTCCCCAGGGAGGCGTCCAGGAGGCATCCGAAACAGATGCCCAAGCCACCTCAGCTGGCCCCTCTCGACGCGGAGGAGCAGCGGCTCTACTCCGAGCTCCTCCCTGGTGACTGAGCTCCTCACCCTATCCCTAAGGGTGCGCCCAGCCACCCTGCGGAGGAAACTCATTTCGACCGGTTGTATCCGGGATCTTGTCCTTTCGGTCATGACCCAAAGCTCATGACCATAGGTGAGGGTAGGAACGTAGATTGACCGGTAAATCGAGAGCTTCGCCTCTCGGCTCAGCTCCTTCTTTACCACAACCGACCGATACAGCGACCGCATCACTGCAGACGCTGCACCGATCCGTCTGTCAATCTCACGCTCCATCCTTCCCTCACTCGTGAACAAGACCCCAAGATACTTAAACTCCTCCACTTGGGGCAAAGACTTGTATTTTGCACAATTCAAATTAGCGTTGTTCACTGAAGCATAAAAACTTACCCAGGACACTGCTGTCAATCAAGGGAGAATTACATGGTCAATAAACACATATGACCAGACTTTCAAAATGTCTTCGCATTTTGGTTTAATTTGTTTTTTCTGAGAGTTTACTTTTTTCTGATACATCCTGTAGTGCTGACATAAGGCATTTCTCAAAATCAAGTTCACCAAGTTCGGACTTGATGTTGAGTTCAGTCTTAGTACAAATTGTCTCAAGTTGACAGTAGCGAGAAATCCATCTTGGGACATTTGCCTGCCAAGTCTACATGAGTCACCAACCAGTCCATCCTTGGTTTAACAGACTAGACAAGAACAACATGGGGGAATTGCATCTGATCTTGGTTTGTGCAGACTTTTAAATGGAACAGTACTTGGGCTGCGACTGATGACGTTTCACAAGATCGCAAGAACAGAAGAACAGATAAGAACGTGCATTGAGAAACACCTCTTATCTACCCTAGATCTGAATACTCCATGCATAAACATAAACTTCCACTGTGTTTTGATAAATACTCTACTAGATATTAAGACACTGTATAACATATGAAGCCTTGAGACCTGTTTCACCCATAAAGACCCAAACATACACTGACGACCAAAAGCATCCACCGATCTAAAATGTTTAATACCTGTTCATCCACTAATCCTGTCAATACGTGTAAATAATTGGTGTAAAATGCAGTTTGTCTTCTTTTCATGGTCATCAGATATGACCCATTTGGACGCTCAGAGGCTCCGTAGTTACCGTGGAAACACGATCAACTTCTACAAAACTGATTCACCAGTAAAACCCATGGAGTTGGATCAATGACAGTGAATGGACACACTTGATTTATGTTCAGTTAATAATGTCTTTGCTGAAAAAGTCACTTTATCTTGAGTTTTCTCTGGTTCTGATATAATAACCCTCAACTTTAATTTGAGCTTTTTATGAAAATTTTCATGATCAGTAAATTAAATATTGGAAAATACCTGATTTTCACTGAAAAAATGCAAAATTTAGAGGATAATATTATAAGAAATGGTGATAAATCACTTAAGAAATGTTAAATAAAGAGAAAAAAATCATTTGGGAACTGCCACAAAAGTAGTACTGGTCTTTATGGGTTAAAGTTCCAACCATGTTTCTATGTAATGACACTAAACAAACCATAGGTCAGATCGTACCCATAATGCTTTCCCTTTGGAACTGAGAGCTGATTTTGTTTTCCCCACAGCTGAGTTAAATTCATTCCCAATCTGATGATCTTCTCCTTTTGTGCCTCGATCGTTACTTTTGATTCCTTTGGTGTTATTTTTGTGAAAGTGTAGCTCTACTTTTCTAGCACTTAGTTGCACATTGTTATCTGTTTGCTAAATCCTAATTGGTTGTTTGCAGTGATTTTCAATTTATTGGTCATTTGTTCCCAACAGTTTGCTGGTTCATTTTCTATGTCCTGGGACCCATTTAGCATAATTTGATGACTTTTAAATGAGGCACCTGTCTTTATTGTGATGAGTGACACTGTTTCCCTGCACAATAATATAGCATTTTTCCCCCTAATTCTGAAAAACACAATATTATGAGAAAGCTGTTTACACGGCCAATGAAAATTAATATTCCTCTAATATTCCTATTTGCATGCAGCTGTTCATACCTCATTAAAAGTACTGGTTCTTCCAAAGTTTTCCTGTTTGGTAGCAGAAACCTCAGCTCCCCTTAGTTCCCTCAGACACCTGCTGGAAACAGGTCAGGTTTGTTTTTTTTATTTTTGCCCATGTCCATAAACCAGTTTCTCCTTCTGATTGGAAATGTGGACTTTTCTGTGAAGCAACACTCTGTACCAGAGGATCTGTGTCCTTAGGTATCACAACAGTGAAAAGCCAACGTGATATCATGAAATCGCGCAAATATACGCCACTTTTACTTGGCGCGTTATTTATCTGTACGCATTATAAGCTTTCCGTATGTTCACACCGCGTCACATACAACACACTGAGGGTTAGGGTTAAGGGTTACAGATATGTGAACTGGAGATCTTGGCATAAATTGACACGTGATCAAATGGCGTTGAATAACAAACAAAAGGACGAAAATGCATACATATAGCACACCAGATGCCATAAGAACTGACAGGACATACAACGCGATTTCATGAGATCAGTCTCTAAAAAGCACAAATTACATTCAATTCTTGAGTGTGTTGAAAGGCAAATTTACTTGTTTAGTACGATTCATATACAAGACAATTCAAAGAGCTTTACGAAGGCACAGAAACACATAAAATTACATTGAAATCAGACTAATACAAGGACAGTAGTAGAATAAAACATTAAACAAAAGGAAAGTGCAAAAAAGATAAAAATAAAGAAAGAAATTAAACCAAGAATGAGATAGTTAAAACAAAAGCTTAAAACAGTCTCGATTATAATTAAGAATTTAATGTTAAATCTATCAAGACAGTCAATTAAGACAGTTGTGAGTGTCAGTGCAAGTATTAGAACTAAAAAAAAAACTACTGTAATTAAAGGCAGCTGTAAACAAATGAGTCTTTAACCTTGATTTAAAGGAACTGAGAGTTTCAGCAGACCTGCAGTTTTCTGGTAGTTTGTTCCAGGTGTGTAGAGCATAAAACCTAAAAGTTGCTTCTTCCTGTTTGGTTCTGACTCTAGGGACGGAGACCCAACCTTGGCCAGAGGACCTGAGGGGTCTGGATGGTTCAGACAGTAAAAGGAGGTCACTGATGGATTAGGGCCCCGAACCATTCAGAGCTTTATAAACTAACAAAAGTATTTTAAAGTCTGTCCACTGAGAGACAAGAAGCCAGTGCAAAGACCTCAGAAGTGGTGTGATGTGACGTTTTTGGTTCTAGTGAGGACTGGAGCAGCATTTTGGATCAGCTGCAGCTGTTTGATGGACTTTTTAGTCCGACCTGTAAAGACACTGTTACAGTAAAATCGAATCCACTGAAGAGAAATGCATGAACCAGTTTATCCAGGTCCTGCTGAGACATAAGTCCTTTAATCCTAGAAATATTCTTCAGGTGGTAGTAAGCTGTCTTTGGAGGGGTTTTAATGTGGTTTAGAAAGTTCGGGTCTGAGTCCATGACTACACCCAGATTTGTGGCCTGACAGCTGGCTTTTAGTTGTAATAATTGGAGCTCTGTGCTGACTTTGGATTGCTCTTCTTTTGGTCCAAAAACAACAGCCTCTGTTTTGTCCATGTTTAGCTGAAGGTCATTGTGTCACATCCATTCATTTATTTGCTCTACACATTTACCCAGGACCTATATGGGACCATGGTGACCTGATGACACTGAGATATAAAGCTGTGTATCAACGGCGTAGTCATGATATCTTATTTTGTTGTGTCTTATGATCTGAACCAGTGGAAGTATGTACACATTAACTAAAAGAGGTCCTAGAATGGAGCCTTGGGGAGCTCCACACGTTATTTTTAAAATTACCTATTGACACAAAATAGTCCCTATCTGTCAGATAAGAAAACCAGTGTAGTACTGTGCCAGAGAGTCCCACCCAATTTTCCAGTGGGTCCGGTAATTTACTGTGGTCACCAGTGTCAAACTCAGCACAAAGATCCAATAATATTAGGACAGAGGTTTAAGTGGATGTCATTAAACAGTGCTGTGGTGAGCTCTGAAACCCGACTGGAAAATACCCAAGCAGTTGTTTACGGTTAAAAAGTTATGTAACTATTCAAAGACAGCTTTTTCAGTAACTTTGTTTAGAAATGTCAGATCTGATATAGGCCTGTAGTTTTGCAGTAAAGTTTTGTCCAAACTGTTCATTGTCAGCAGAGGTTTGATGACTGCTGTTTTTAAAGCCTGAGGGAATATGCCTGATAAAAGAGATCAGTTTACGATTTGGATCAAATCAGATGCCAGAACCTCTGAAACTGTTTTGAAAAGAGTTGTTGGCAAAACATCTGGACAGCAGCAGGAGGAATTCAGTTCTTGTATGATACCCTCCAGGTTTTTGTGGTTTATTGGCAGTGGTGTAGTTGTCCTGGAGAAGTGGGTATACTCTCAATTTTTACCTTTTTTTTTTGTTTTGTTTTAAAGTCCTCCAGAAAAATCACCAGTTTTGGAAACAGTGACATGTCAGACTATTCTATTTGCTTTACCCAAAAATCTGTCAGTAGTATTTGCTTACTATTATAAAATGATCATGACTTGATCAGGACCAGTTTGTAGGTATTACTGGTCACACAAGCAGCTGCATGAATGTAAATGTATTCAACAGGAGGCAAACACAGGATAATGTTAGCCTTTCATAACGTTAGCCTTTTATAATGTTAGCCGATTCACACAGTTTAACTATTGGCAACAAAATCTCCCCTCTAAATGTGCAGTCATATTGTTCTGAAATCCAGGAAAGTGAAAATTTTAGCTTTTTTACAATAAGCAATTGTCTTCATAGGAAACTGCATAATGCAACAGTTTTTTCAGATAATTTTTTTCAAATCATTTTCATTTATTTATTTATTTATTTATTTATTAATGGAATGTCCTTTACAAGGGACAACATTTTTCTAAGTAAAACTGTCAAACTTTTGTCCCCTACAGAGGACAAAAATGCATTGCTGGGTCTCAGGAGGATATGTCCAGTACTTTAAAACAGTGACTCATTCTGAAACCACCTTAAAACTTACCTCAGAATTATGTATTTCATGAAGGTAGGTTCTCTTGGTATGTGTCACTCACCTGAAATACGTTCATTCTGCTTTTCTCATTCGCATTTCCAATAATCATGCATCTCTCAACAAGACATGCAGTGACCTGTCAATCAACTGGGATGGCACTGGCACCTGAAGTGTCCAATCAGGTTCCAGAGGTGGCCGGCGCTAGTTAGCAATATTTTACTCGGTATGACCCACCCTATCCTGCCTCCGATTGGCTCATCAGTCCTCATGCCTAAAGTTAACCAATCTAATCAGTGAAGGCAGTGAGTACTAGCCAATTAGAGGCAGAGTAGGGCGGGTCATGGCTTCACACATCCTAGGAGAAAAAATGAGTAATTTAGCTCAGATACTACTGAATGATGCACATCAGGGGGGATTTAGAGGTGGGTATACGCAATACTGACTGAAAAATAAGTAGGTATATCAGTGTGTACCCTGGACTACACCACTGTTTACTGGGTGAAACTGCGTCATGCTGTCTGAATTAGTTTTAAATGGACACAGCACAAAACCTGGATTCAAAGTTGACGTATTGCACAGGTGCCAAACATGTGGCCCGGGGGCCAAATCTGGCCCGCCAAAGGTTCCATTCCGGCCCGCAGGATGAAAGTGCCAAAATGAACCTGAACAGTCCAGGTTGTCCAAATCATTTTGGTTCAGGTTCCACATACAGACCAATGTGATCTACAGTAAAAATAACAACACAATAACCCATAAATAATGACAACAACAAATTTTCTTTGTGAAAAATTATGTGGAAAAAATTAAAGTGAAAAAAATAAGATTACACTGTGAAAATATTTACATTTACAAAAAAACTATTCTTTCACAATAAAATGCAAATAAATACATAAATAAAAACAAAGATGAACAACCTGAAATGTGCAATTTTAACAATATTCTGCCTGTTACTAAATGTTTTGTGGATTTTTGGATCCACTGTGATCTGGAGTTGTGTTAATAATAATAAGAGATGGAATATTGTAGAAGTCTGGGGAGAGGGAAGTCTGGGCATCCCTGCTTAGACTGTTACCCCTGCGACCCAGCCCCGGATAAGCGGAAGATGATGGATGGATGGATGGATGGAATATTGTAGAAATTGTTCAAATTTTAGTTCCAAACTCCAAAATTTTAACAATATTCTGCCTGTTACCAAATGTTTATGTAACGTGTGTAAATGTACATGCATAAATAATAAGTCGAGGCATAATATTGTTGAAACTGCAAAAATTTTTCAAATGAAATTTCTGTTGTTTCAGGTTATTTACATCTTTTTGATAAAATGTAAATATTTTCATAATTTAATTGGATTTTTTTGTATTAAAACAACATGAAAAACTTGGATCTGTCATTATTTATAGGTTATTAAGTCATTATTTTACTGGTCTGACCCGCTTGAGATCAAATTGGGCTAAATATGGCCCCTGAAAAAAATAAGTTTGACACCCCTGATATACTGACTGATTGTTTTATTTTCTGGATTTTCTCTGTAAAGATGGTGACAAATT
Source organism: Sphaeramia orbicularis (assembly GCF_902148855.1). Lineage (NCBI taxonomy): Eukaryota > Metazoa > Chordata > Actinopteri > Kurtiformes > Apogonidae > Sphaeramia > Sphaeramia orbicularis. The sequence goes on along the minus strand of NC_043978.1, from coordinate 49,109,234 downwards.
CATCGCAGGCTCTGGTGGACTGAAGTTCAGGAGCTGCAGCGACAGGAGGGTTTGTTAATCTGTCAACTGTAGCAAATAAAGCACGTGTATTATTTTTGTTTTTGGTGATGATGTCAGAAAAGAAAGACTGCTGTGCATTTTTCAGTTTTACATTGTAATTATGAAGTCTCTCCTTGTAGATCTTATAACGGACCTGCAGGTTTGTCTTTCTTAACCTTCATTCAAATTTACAACACTCTCGTTTTTCCTTCCTGACCAGCGTGTCTTTTGTCCATGGTGATTTTTTCTTACAGGAGATCATTTTCACTTTAGTGGGAGCAATGGAATCAATTCTATTTGAAATCTTGGAGTTGAATTGATTTGTCAGCTTATTCACTGAGCCACAGGACAGCGGAGAGATGGAGGAGAAAACCTGATTAAAAATTTCATTTCTGCCTTCTGTGATAAACCTCTTAGTTATATTTCTTTGGCTCATTGTATGGAGCACTCAAAAAAAAAAAAAACAGGAATGATCAGACGTGACAACATCAGTCACAACAACCCTGGAAATGTCTAAACCCGTTAAGATTACCAAGTCCAAAATGTGTCCCTTATTGTGTGTAGACTGTGTCATGTGTAGAGTCAGTCCTAAATTTTCAAGAGTGTCACAGTTCTTTTGCTCCTTTGTCCTGGGGGTTATCAAAATGGATGTTGAAGTCACCAACAATCATTAACCTCCTAAGAACCACTGTCCACATTTGTGGACAAGAGATTCACAATTTTATTAAAAAAAGAAAAAGAAAAGAAAACTGTCCACCACAAAGGACATTCCATAAAAATGTAAAAAACTGCATCTGAAAAAACTGTTGCATCATGATGTTTCCAATATAGGCACTTATTTGATACAAAACAAAAAAGCTGGTACTTTGCTGACATGTCCTGGGTCTTAGGAGGTTAAACAATCATGATCAATACAGATCAGATACATCAGTTGATAAAAATCTTCAGAAAAGTCTATGCATTATTTAGGTGGCCAGTAAATGTTCAGTAACATGATCTTTAAACAGGTATAGAACAATCATAAAAATGCAATAATACTAGCATATCCCACATGCCTGAATGGGAAAGTGGTAAAATAAGAAAAAGGCTTATTTCAGAATATCCAAGTGGAATCTGCTGTTTACAAGATGCCTGTTAAATGAGTGATGTTTTGCTTTTTAAAATGGAATTATGCATTTTAAAACATTTCCCTGTGGTCTACATAAACTGTAAATGCTATGCTTGGGTCTGAATTCTTCACTAATTAAACTCCACAGGCCCATCTTCAGTTCAGTTTAATTCAATTTTTGTTTTTGCACAGCCCTATATCACAACAAGGTTGCCTCACAGGACTTTACAGAATTAGTTGAATATGAAAACAAACAACAGTCAATAAACAATAGATGAAGGAAATGGATTAATGTCCCGGGCATCCCCTGTCTTTACACCCTCCTTCTCGGCAAAGAAAAACTCCAAAAACCCAGAAGGAAAAGAGAAACCTCGGGGAGAACCACATTGAAGGAGAGATCCTCTCCCATGGACGGACAGGCTGTAGATGCACCAGGACTGATGGATGTCCACATGTGGATGTAGTTCTAGTCTGCAAAGATGCAGTAGGGTGGGGGCACATGAGGGGGTCCATCTAACCAGATGAAACAGGTGAGGGTTAGGAGGTCCATCATCGCCCTCACCTATTTTTTGGGCTGGGTATCATGGCCAATTTCCATAATTGACCCGATTTCGATTTTGATTCATAAGGTTCTGAATCGATTAACCACGATTCGATTTGATTCAATATCGATTCGATTCAGTGTTAATTGATTGATTCAGATTAATTTAGTGATACCAAAGTACAATTTTGAGTTGGAACCTGATTGAGTACCGCAGTCATGCAACACATCAATTCTGGGATCAATATTGATATTAGAAAGGAAATAAATATGACATTTCAGCAGGAAGTAGCTGAATCTGCTCTGACATAATGAACAGGACACAAACATGTCCAGGTTTTTACAGTGGATCAGAACGGACTTCGTCATCTTTTTTCTGTTTTGTGGTTGGAGGCTTCGACAAATTTGGGTGGGGGGGGTGGTGGGGGGGGTGGTTGCTCCGTGATTGTTGGTCGGAACGGAGTGGGGCTGGGAGGTGTGCACGCTCCATGACTTTTGGTTGCGGAGTGTGCACACTCCGCGGGGGGTGGGGGGGTAGCATTGTGGTCGGACGTTGTCGCTCTACTCTTCCTCTAACTCCATACTCAGCCATACGTGATAGTATGGATCCAAGTTATTATTCCAAGAATGATCAGCTTCCGCGACTCGCCGGATGGCCAGTTCCTTCACACTGCGGGTTCCAGTTTGAGGCCGGAGGATCTCCAGCGGAGGGGGTTTCCCCTCCGCGTATTTTTCGAAAGTGAGACCAAGTTTTCCTCAGGGGTTTGCAAGACTGAGCTGCCCACGGTTCCGCGTACTCCCGGTCCTGCTCTGAAAAATCGATCTCATCCACTATTAATCGATTACGCAAAATTAAAATGAGATCGACCTAAGATCAATAAATTGATTTTTTTACCCAGCCCTACCTATTTTTGAGTAATGACACTAGAACGGTTGTTTTGAGCGCTGGCGCTTTAAATGCACATGAGCCACTTCAGGTCCCACCCCCTCCAGGTTGTAGGCCATGCTGCTCTGTCCCATTCAGCCACTTGTGTTCGTTAATACAACCAACAACTCCAGTAAAGTATAGATCAGTGTTTCCCAACCACTGTGCCGTGGCACATTAGTATGCCATGAGAAATCATCGTGTGTGCCGTTGAAAATTATCCAGTTTCATCTGGTTGGTTCTGTAAGCGAGCAGCGTGATACAGATACATACGACTGTATGATCCACTCCACAATAACAGTCTCCTGTTTCCTTTTGCAAAATAAAAGTGAAAGTGAATCAGCCCCAATGTGGTGTGTTCTGCTGATAAAACCCCCCTCACTAGTGATGTGCAGATCAGCGAATTACCCACGAACCACGGGTATGGGGTTGGGGAGAGGGGGTGTACCTCCCATACTATTATACAACAGACCTCAATCCGAGGGTCTGTCCGAGGGGTCGCCCTCTCAGGTTTCTTGTTCCTAAGGCCCCATGACAATGTCGCCTGTGCACGCCCAGTGAGCCCCCCCGAAAAAAGAGAGACCCAAGATTCATGTGTATCTTTCTTCAATTCCTGCAAGAATATCAGCTTTGTGTTCAACTAAACAGACCCAGGTTTCACACTGAGTAAACTGAGACTTGATTTGAATTATATTTCAATAAATGTACGTTTTGTGACATTTTTGTTTGGTGGTGTGCCTTGTGATTTTTCGAATGTAAAATATGTGCCGTAGCTCAAAAAGGTTGGGAAACACTGGTATCGATAACCAAAATGTCTACGTAAATAACATAATGAAGTATTTGAACTTCGTTACTCGACACCTCTGCCTGGGGACGATCATGGGGGTAAAGGGGTCTGTACCGGCTACCAACAGGGGAAGGTGGGGTACGCCCACATGTCACCAGTCCATCACAGGACAGTTCAGTAAATACATTCAACTAAAGAGACTATGACTTTATACTGACGTTTACTGAGTCACTAAACTAGTACTTAAAGGAGTGATATTTAGCTTTTTCAAATGGAATTATGCATTTTCAAACATTTCCCTGTGGTCTACATAAAGTGTAAATGCTATGTTTGGGTTCTTCAACTCCACAGCAAGGTTCTAATAGTTTTGGATTTTTCATTATAGTTTAGTTTTATTTAGTTTTGACTTTTTTTTCCTCCAATTTAATTAGTTTTAATTTGTTTTTAGAGCAGGTTTGCTAGTTTTAATTAGTTTTCTTTTTTTTTTCTAAATGCTTAGTTTTCGTTTAGTGTTAGTATTAATTTTAGTTTTGTCATATCTTTTATCTTCTTCGCCGTCATATTCAAATAAATCCTGTACAGGACTCTGCTGCTTTCTCCCAACTTTAGTCTCCAAGTTTCCAGCTAGAGTGGGGACCAGAAGACACCTAAACGACAAGTGACCAGAAGTGACGAACCGTGAAGTGTGGTATGGTGCCGCTAGCTAAAACTGCCAGAGCGAAATAAATCGCTTTCGTATCAATCCGACATTGACAAAGACGAAAACGAAGAGAATTTTATCCAGAATTTTTATACGATTTAGTTTTGTAAGCACACTATACAGTTTCAGTTAGTTATTGTTTTTTCCTTTTAATTATAGCATTTATTTATTTCAGTTAACAAAAATGCTTTTACAATTCTAGTTTTTGTTATTTCGTTAGTTTTCGTTAACGATAATAACCTTGCTCCACAGGTCCATCTTCAACCCTGTTTCTGAGTAATGACCCAAAAAACGTTGTTTTGAGCGCTGGCCCTTTAAATGCACATGGCCCCACCCCCCTCCAGGTTGTTGACTGTGCCTCTCTGTCATGTTCAGCCACTTGTGTTCATTAATTCAACCAACAACTGAATATTTTAGGTAATCACCTCGAAGTTTGGACTTATTTTCAGTATGGACTACAACCACTGCTGCTGACAAACAATTATGTTGCACTTGGAGAAATGTTCGTTGGAAGACTTGACCTTATATGTGTAAATGTCGTGATGTAACTAGTTATGAAACATAACAAACTAAGAAGGAATTAAAACAGGTTGTAGAAATCCATTAGATTTTCACCAGAATGAATATAAAGACAGTTTTGCAGCACCTGGAGGGTTCAAATTCAAACTTTATGAGCTGTTAAGGTCCAAATACACAAATAAATGAACCAAAGACTAATAGAAGTGGGTTTAGCAAAATATGACCCCTTTAACATTAGCTCAACTCTCACCCTCACTCTCCACAACTTTCCCCCTTTTGTCCAAATATGATCACTTCTGGCTCCTCTAAATTCAACATGGTGACAGTTAGAGCTGTAGTTGTCTATTTTCTTCGATTTGATTCAATTAAATGATTATTCGAATTAGCAAAAAAATAGGAAAAGTGTGAAAAAGACAAAGTTGTCTGTTATTCCAGAACCAGCTGAAACAACAACCACAAAATATATATAAGTAAATGGATATATAAAAAATAAAACTTTTTGAACTATTAGAGTCCAAATACACAAATAAATCAAGCAACGACCAATAACACTGAGTTACAAAAAAATGTTTTTTGCAAGTTGTCTAGGTTTTTTCAACTGAATTAGGACCATTTGAGACCACTAAATCCAAAAATGACATCTCTTTTTCTCAATCAGGTCCGGTTTTTTTGCTAATTTGATTTGGAAAAATTTGATCTTCTCACAAAATTGATTACATTTTTGTGACTTTATCAGTTGATTTTTTTATATAGTTCTCACCCAAAATAGGTTTTAAGAGAAAAAAAATCATTTTCTAACAGGATGTATTTATTATTTATTATGTATTCACTGCAGATGTAGCAAAATACGTCAGGCTTATTTTTGCAAGATCTTCTAGTCGAAGCCATTTCATTCACCTGTAATATTAAAAAAAACCATTAATCATAAATTGGCAAAAGTAAAATCTTCAAAACTCATTTATTGCAAGAAATATGAAAGAATTTTGTATCATATGACGTGAAAATGCCCATAAATGTAAGCAAAAATGTTAAAAAGCCAATATGTAGCATAGTTCAGAAAGTTGACCTGATTGAGCAAAATTAATGTGATTTTTGGATTCAGCACACCAAAATGATCCTAAATCAGCTCAAAAAACTTAAGCAATAAATTTGTTGTTGACCAGTGTAATAGTGGGTTTAGCAAAAATATGACCCCTTTAAGTTCATAATAATAGTGGAATATTAGTGTGTATGTGAATGTATTCACTGTAGTTTCAGACCTCGGTGAAAGCTCTTTAGAAATGTCAAATACCAGCATATCTGGGATTTTTAGTCTGTTGGAATTGTCTTTTCTTCTTCTTTTTTAAGTTGACTGTTCCAAATGATGACTAAGACCTCACTCCAAGGATTTCAGTGTATTGTTAGGAAAAGTGTGGCATCAATCACAAAGTCATGGGAGGTCATTGTTGATGTCCTAACCAGGTTGGAAATGAGGAGGTGGAGTCTAGGAAGAGATGAGAAAGTTTTCTGCAAAGAATTATACAAAAGAGACTCCGTAATGTGAAAGAACTGCTTTGTTTTTGCAGGTAACAGTTTATCAGAAATGTTTACAGTGTCTGGAGAAAAAAAAAATGTATCAGATCATCCTGTTTTAAGAGGTTCCACACTGTAAGCCCGGAATTTGTATTTACTAAAATGCTTTAATTACAATGCACTTAAATGATTTAAGTTTTATGATGTTACTAGAAAATGTTCAGTACATTCTACTAATTTGTAGACATGGTTGAAAGTATGAAAAAGTTTAAGTTGAATGGAATTAAATCACTAAGTTTTAGTCAGGACCACACCTTTTTATCTTCGCATTGCATTGTGGGTATTGGGCATGTTGTTGAAAATGTGTTCTTTTTCTGTGCAGGGGTTCAGCGGGGTTGAGGTGTTAGTGTTAATTTGGATTTAATGTGTGTATGGCAGTGTTTATTGGCCTTTTTGTGTTTGTTTTTGTATTTTTGTAGAGCTGCACCATGAGTCAGAGCCAGAGGAAGAACAATGGCTTCACTGTTCATCTAAAAATATTTTTGTACAATGGAAGTCTTAATGTGTGGCAATATTAAAAGCATGTTCTGTACTGGCAAATGACACTGAGCTAACTTCCAGTCATGCTACAATATATTAAGTTGAATAATTTCATAACTATTTTGGTCAGGAATAAGATTTTGAGTTTGATTATCCTAAAAAAAGTTGTTTAGTCAATGATAAATTAATCTGGCTGCAATTGAGAAAATTAGTCAGTGTAACCTAAAATGCTGAGTTGGATGGTTGGATAGTGGGGTTGATTTTACAACAGATTTAAAGTACTTGTCTTTTAGTGTTTTCTACTTAATAGTTTAAGTTCAATATTTTCAGCATTAAAGTTGAACCTACTTAAACCAATTGATTAGTCGATCATTACTCAAATCATTTAAGTGCAATCACTTGCCTCAAATTTTTTTGAGTAAACTCTACTTATCCAGGCTTACAGTGCATATAATTGCAAGGTGTTATCCCTTACATCACATATTTCCAGTTTGGAAGGTGGAGGACTTCTCTTATTTATACCAGTTGAATGGCTCCTTCTTAATGGTATTTTATTGGCTATATTTTATAATTGCAATATTTTTATTTGCTCATTTATTCTTATAGGGAGTGGTTTATTCAATTCATTTTTATAATTCGCTGATTTACCTTGCAATGTTCTATCATTTATCTGTTGCTGTTATCAGTTTATTTCATTATCTGGACTTTGCAGCTTCACTGCAGATGCGGTCGCTGTACCGGTCGGTTGTGGTAAAGAAGGAGCTGAGCCGAGAGGTGAAGCTCTCGATTTACCGGTCAATCTACGTTCCTACCCTCACCTATGGTCATGAGCTTTGGGTCATGACCGAAAGGACAAGATCCCGGATACAAGCGGTCGAAATGAGTTTCCTCCGTCGGGTGGCTGGGCGCACCCTTAGGGATAGGGTGAGGAGCTCAGTCACCAGGGAGGAGCTCGGAGTAGAGCCGCTGCTCCTCCGCATCGAGAGGGGCCAGCTGAGGTGGCTCGGGCATCTGTTTCGGATGCCTCCTGGACGCCTCCCTGGGGAGGTGTTCCGGGCATGTCCCACCGGGAGGAGACCTCGGGGAAGACCCAGGACACGTTGGAGAGACTATGTCTCTCGGCTGGCCTGGGAACGCCTCGGGATCCCCCCGGAAGAGCTGGAGGAGGTGTCTGGGCAGAGGGAAGTCTGGGCGTCCCTGCTTAGACTGTTACCCCCACGACCCGGCCCCGGATAAGCGGAAGAGAATGGATGGATGGATGGATGGACTTTGCAGCTAAAAACAGCATGTAACGCTACAAGAACTCTGTTGTCAGACGCTGCTGATCTGATATCCTTTTTAACCCATAAAGACCCAGTGATACTTTTGTGGCCGTTTCCAAATGAATTTTCCTCTTTTAAATGATTTATCACCATTTAATATAATATTATCCTCTGTATTTTGCATTTTTTTCAGTGAAAATCATGCATTTTCCTGTATTTAATTTACTGATCACATAGATGTTTATGGAAGCTCAGATTAAAGTTGAGGGTTGTTATGTAAAAAAAACCAAAAAACAGAAAATTGAAAAAAAGTTACTTTTTAAGCATAGGTATCATTAACTGAACACAAAAATAAGTGTTCCCATCCACTGTCATTGATCCAACTCAATGGGTTTTCACTGGTGAATCAATGTTGTAGAAGATGACGGTGTTTCCACGGTAACTACGGAGCCTCTGAACGTCCAAATGGGTCATATCTGATGACCATGAAAAGATGACAAACTGTATTTTACACCAATTATTTACGTGTATTGATAGGATTAGTGGATCAACAGGTATTAACCCTCTGGTATCCGGGTGCGCCTTTTAGGCACACTTTGCACTTCCTGTTAAAAAACTTCATATTATTTTTCACAATTTAAATATGGTTAGAATTCAAAAGTTGCTCATTTTCGCATGATCTTTACAATTCTCGCCATCAACTAAAATTTGCACATTGTAAACAAAAGAAAATTACAAGACTAGCGTCTGTCTGCCAAGTGTGCCTAAAACGCACTATTTCTAACATTTGATATGTATGATTAGGGCTGACCTTGATCTACAAAAAAAAATCAAATTAGAACAGAAAAATAAATTAATATTTAATAGTTTGATTTATAGGTGTGTCTTTTTGGCACACTTGGCGACAGATGCTAGTATTTTTGAACATTTGACGTAGCGCCAAAAATAATAATGCAAATTAACCATTGTTGGAGTTAATCACTGACATATGCCAGGCTGCAAAAATCAAATAATATGTGATTGACTTTTTATGTAGTATATTGAAAAAAAAATTTTTTTGTTTGTTTTTTGCATCCAAAAAAAAAAAAAAAGGTTTATTTACATTACAAACATGGCATTTAAAGGGTTAAAAAATGTGATAATTATTGAGTATTTGGTATTTTTATTTATGGCTCAAGTTGATGAAGTAGAAAAAAGTGTAAAAGAATTAAAAACAAACTGTATGAAAATTTTTTTGGCACCAAGTATGCAAAAAAGGCACACTAGGTGCTTAGTAAGGGCTTTGCTGGACGGGACACCGGAGGGTTAAACAGTTTAGATCAGTAGATGGTTTTAGTCGCCAGTTGCTGTTTGGGTCTTTATGGGTTAATGTTAAAAGTGTGCAAAGACTCAAACGACTCAGACAAGGATTTTCTTTTTTTTTTTTTTTTTTTTTAAGTTTTTAAATAATACGAATTCATTGATGCAATCTCAGAGAAAACTGGACTTGAGTTGGTTAAAATAAGCTATAAGTGAGCACACAGGACAGATGTTGAAATGGAAATGTAAGTGCTGTGGGATGAACCGATGATGACAAATCTTATTTATGTGATGTTTGGAGCAGGTTCATTATCTGCTTTACATTCACTCAGCTGCTTCGAAGGCAGGTGTTTTATGCCTAAAGCGAGCTGGCAACTAAATAATTAAAATGAAAAGGAAAATTAAAGAAAAAGAAACTATAGAAGGTGAAGTGTTGGGCCTCAGAGTCTGTGTGTTCTGACGCTGCCGGAGGGATGAACATCATTCTTCCAAAACACGTTTTTTCATTTGATGATTTGTAGGTAGTATAGAGAACCAGTGGTGGCTCCTAAATAGAGGGTTCAAGGGGAACCACATAAAAGAATTTTACAAAAACATTAATATTTAAATAAATGAGCTAGACACGATACAGCCATGAGTAGCTTATATATTAAAAGGGAAGTGGACTCTGTGTGTGTGTGTGTGTGTGTGTGTGTGTTTTTCTCGGGAATCACACAAAATCTGAAAAGAGCTGACTGCTGCAGTTTGTCATACTTACCGTAATTTCCGGTCTACAAGCCGCAACTTTTTTCCACACACTGTGAACCCGCGGCTCTAAAATGATGCGGCCAATTTTTTTTTCCCCGGCTAACGATTGATCCGGCTGACGAAGAAGGAAATAGAGCTGCTACAGTTAAGCTTGGCATCAATGAAGCGATGGTGAGACATTGGAGACAGGGTGAGTGTAGCTTATAGTCCAGAAAGTACAGTATGTATTTTTGGTCAAGGAGCAGACTAGCGAAAATAATAAGTTGATAGGACCAATATTTTGGAAGTTGTTAGTCCTTTTGGAATACAATAGCCTTACAGTCATGTTGCTATGCCCATGATGCTTGACCGAAAGTGCAGTACCACAAGGCATGATGGGAAATTAAGTCAAAAACAGGAATGGTGCACTTACTAACTTCATTCCCCAGATTTTGGTATCAATATACAGTATTAATTGTCATTTAAATTTTTAATGTCAGCATTTCTAAACTAGAAAAGCACACACTAGTTGTGTATAATTTGCATTCAAGTGTAGTTTTAAAATGTTTTTGGTCATTAACCCTTTCATGCATAGTGGTCACTACAGTGGACAGTTATTCTACTGCTCTTCTCTTGTACATTCATGGGTTTTGTTGTTTTAGTTCCATTTCAGCCAACACAATGGACACTTACGCATCATGTAACTTTGCTGTTCTTGATAAACCTGATCTGCAGTAACATGTTTGAGTGTAAATCATTTGTTATTAGACTGTAATTATCATTTTTTCTTTAACAAAATGGGTATTTTTGCATGTTATCCCCATGAAGTGTGTAATAACTAGATTAGAGTATGTTTAAATATGAGAAAACATCAGATTAGCAGCATTAAAAGTGTTTTTATTTCATAGTTTTCACAGTATACCAGTAAATACACATTTTTCGGCTTCAAAAATTGAACGCATCATATCCAATTGAGTGGACATTTTTGCAACTCCATGAAAAATAGGTTCATAAAAAGCTGCCAATTGCATTGTTTTTTGTTTTTTTTCATGCCTAAAGAGGAATTAAAACGGGGGAAAAATCATGATTAAGGTTCTCGTAATTCATGCATGAAAGGGTTAATGCCACGTTTCCACTACGTGGAACTGGCTCAACTCTACTCAGGTACCAGGTCCTATTCCTGTAGACCATTTCCATTACAGGATACTACTGACTTTACAGTACCTGGATGTCATAGCGATGCAGCACGTTACTTCTGTGTCGTCTGCTCAGAGTTGCTGATAAACTTGCTCGTTTTGTGTTGTCTCGTCAAGCTCATGCTGAATTTTTACGTCTGAATCTCCTCGACCGACCATGGTGTAGTTTTGCGGGCTGTCATCATGTGGATTAACCTACCGACATATTTACTGTAAACTTCTGCATCTGTTTTTTGTAAAATGGCGGGTCACAGAGACTACTGTCTGACCAGTCAGTGGTCTGCAGTGTTTACACGTCACCTTTTAGTATCTGTTCCCCAGTCTTGGAACCTCGGCGGAGGTGATACCAAAAAAGTAGTACCAGGTACCAGATTCCAGGCTCTTTTTTGTAGTGGAAACGCAAAAAAGCCAAGTCGAGTCGAGCCGATACCACGTAGTGGAAATGCGGCATTAGTGAACAGTCAAGTCGCATGTTTCCTGTTAGAGGCACAAAAATATGCACCAGAGGCTCTCTGTTTACCATCATACGCTCATTATAAATGACATGTGCAGTGGACCCCCTCCAATACAAGAGACAGGAGAACCTTAGGGTGCAGAAATTTGTGCCCAAGCACCACCCACAGGAGGAAACATCACATCTCCGAAAAACAATAAAAACCTTCCTCAGAAATGCAATGACACACACAATCATCTAAGTTTTAAAATGACCAAGACAAAATAATGTACGTCCACTATATATTAATATATACATCAGCGTATACTTCAGTAGGTAATGTTGCTACTCCTTCGTCCTGTTCATGCTCATTTGACATGTAAACATCAATATGTCCTTAAAGAAACACTTGAATTCAACCTGAATTCAACATGTCTGAATACTTTTGTTCATTATATAGTGTATCTACTGCTTATGGGGAAATAAAAAAAACTCCATCTGACTACCAACAGCGACATACTAAATACAGCACAACACAGTTTGTCAAAGTGTGGGTGCATTTAGTTGAGAATTAATGCAGTGATGTGTAAATTTGCATGATCATTATTATCTACATGTCTATGCTGTGCTGTGCTGTGCTGTGTAAACTCATTAAAATTATCTCTGAACAACAGATACAACAGCAGGTTACCCCAACATGACTAATTTGAGTCCACTGTTGCATGACATCCACATATGTGAACACTTGGTTTTTGAGTTGTACTATATTTTACTCTAAATTAGTGTGTACAGTTTCACTTTTATGCTAGTATTTTGTATGAGTTGACCTCTGTCAGTACGTTTTTCAGATTCCATCAGTCATCTCAGTCCAAGGTGGATGATCTTAGACATCAAACAAAAACATTTTTAGACTTCAAGATAATAAGTACTGATGGAACATTCTGGATCTACTGACTACGACCAAGTTTGATTAATTGAACACAGATGTAGGCGCCTTGCATGAAAGCATTGACCAATTACAGTATTTAAAGCTACAGGGGCTGAAATCAAAGGGGGAAATGTTTCTGTCGCTGAAATATGTGTAATGTGTAAAATATGAGGATTTTTGTTTGTTGGGTTATGCACTTTTGAACCCCAAAATTGTAATTCTCATAATTAATCTCTCCTGCTGGTGGAAAAGAATTGCACATCAAGGTTATTTGGTCATGTGATGCATCCAGTTAGTCATGTGATGTATCTGGTTAGTAGCAGGGACAGACAGAGTTCGTTCTTTTGGAGGTAGAGTGTGCACAAGTAAAGAGGTGTCTTTAAGAAGAGTGTTGGCTACCCCTTATTTTCTGGTTGGAGGGCGCACATAGACTTTAATGTTTTGTTTTGTTTTGGTAGATCGATTGATCGATCGATTGATCGATAGATAGATACTTTATTCATCCCACAGGGAAATTTACAGGTTCCAGCAGTATCCACAAATTTCAAAAACAACAGTAGTAAAACAAAATAGTAATGTTGTTATGTTTTGTTAAGCTCTGTTTTATGTTATGTTCTGTTATGTTATGTTATGCTATTTTATGTTATGTTTTGCTATGCTATTTTATGTTATGTTTTGCTATGCTATTTTATGTTATGTTATGTTATGTTATGCTATGTTATGTTATGCTATGCTATGCTATGTTATGTTATGTTGTGTTATGTTATGCTATGTTTTGCTATGCTATGCTATTTTATCTTATGTTATGCTATTTTATATTATGTTATGCTGTTATGTTATGTTATGCTATTTTATGTTATGTTATGTTATTTTTGTTATGTTATTTTATGTTATGTTATGTTATGCTATGCTATGTTATGTTTTGTTAGGTTATGCCAGTATAATTTAACTTTGGGGTCGCGACCCTGTGTGGGATCACCTGGAATTAAAATGAGGTCGCCTGAAATTTCTGGTAATTGATAAACACTTTTTTAAAATTACTAATAAAAAATATATGGTGAGTTGACAGAGACAATCCCAATCCATAAAAGACAAACTGTGAGTCTGAAACTGCAGCACTGTGGTTCTGTTAATCTGTCAAATGTTCATTGTGGTCAGTTTCAGATGCTGCAGTTCTTTCATAATTCATAGTTTGAGTTCTTGTTTATTCAGTATTAATTGTCAGCCTTGTAAATCCAAGCTGGACTGACTGTACATATCCTGACCAAGGAAAATAAAATTCTCACTTTGTGCAGTAATCTACACCCGGATTTACCGACCAAGCTTCCACGTTGAGACAGAGTAGAGCAGTACATTTTTCTTGAAGAATCTCATCATCAGTCAGTAATTGCAGCTGTCAAATGTACATTGAAAAAAAAAAAAAAAAAAAAAAAAAATTAACCTCTATTTAAACAGGTAAGTCATTAAGAAAACCTTCTTATTTACATTAAGATCCTGGCAAAAGGCAAAGCCTCTTTAGGGGAAGGGGATGGGGGGAGTCACACAATGTACAGCCACTAACATAAACATGACATGACAAAAACTGCAAGTAATTTAATTAAAGCATGTAAGCATGTAATTATAAAGGCACTAAATCTAAAAATAAAACACAGAAAAGCAGCAGTGTGTTAGTCATTGGTTTTCTCGAAGCAGCAGCAAAATCTCCATAAAAATTCTCCATAAAAACAGAAATTAAAATAAAATTGTCCAGTTACAATGATTTTTGAAGCTCATTCCAGTCTTTCGCTGCTGTATATTGAAAAGATGATTGACCAGTGACAGAAATTATTGTATTTAACCCCTGTATCTGTCAGGAAACACATGTGATTAGACAAAATTGGGAATAGGTTTTTTACAGCCTGAAACCAGTTAAAGACTAAATGCAGAAATCTTGGGTTATAATATACTGAGAGGTCATGAAGGAACTAAAAAACTATTAAACAATGCAACTTTAACCCATACAGACCCAGTGCTACATTTGTGGCCATTCCCAAATAAATGTTTTTCTCGATTAAAAACAGAGTAAAATCTATCCTTAACTGAACATAAAACAAGTGTCTCCATCCAGTGTTATTTATCAAACTCCTGGTGAATCAATGTTGTAGAAGATGACAGTGTTTCTACGGTAACTACGGAGCCTCTGAACATCCAAATGGGTCATATCTGATGACCATGAAAAAATGACAAACCTTATTTTACACCAATTATTTACATGAATTGATAGGATTAATGGATCAGCAGGTATTAAACAGTTTAGATCAGTAGATGGTTTTGGGTAAAACTTTATGTCTTTATGGATTGCTGATACCAAGTACAGATACGAGTACTTAATAATCCCATTCCAGTTCTTAGTTCCTTTTGTAAATGTACTTTATTGTCGTTATCATTAGTCTGACTGTAATAAGGTGCTGCTACTGACATTTAATGTATTGGAATGAGCGTTTCTCAATTAATCCACCAGGGGGCACCGCTTTTAATTAACCATACTGGACAAACACCACGAAGAAGAGTAAAGTGTTTTTGAGAAAAAGAAAGTCAGGAATAATAAACATGGAGACAACAGTGGTTACACTAATGTGGATACTACTGTTGATATTAATATTGATGAGGGTAGTTGTCATAAATGTCAGTAGTTTTTCACTAACTCACACAGATCGCTTTTCCATTGGACATCTGCGCAAAACTTTACCGATATTTACTAAATGTTGAAAAAACAGAAGTGCGTAATGTCAGTTTTTCCATTAAATCACAAATGCGATGTTTTGTTCATTTATTATCGCGAGATGACACGAGAAGTCATTCCATAAACATGGCGACAAACGTAACTATTGTGTTGATTACCTCCGCCAAGGAGGTTATGTTTCTGCCGGCGCTGGTTTGTCTGTCTGTCTGTCCGTGTGCAAGATAACTCAAAAATTTATAGACGGATTTGGATGAAAATTTCAGGAAATATCGATACTGGCACAAGGAACAAATGATTAAATTTTGGTATTGATGGGGGGGGGGGGGGGGGGGGCGCACTGATCTGCCTTGGCGGAGGTCTGCGCTCTCCGAGTGCTTTTCTAATAATTTTTTTTCTCCCTTCATTCCAAAAATGTTATGTGAAAAGAACAGACTGGTTCTCTGTGTTGCCTTTGGTTGTGCCTATGTGCTTCCGCTCTATAACACCTGCAGCTAGTTTTGCGCGAAGCTGTGCCAGTTACAACCTGCCTTTCAGACACGCTAAATTTAGACGCAAAATCAGCCACCGCAATCAGTTTCAGGTTTGGTAAATCACATTGCACACGCTAAATAAATATTTGCATTTACTCCTCCCGATAATTTTGCGCGTTCTGGCAGAAACGCCCATATTGCATATTCATCAGGGCGAACACACTAAATGGGTTGCACGAGCTATTTTGCCCATTTGAGAGGCGCAAACCTCTGTGCGCCCTGTTAGTAGCTTCAACATGTTTTTGCGTGTGCAGTCAAGTTTGCGGTGGGGGTGGGCACTGATCTGCCTTGGCGGAGGTCTGCGCTCTCTGAGTGCTTTTCTAGTTTACAGATATATTCATTATTATTATACACTACCAGTCAAAAGTTTGGACTCACCTTCGCATTTAAATGACATGAGATGGACCGCAGATGACCAACCAGTGCTCAGCGTCACTGGGAACTCCTTCAAGACTGTTGGAAACCATTTCAGGTGACTACCTCATGAAGCTCATTGAGAGAACGCCAAGAATGAGCAAAGCAGTAAGAAAAGCAAAATGTGTCCATTTTGAAGAATCTAAAATATAAAACATGTTTTGAGTTATGCCACACTTTTTTAAATACATAATTCCGTATGTGTTCATTCATAGTTTTGACGCCTTCAGTGAGAATCTAGAATGTAAATAGTCATGAAAATAAAGAACAAACAGGTGAGTCCAAACTTTTGACTGGTAGTGTATATTACCCCTCTATCTCATACTAAATAAAAAAATGATTGGGTTTCCTGGTGTGTTCACACATACCATGACATGTTTGTTCTTCTTCTTTGCTTGTTGTAATGTACGTCAACATCCATTTTTTAATTCACCTGACTCTAGGTGCAAAAAATGCTCTTTCCATTGCAGTTTTGTGTGATACACCATTTGCGCTACACCCGAAAAACCACCTCTTGCCAGCACAAAAACCTTTAATTGAAAAATGAGACTTTTGGCGAAATTGTCATTTTTCCATTAGGTAAATTTTTATGCGCAATTTGAGGGTCAATGGAAAAGCAATTACAGTCGCTCTTTGGAAAGATCCTTTACCTCAACGGTTCCCACTGGTATTCTCCGTCTGGGTACGCATCCGCAAGCACCTGGAAAACAGATGGAATGTACGCAGAGGACGGACAGAACACTCCATCCATATCCGTCCGTGTCTTTAACGCTACTTGCAGTCAGCGTTACTTTAGTCACCATTGTTTATTTGAAAAATCTCCACACTGCTGACATCACTCCTCCGCCGTGTACCTGCTGCACTGAACTGCGAATGTCATGCTGCCGTAAGTGGTATCGTTGTGGATGTATCAGAGTACTTTTACGAGTACAAGAGTAACTGGTGGTGTTGGACTCTGCGTTGTGTTTTTTAAGGACAAGACCTGCATGTACAACTTTGGAGGCAGTCTCCGTTTATTAACTTTTCGTTCCTGACAGAAGTTACATAAAACACAAAAACCTCCGGTCAGCGACCCCCCCTAAAACAAGCTCCTACACAAACCAAAATGATACAGAAATGTGTTTCAGCACATTATAAGCACCTCATACAGCTTGAACTAGCCAGTTCATATAAAAAAATTAAATTAGCAGAGGCTAAACCAAAAATTTTCATGAACTGCACGGCTGCTTACCTCTGCCACAGAAATCCGGAACAAAAGGGAAGAGGTAAAGGCGCGGAAACAGTGTCAAGCTGTAAATTGCTCGTTGGGGAACAGACTCAAATGAAAAGTTCCACATACTGACTTGGAGGCCCATAATATCAGGTATTAACCAAAAGAAATGAAAATAACATGAGCAGATTTTGTGTAATTATAACAATACACCATTTCCTCTACATACCCAGATTGCTGTGAAATAACACTGGGTTGCAAAAAATGTTTTTTGCAAGTTGTCTAGATTTTTTCAACTGAATTAGGACCATTTTGCACCGCTAAATCCAAAAATGACATCTGTTTTTCTCAATCAGGTCAGGTTTTTTTTGCTAATTTGATTTTGAAAAATTTGATCTTCTCACAAAATATAATAATTAATACCAAAATAAGATTTGTAAGCACACTTTATGAAACTTGTGACTTGATTCCCGTTAGGTACAATGGTGTATTCACCGCAGATGTAGCAGAATATGTCAGGCTTATTTTTGCAAGATCTTCTAGTTGAAGCCATTTCATTCACCTGTAATATTAAAAAAACCATTAATCATGAATTGGCAAAAGTAAAATCTTCAGAACTCGTTTATTGCAAGAAATATGAAAGAATTTTGTATCATATGATGTGAAAATGCCCATAAATGTAAGACAAAATACTAAAAAGCCAATATGTAGCATAGTTCAGAAAGTTGACCTGATTGAGCAAAATTAATGTGATTTTTGGATTCAGCACACCAAAATTATCCTAAATCAGCTCAAAAAACTTAATAAATTTGTTGTTGACCAGTGTAATTAACCCTGTTACACAAGTACACACGCTGAGTATCAAACCCTAACCCAGATACTGGTATCAGTATCGGTGCAACCCTAGTTATAATAATATAATAATAATAATTTTCCTCTGCTTAAAAGCATGCATTTGGATTTGTTCAAATAGAAAATACAAACACACTCATCTGTAACTGGTATTATTAAAAATGGTTCCATCCCATGTAGACCATTCTTCACAGGCATAACCTCCTGGGTCAGCTAAATGGAAAACATCCAAAGTCCATGTTACCCCAACACCTGTGCCACATTTTGCACAAAAAATACTCTAATATATGCGATACTATGATGAAACTCTGAAAAAATGAGCTCTGCATTTCATGTACATATCCATCACCCATTCAGTCTTGGCCAGAAAGTAATTTATCCCCTCATGTTTATTTTTTATTTTTTTCTTCCCTAATGTTCAACTGTTGCGTTCATAGGGCGCACAGAGGGGCTTTGTTCCAACACTGGCCCCTGTGCAAAATGCTGTGCTGGTTGCATTTAAACTCCATCATCACGTCCCTGAGCTGAGTGATGAAACGTGATTCCTGAGATGAGGTTTTTTATTTACAACAGCGAGGAATAATCTGCTTCTCTTGTTGTGTCATGCTAGGATGCAAATAATCTGTGTGTGTGTGTGTGTGTGTGTATGTGTGTTTCCTCCCTCAGAGCGTGGAGACTACAGATGTTCTCTCTCTCTCTCCCTCTCTCTCTCTCTCTCTCTCTCCCTCGCGCTCTCTCGTGAGGATAAGTGCTTTCAGTCCGTATAGGATCACACACACATACACACGCGCCTTCCTCTCCTGCAGCCTCTCGCGCGGCGGAACAGCCTGATGCCATGAGCGCGGACGCATCCTCCTCCATCCTGTGCTGAACCATGCGCTGCCGGCTGAGCCCTGCTGGAATGAACCGACTGAGAGGGGCTTTCAAGGGACACACCTGTGGATTTGCGCCGTCAAGATGCCTTATTTGACCAAACCTCTGATTTTACTCCTATGTCTGGTCGTTACCGGGGAATGCCGTAAGCACAGCCACCGGGTACGGAGATGGACCGGTACCGTGGAGACCCAAAAGCATGGCACGTAAGTGACACACAAAGGTGGAAGAATGACAATGAAATACGCATTGAATACTACAAAAGTACTTTTTTATTATTATTATTATTTTTATTATTATTATTATTGAATTATCCACACATGTGTCAACTGTGGAACCTGAAGGTGAATTAGAAGCAGAGTCAGTGCACATATTGTGATGTAAAAATCTAAAAATTAACAAAAAGTCAGTCAATAGAAGGCTTGTATTAATATAACTGATGCAAATACTTACACTTATATATAATAAAGTGCAGTGGCTTTATAGTAGAAGCTCATGTGAGGTGATCAAATACACTCAGATTGAATAGAAAAATGCAAAAAGCAAAAATTTATATCATTTTCTTCTTATACTGTCCTTCATCACTGAGGTGTGGTCAGAATCAGGACATCTGAAGAGCACAAAGCTGAAACATGTCACAGTTTCAACAACAACAACAACAAGAAAAAAAGAAACAAATACGAAAGAAATAAAACCTGGGTCATTTTGTGTCTGTATTTGACAAGACAGGAAACAAATGTAGAGAAATACAAAGGGACAGTAGTTAAGGTCACACCGACTTGGATGGAAACTGTGGAAATAGTGGGTTCTGTACAACAGGGGCCATCCCATTAATAATAATAATAATAATAATAATAATAATAATAATAATAATAATAATAATAATGGGGAAAAAAAGCTTAATTTAACAGGAAGCACTGGCCATGACATCAATAGTAAGAGACCTGGAATTTAGTGACTCCTTCCAAGTCTCTGACATTCACCCTCAGTGTAAATATAGTGGAATAAGACAGTGACTTACAATATAGTGTTTAGCTCAAGGACACTTAGAAGTGCTGTTTGTGAAGCCTAAACAAACATGCATCTAATTTTACCACATATTGACCTCTTGTGGCGATACAAATTATGACCGATATTAAGCAGCACAGACACAGTAATAGTCTGTTAGAGGCAGGACGATGAGTGGGTCAATAAGGCATGAGGCGTTCAAGACACTTTTTATTATTATTATCATTATTATTATTATTATTATTGTTATTATGATCATAATCTCCATTTATTGATCTTTATCCAATCCTGATCTTTCTAATCAGCATTTAATGGTACCGATGTAAATGTCTAAATCTTACCCTAAAAAAGATCAGTTGTGTCAAATATTTGGACGGTGCTGACAAATTTTATTCATGTGTGAAAACAGACAAAGCTGCGGTACCTCGTCAAACCATAAACTTATTCAAGTCATGACTGTGCTGTGCTTGAATTTGCAGGAGCAGAGTGTTAACCACTCTAAACCACTGACTGTGAGCTCCACAATTACACCTCTACAGTCCCCGAGCTGTCACTATCTTCTACTACTCACTGATCAAAATAACTGTCATGAAATGTGGAAATCTAAAAAAAAAAAGAAAAAGATACACAGGAGATTGAAGAAAGAAAGAAAGAAAGAAAGAAAGAAAGATATGCAAATGAAAAAGACTTCGGGCCAAATATACAAAAGGTTTTTCTCAGCTTCAGTGGTCATCAAACTGGTGCAGATGGGACAGAAATATTCACAAAACATATGTGATGGGTGGATTTCAACACATGCCACGCTATCAAGTAAATAGCATCACTGTGCGTGGAAGTAACTTAGGGAATATTCATGCATTCAAAACAAAATCGGCCCTTTTCTATGCAAATAAACCTTGTTGCGAAATTGTCCAGTTCACAAAGGACCAGTGCAAATTATCATATGCAGGTGCAGTTAACATCTGCACAGAGCCGGTGTTAACTGAACACAAAAGCTGCTACTTCCCCGCTCTGTCTTTCAAATCCTCAAGTTTGTGAGGCTTGAATGAAATTTTATTAAATTAGTTTTTACTAATATTTCATTTCTTGGAGTTACTTAAAAAATTTAAATGTCCTGATAGTGACGATGGAGATCATTGTGGCTGTTTTGAGTTTGGAGATGTACTCATGGTTTTAGCTGCTGTGTGACGCCGCTGCCAGCTGTGAGCACACAACAGAACATGATCACTGGGTTACAAAAAATGTTTTTTGCAAGTTGTCTAGGTTTTTTCAGCTGAATTAGGACCATTTTGCACCGCTAAATCCAAGAATGACATCTGTTTTTCTCAATCAGGTTAGGTTTTTTGCTAATTTGATTTTGAAAAATTTGATCTTCTCACAAAATATAATAATTAATGCCAAAATAAGATTGATAAGCACACTTTATCAAACTTGTGACTTGATTCCTGTTAGGTACCATGGTGTATTCACCGCAGATGTAGCAGAATACGTCAGGCTTATTTTTGCAAGATCTTCTAGTCGAAGCCATTTCATTCACCTGTAATATTAAAAAAACCACTAATCATAAATTGGCAAAAGTAAAATCTTCAGAACTTGTTTATTGCAAGAAATATGAAAGAATTTTGTGTCATATGATGTGAAAATGCCCATAAATGTAAGCACAAATGTTAAAAAGCCAATATGTAGCATAGTTCAGAAAGTTGACCTGATTGAGCAAAATTAATGTGATTTTTGGATTCAGCACACCAAAATGATCCTAAATCAGCTCAAAAAACTTAAACAACAAACTTGTTGTTGACCAGTGTTATTAGTGTTTCTGTGGAACTGGAGGTACAATGATCTTCACCTTAACCCCGAGCATTATTGTAAGACTCAGCTATTCATCAAACTGACCCACCTCAGTCACGCTGATAGAGACACTTCAGTAGGTAGCGTTATAGATGCACTAAAGACGGAAGATTAAAGCTGGTTTGTGATTGTGGACAGTATGTGTATCTATGGTGATAAAAGTCATGCTCTATGAGGTTTTTTTTCTCTCTGCTTCTCTCTCTTGCTATGTGCTTAACCCATCACCTCCTCAGACCCACCTATCGGTTTTCTTTCCACATTTGTGGCCAAGAGTTTCACAACTTTATACAAAAAAAAAAAAGAAAACTGTCCACCACGAAAGACATTTCATAAAAATTTTAAAAACTGCATCTGAAAAAACTGTTGCATCATGAATAAATGAATGAATGAGAATGAATGTTTTTATTATTGTGTCTTGCATAAAGAACATGCCCAGCCCTTACATGGGCTTATAATGTCCTATAATGAGTGTTGTTGCAACACTGGAATTTCCCCATTGTGGGACAAATAAAGGATTTCTTATAAGACACCAAAAATACACACCAAAAATCAAACGCCAGACAATAGGCACAATAGATATAAACAAAACAAAATACTGACCTATTTAAACAAACACATCTGCTGCTTTTTCCAGGCTTTACAAACAAATAATGCTAATTTACATACATTAGAACTAAACAACCATTTCATCTTGTCATCATCAGTGCTCCAGAACATATCAGGATTTCGGATACACATGTCATCAAACAAAGGGGCTCTCAGTTCATCATATAGACGACAATACAAAAGAAAATGTGATTCATTTTCCACTTCCCCCAAATCACACAGTCCACAAAGTCTGTTTTCTTCTGGGGTTTGGGTCAATCTCCCAGTTTCTAAGGCCAAGGGAAGGGTTCCTGTTCGCAACTGAGCAATTAGAGACCTTTGGTTCCTGGTCAAATTTGCTCTGACATAAAATTCTGTTTTCTATGTGTTTGATGATGTTTCCAATATAAACACTTATTTAATAAAAAACAAAAAAGCTTGTACTTTGCTGACATTTCCTGGGTCTGAGGAGGTTAAAGACCCAAACAGTCATTGGCAACCAAAAGCATCTACTGATCTAAACTGTTAAATAACTTCTGACCCACTAAACCTATTAATATATTGAAATAATCGGTGTAAAATGCAGTTTGTCATCTTTTCATGGTCATCAGATATGACCCATTTGGACGTTCAGAGGCTCCATTGTGATTGTGGTAACACTGTTAACTTCTACAGCATTGATTCACCAGTAAAAGCCATGGAGTTCAATCAATGACAGTGGATGGAGACATTTGTTTTTATGTTCCGTTATTGATATCTTTGTTTAAAAAGTCATTTTTTCATCAATTTTCTCTGTTTTTCCATTAAAAAAAAACCTAACTTTGGACTGAGCTTTTATGAACGACAACATCAGGGCTGTCAAACTCATTTTAGTTCAGAGGCAACATTCAGCCCAATATGATCTGAAATGTAAAATGTTTATGTCCACAAACAAAAGGGAAAAAAAGAAAAATAAGGATAATTTTGCCAATATTTTGCCTCTTTCTAAATGTAGATCCACTGTGATCTATAGTTACATGTGTAAATGATAAACTGAAGCATGACATAGTTAAAATTGCACTTATTTTTCTTAAGAAATTTCAGGTTGTTTATGTTATTCACATTTTTAAAGGATGCTTTCTAGATGTAAACATTTTCATAATGTAATTTCACTTTTTTTCACTCTAAACCACAGACAAAAGTGACATGACATGACATTATGCATAGGTTATTATGTTATTGTATTGATTTTAACATCACTGATTGTTAATATCTTCAGTGAAATTTTTGCACGTCACAAATTCATCCGATTGGGCCGGATTTGACTCTTTGGGGGGCTGGTTTTGGCCCCCGGGCCATATGTTTGACACCTGTGGTCTACATGATCAGTACATTGAATATAGGAAAATACATGATTTTCACTGAAAAAATGCAAAATAGGAAGGATAATACTGTAAACAAGAGTTCAGAGAACGCAAACCTCCACCAAGCACCCTGAATGGTGTGCATGTGTGGATCGACTATTTCTTTTTAAATTAAACAGTTTCCAGGTTGTTCCATACAGCAGAAAAAGTTGAAGCTTGGTACCAGTCATGTGTATGTCAAATTATATTAAATTTCAATCAATATTTGTTGAGTTAGAATGAAAAATGTGTGGTAAATGGGATTTTCAATGTTAAATGTAAATGTCCACAGAGTCCACATTCCACAGTGGATGTGAACAATTTTGTGCCAGATACAAGATATTGTTATAAGTTGCAGGTGGATCAAATTGGAGGCTAATCTGAGTCGTTTTGAATTTTTTTAGGAATTTTGGAAAATTGCTCAATGATGAGAGATAGGAAAATTGTAGATTTTGTGACCTTGCTGTGACCTTGAACTTTGGCCTACTTGGCCCAAAATTTAATGGGTTGGTCCCAGGGCCTAGGCCTATCTGTGGGGACAATTTGGTAAAGATGGTTGGAATAGTTTTCCTGTAAAGTTGCTAACAAACAAACAAACAAACAAACAAACAAACAAACAAACAAACACACACACACACACAAACAAACACACAAACAAATACACAAAAGCAAAGTGATCACAATACCTCCTGGCTGAGGTAAAAAAAAAAAAAATGATGGTAAGTGTGACCTAAGAAAGGTTACAGATGGATAAAAATGAATTTGGGAAGTATCAAGGTCTCTACACTGGCCCCCTGTCTCTGAGAGAACAGACTTTAAAATTCTCTTGCTAGCATATAAAGCACTGAATGGTTTAGGCCTAAAATACATCAGTGATCTTCTAGTCCAGTATGAACCATCCAGACCACTCAGGTGGTCTGGTGCAGGTCTGCTCTGTGTTCCCAAAGTCAGAACTAAACATGGAGAATCAGCGTTCAGTTTCTATGCTCCGTATATCTGGAATAAACTACCAGAAAATATCAGGTCTGCTGAGTGTGAGTTCTTTTAAGTCAAGGTTAAAGACTCACCTGTTCACTGCTGCCTTTGACTAAAAGGTTTTTGACTTTTTAAATGTTATATTCTCTTTGGAAACTCTGCACTGCAACTCTTACTTTAATATGTGTGTGTTTTTATTTTATTTATTTATTTTTTATTTATTTATTTTTTGGATTTTATGTGTTGTTTTCTTACTTGCTGTTTTTAATCACCTTTTACATGTTTCTTTTATGATGTTTTAAATGTGTTTCTTTTTATTTCAATGTCCTGTGTGAAGCACCTTGAATTGCCTTGTTGCTGAAATGTGCTATACAAATTAAACTCGCCTTGCCTTGCCTACCACAAAATAACACTGGGTCTTTATGGGTTAAAGGCTGAAACATTAGAAACAGTGTTTGAGGTGGGGTATTATTAGTGCAATGCCTTTTATGAAAACGTCCTTAAAATGGAGCAAACTGTGGCTGCAAATGCAACACAGTTCATGGTATTATTAGTGGGTGCAAAGCATTCTATGTGGATTTCACCCTAAGTAAGTAAACAAAGCCTACAACACCAACTCACTAAAATATAGTCTGCCAGTGTGAGATATTCTCAGCACTGTGAGCTACAGAGTAAGATTTTAGAAGTTGTATTTAGATTCCTCCCAAAAACAAGGAAAAAAAGTGTAGCACTTTAGATAAAAAACAAAACCAACTGTACACTTTTAATGGACACAGGGGGCACGAGGCCAGCACATGTACCTCTACTTTCAGGTTTCTGCTTGAAAAAGCATGTGTCTGGGTTTTTTCGGGGTCTCCCCATGTCAGACCAATTTGTTGGCAGAGGTGATGTGGCCCAGCATGCGGTCGAAGCAGCCACGACACCACCATTACCTTCTGACACACACTATACCACTGACAGTTATCGCAGCATGACACCCCACTCACCCACAGACACCAGCACCGTTTCAGGAGCTGCTCGTCTGAAGCTTCATGCCTGTTTGGTCTGAACAAAGAGCTGAGACAGATTTGTGCAACACGTGCATTTTCTTTTTCGTGAAATAAGTTCGTGCTGCTGACATTTAATGTGTAGACTGTTTGGAGTCTGTAATTCAGATATTAGAAGAAAAAGCCATTGACTGTGATCTCTTATGCAATGCAACACTTGAGGAGCGGGAGAAGAAAGGGGCTGTACATTAACGATCCGTTCATGCTGCTGTTTTTGTCAGTAGTCGCAGCAGACTGAATCTGTAATTTCTTATCTCTTCACAACACAACTGCCTTTTAGTCCTCTGACGGCAAATGTAATGTTCTTCCAGCTCCCTGGCAAAGAAACCTCCAGATGTGACCAAGTCTCGCAAAATGAAGACAGAGCATCTGCTCAAAGTAGATGATCATGACTTCACCATGAGGCCGGCGTTTGGAGGTATGTGCTTTTCGTGCTTTTTCTTATTGTTTTCCAGCCGCAACTTCACTGACTGGCTTCACCCAGGTTCCAGATTTTGGAACATTGGCAACTCTACTGAAATATCCAATATTTATACATTCATATGTTAAACCTGTGGCGAAATCCTGAATATGAGCCCAAAACAGCGGAATATTTATATTCTGACCATTCATATATTCACTGCATTCCATTAAAATAAAACCAGGAGTCAATTCCAAACCCTGTTTCCAATCAGAAAGGAGTCAACACAAACAAATAAAACCTGCTCCTCAATAACAGGCATGGTAAAAAACAAAAAGAAAACACTATGGATAAACTTGTGGTGCCTGTCATGTAATGCAAATTTAATTTAATACATTTAACAATATAGTCTGAATATTTGAAACACTTTATTGCTCTGTATTTATAATGAGAAGGGTCATTGTCCAAACTCAGTCACTGCAGGTGTGTGTTTTACTTTTTCAGCAAAACTCTAAGGGTTATATCTACTAAAGGTTTGCATACACAAAAAAATGTACAAACTGGTTTACTAACAGTGCGCACTAAGGGTTGTGTCTTTCAAATGTGCAAAATAATACGTCTGCATCCAGTTAGTATGTTTGCTGCAATGAATATGCAATATGGGGAGTTTACACGCAATTGTGCATGTGGTGGGAGGAGAAAATGTAAATATATTAATTTAGCACATGCAAAGTGATTTATCAAACCCAAAAGCAATTGTGATCATAGAAACTGTGTCTGTATTTAACACGTCTCAAAGGGAGGTGCAAACGGTTTGGATGCGTAATTGCGCACACATAGCTAACGGTTATTGTTGCAAGAAGGAGACATTGAATTGCATTTTTCACCCTCGTGTGAACGTTTTTGGAATGATGGAAGGAAAAATATTTGAGACCCCCCCCACACACTTTACAGGACTCTTGTAAAG